>NC_070629.1:18714853-19314853 GCF_947347685.1 Pleuronectes platessa | reverse complement strand
GATGCATACATGGACAAACCAGATTGCACTGATCGCTCTGTGTTCTATTGTGTAATCACTTTTATCTGAGTGAAATGCAAATATTCAGATAGCACAGCGAGTTTGCCATTTAAATGTTTTGCATCCGAGCCACTTCTTAAATTTGTTCAATTTTTGAACACTCCACCTCACTGTGTTTTTCATCGTAACTTACACTAAGTGCCAGCTCACAAAAAAAACTCCATGTTTCAGCTTGCAGACTCACTTAAATCAGGCCCCGTTGGACAGAGCTGTCTCCCTCACGCCCTTTAACAGTTTCAACAGGGATTTCATTTTGCTGTGCCACCGCTGCTGCAGCGTTCTCGGCTTTTAGTCACAGGTTGAAGCATTAATCAGCAGAGCAGCTAATAGCCTGAGCTGTAGTAATGTAATGCAGCTCGAGAAAACCAAGTGCTCTTTATCTCGCCGCGTGTCGATTGACTGAAGGCCGTTTGCCTGACTGCTTCACTTTTGCTGCTCTACACTCACCTCTCCAGATAGTTTTGGCTCCTAACTGCTGTTTTCTTTCCCATTTTCTCTTTGCTCTTCAAATGTCTCAATTTGCTTGGTCAAGTTGTGTTAAATGTGCTAAAACAAGTTTAAAGGGATACGTTTTTCCTAATTACACACATCTACAAACTCATGGATTCTACTTTTATATGTCTACATGCTGTTCAAAGTTACTTTAAATATAACAGCGATGTTAGCTTTTTTAGTTAGTAGATGACTAAAATAAGTAACTTGCTCTCCTTTTGTTTAAAGGGCGAGCTCAGCTAGCATCTGACTCTTGTTTACATCCGAGCAGGGTTGTGGAAAACGATTTGGCAGCGGAGTAGATCTGCTCTAACAGAAATGTGCAGAATAGTCACAGCGCATGTCAAGAAGTCAAACTCGAGCTGTATCAGGGGCTGGTGGACCATATAGGAAAACTGGGACGGGTAAATAGTGCACCTACATTAGTCGTTTGCCAATAACAACTCCAACCAGCCAAATCACTTCCTCCCCTCTCCTTCGAAGTTCGTATGAGAACTTCTCTTTCTTCAGGTAACAATGTCTGGAAGCATCTGGGAATTAATTAAGATTAAGATGCATTTATTAGTCCCAAACACATGCACAGACATGCACAGGCAAACTCATGCAGGTAGGGAAATGTAACCTCTGCTTTTGACCCATCTCGTGCAGGACACACAGAGCAGTGAGTGACCATGTACGGCGCCAGGGGAGCAGATGTTGGGGGAGTAAGGTGCCTTGCTCAGGGGCACTAGACAGGGTAGGGAGAATCCTCTTGGATTTTTGGACAGATCAATCCAGGTTCGTCTTTTTGTTGTTTCTCCGTGGAGTCGAACCCGAGACGAACCAGAGACCTTTTCTGCCCATAGTCCAAGATCTGCCACGATGACGCTCGAAAGTGTAAGTGCCTTAATCTACACATTAGGCAAATCAAACAGCTGAGCAATCTTGCAACTTGTAATCTATGCTTTTTCCAATATTACTTAATTGTGAAGGGACCATGCATGCTCACAAACACTGGCAGGTTAATTGTCACTGAAGCTTCAAATCCACAAAATATGCTATTCTGCCATGTACAATAAAAAACATTATTTGCAGAGGTGACACAGAGACCATAAAGAACGGCAATATTTCAGATAATCTCACTTGGAATTCTTTATATGGTTCTTAAAACAATAATAACCACATGCATATAATTCTCTTCAAAAGGGCAGAATCGTACATTATCTGCCTTCCCAGTATGTTTCCGTTCACTGTAACTAAAGCCTGTGTCGGGAATGAAGCAACAAGGAACCTGTGTCGTTTCTGTGCTGTTGCTTTAACACCTGATGGTCAGTCTTGTCCAAAAGAAGTGTGCAGCTTTGACAGAGCTCTGGGAAGGAGTCAGGGAAAAACTCCTCACAAGGGGTTTGAAAGCCTTGAAAACGAGGCTTTGTTTACTCGACAGTTTCACGGCTTCTGCCTCTTTCTGCAGACAGACACACACACACACACACACACACACAAACATACACACACAGCCCGATGTACATTTCTATGAGAATGTTGTCTGTGTGAAGCTTAGCTGGTGAATCTGATAAGGCTGTAGGCAAGGACATAAACACAACCCTGGCAAATGGTGGTGGGCGTTCATGCGTGCAGTTTCATGTACTTCAGAAAATGTGACATCAAAGATTTACAACCTCTCTTCATTGTTTTTATTGCAGTTTTTTGTTTCCATTCAACAAACAAGCAATGTCTACAGAACTAGACACAAAACAAAACAAACACAAAACAAACATGACAGCTCTTACATGAAGGATGAACATATGGCATGATACAAGAGGTGGTGAATCTCACAGTACACGAATGTCGTTCAAGTCCACAGCAGTCCTTTTAATAGGGTGGAGGAAAGGTCTGGACCGATATAGTCCAAAAATGGGCGCCACACTCTGTAGAACTGATCTACACTGTGATGTATGATGTTGGTAAGATATTCCAAAGGGATCAGTTCAAAAATGATTTTGCGCCAACCACAGACAGAAGGGACCTTGTCACTGATCCACTGCAAAAGAATATTTTTCCTAGCTGCAAACGTCAAAATATTATACAATCTTTTGTTGACTGCTGTTTTCAAACAGTCACTTGGAAGACCTAGAATCAGGGATATGGGGTCCATTCCTATATTAATATGAAAAATTCTCTCTATTTCACTAATAACTTCAACCCAATAACTTTGAAGTTTATGACAAGACCAGAAACAATGAGTTAAAGTACCCACATGAGTTCTACACTTGAGACACAGAGGGGAGAGAGAGCGGTTGAAGAAATGCCTGCGGTGAGGGGAAATATGTAATCTGTGTAAAATCTTAAATTGTATTTCTCTTGTCCGAGTGCAAATTGAAATATTTTTTGCAAGAGACCAAATGGTATCCCACTTGTCTTCATCTATGGTCACAGACAACTCCCTCTCCCACACACCTCTGACCCCCTGCGCACCAGTAGCAGAAAAACCATTAAGTACATGGTAAAATGAGCTCAGAGACACTTTCAATTGTTGATGAAACAGAATCCTCTCAACAGCAGATATTTCAGGGTGATCAATAAGGGTTGTGCTATGAGTGATATAATGCCGTATTTGCAAAAAGCGAAAGAAATCTTGTTTGGACAATTTGTATTTGTTAGTCAGCTGTTCAAATGACATAAGCGTATCAACTGACAATAGGTCACTGAGGGAATTAATATTCTTATTAGACCATTGTCGAAAACCAGGGTCCGAAGAACCTGGGGGAAAAGCAGGATTATTAATTACTGGGGTGAAAATGGATGTTATATTTGATCTTCCCTCAAGACGGCGGACAAGCCGCCATGCTTTTAGAGTGTTGATTGTTACAGGGTTTGCACAGAAAGCTTTGATTTCTTTAAAAGTATTAAAAAATAATAGATCACTTAGTTTGCACTGAGATAATGCTGTCTCAATATCCAACCAGATTGAAGTTTTACCCTTAGCCCAGTCGTTTACAAATCTTAAATGGGCACAAAGTTGGTAAATTTTAATATTAGTTAAGTCCAGGCCACCCATCGAGCTTGGTAGATGTAATACTGCCATCTTAAGTCTGGGTCTACGCTTGTTCCAGATAAAAGAGCTGAGCCACCCATTTATATCCTTCAACACCCTTTTAGAGAACAAAACAGGAATCATTTGGATAGGATATAATAACCTAGGCAGCACATTCATTTTGACCAGGGCAATGCGTCCTAGCCAGGAAACAGGAAGTGACATCCATCGCTCTAGGTCCTGCTTAATTTTACAAAATAAGGGTGCAAAGTTGGCTTTATATAATTGATCAAAGGATGGTGTAATGAAGATTCCTAAGTATACAAACCCATTGGGAGACCATTTGAAAGGAAATGAAGGTACAGTAGTTGGTATTGTTGAAAGGGTACCAAGGGGCATAGCCTCTGATTTAGCCAGGTTGATCTTATAACCAGAAAAACAACTGAATCTGTCAATCACATCAATAAGACCTGGTACAGATGTTTCAGGTTCGGTCAGAAGAATTAGAACATCATCAGCGTATAAAGTTATTTTATGACACAGCTGTCCAGTCTCTAAACTGCGTATTATGGGTGTCACCCTTATGGCCTCAGCCAGTGGCTCTATGGCCAAAGCGAATAAGAGGGGCGATAGAGGGCAGCCCTGCATCACCCCTCTGTGAGTATTGAAGTATTCAGACCTGAGTCCATTAGTCAAGACTGCTGCCTGTGGTCTAGTATAGATAATCTTGACCCATTTAATAAAGTTCTCCCCCAAACCAAATTTACCCAGTGTATACAGTAAGAAAGACCATTCAAAGATTTACAACCTGATGCGAATAGTTTTGGGGCCTGTACGAACGATTTAATGGAGCTCAAACAAGAACTGTGCAGAACGACAACTTTAACATTTGAT
Organism: Pleuronectes platessa; assembly: GCF_947347685.1. NCBI lineage: Eukaryota > Metazoa > Chordata > Actinopteri > Pleuronectiformes > Pleuronectidae > Pleuronectes > Pleuronectes platessa. The sequence continues at coordinate 19,310,394 of NC_070629.1, read as the reverse complement.
TAGTTGTGTGAAAATTATTTTACCCTTAAAAGAAAATGACTCATGTATCAATCGTACATTTGAACAATATTTTGCAATCAATACCGCACCAGCCACTGCTCTATTCTACCAGTGTATTTTAATGAAATATACCAGGCCTGAAATAATCCTCCAGTGTCAGACCCCTGTAAAGAACCACATCTTCTATCTGTCTTTAAACCCTTTGCCTGCATGAGGCTGTGTATGTCTGTGTGCATGTAGCCGTGTGTATGTCTGTGCACGAGTGAGAGTGGACGTGGCCTTTGTGCTCAGCTCTGCCAGTTGAGTGGACAGTGTCCAAGATGATGTATCGAAAGTTCAGAAAGATATCTGTTAGAATTTGAAAGCCATGGAAGGAGAAAATTGGCAACGTTGTCTGAGGCAGAATCCTTCAGAACCTCCATTCATCATCTGGAGATAAAGGTTAGATGTGTGTGTGTGTATGTGTGTGTGTGTGTGTGTGTGTGTGTGTGGCTGGTCACAGACAGATATTTGCTCTTTACTTATTAATCAAGTGAAGTATATTTTAGAGTCATTTGTGTGCAATGAGATCAGAGTGTGAGTCTGCATTTCTGTACAGTCTGATGTGTGTTTGTACGCATGAATAAAGAGCACAGATGTGTTGATTGACGTCGACAACAGAACAATGTTAACACCGGTCACAGCAGGGACACAAGTGTTTTCTCTTCAGCTTTCAGACACCTCAGTTTAGTTTTGAATAGAGAGAGAGAATGTGTGGCCAGTGTTTGCTGTAGAGTGGAGGTCTTAAAATTCTCACTGAGTATGAATGTAATTTGTAGGAAAACATGGTTTGTGTGTGCGTGCGCGCGCCTGTGTGTGTGTCTGTGTGAGACAATATGAATGCGCAGCATTTCTGGCATGCTTCACAAACATTCAGCGACACAGTCTCACAGCAGGTGGTTCATTACACGGCCTGTAATTAGGCTGACTTGACTTTCTTGTGCTCCTGATTACAGATACATATTGGTTTCAGTGGAGCATGAAAACAACATTTTTTTTAATTTTTTGTATTTCTACAAATTATTTGATGCCTTAGCGTTGTGTGGAGTGCTTATGAGTTGAAGTTTGGAAACAGAATAAAGGAGAAGGTGAACCATTCGTCATCAGTATATTTGGGGTTATTCTCCTGCCAGTCATGCTGGTTCTTACATTACATTATTGAACTCACTAGGAATCAACTGAACTTGCAATGATCTCTTGGTTATATCCAGAGACATGAAATAAGGACTTCTTCTCACTGTACAAAAATGATGCCAGAATATCCTGGATACAGGTGCCACCATCTTCTGCTCCTGACCTCATATGGAGCCAGATTCTGATCATGTTGTGGAGCTGTGGTATCATAGTCCAGACAATATGTTTTTATGGCATCAAATATCACATTAAAAACATATCAGGAAAAAAATTGTTTGTAGCAAGCTGCTGTATCTCAAGTACAGACAGGAATGATAATGAAATGAAAAATGAAATTAATTTGACAATGTTGTTTGACGTTTGTGTTTGGACCATGTCTCTGTTTATTTAGAGTCTGTGGTTACGTCAGTGTGGATGTGGCTCTTGATTCGCGGCATCATTTCTGAGTTGTGTTTCATATTAGTAGTTGTGTTTACTGTTTACTGGGGCAGAGAGGATAATTCTTATGCCAATGCCAGCTACAATCTCAGTGTGCCTATCCGCTCTGATAACTGTTGTTATTCAGTTTGTTAATTTGAAAGCAAAATATAGCTTCCCCTTGAAACTTTAGTGTAGCATATCCACCCATCATTTTACCAGAGGTCGAGTCATGGAGGCATCAGGCTAAGCAGGGTGTCTCCAGACATCCCTCTCCCCAGGGACGCTTTCTAACTCCTCCTGGGGGATCCAGAGGCGTTCTGAGGCAAGACTGGATATGTAATCTCTCCAGCGAGTTCTGGGTCTACCCGGGGGTCTCTTCCCAGTTGGGCCAGATGTGCCTCTAACTGGAAGCTAACTGAAACCAGCTCAGAGAAAGTAAAAAAAAGGCTACATTTCTCTTGACTTTTCCAAAAGTAGTTAATATTTGCATGCGCTTGCTCCCACTGGCGCTGATATTTCTAAGCGATGGGTCCAGGAAATTGAGGACGGTGATCAGCTAACCTTTCTCCTCTGGCAATCACAGGCATGAGGTGACTCACCAAGTGCCACATGACCTAGATAAGGCTGTAGGTAAGCGCAGCTGTCACAGGGGTGGTGGAGTAGGAGGAGGCTATAGAGGCTCAGCTGTACAAGCAGACTGGATGTGTGTGAATACTTTATATTAGGCTTTTAACATTTGTCGAGTAACACATGAAGATGAGGTCAACAAAATAGCTAATGCTGTAAAATAGATAAAATAATAAGATTTATATGAAATCTAAATTTGAGACTGAACGGGACTTCTTGTTTTAAACCAATCAGCAGAAATATAGAGAGTATGGAGACCTGTGCCATTTCCCAGTTGTCAAATTACCAGAGGTTCAGCACCCTGGACAGCGGCAGCAGTCATCATCGCTGTGGGTCCAGCGGCTGACAATAACACACACCTAGAGAGAATAGCAATAACACACACCTAGAGAAAATAACAATAACACACACCTAGAGAAAATAACAATAACACACACCTAGAGAACAGCTGGTGGTCTGAATGAGGAGAGGGGAGAACACACATAGAATGAACAAAGTGCAGCTAACACCACCCTCAGTCCACATGCTGCCACATGTCTCTAAAGACATCTGAAGTCACCAGGACGACAGCTCTGTCGTTGTCCTTCTGTGAACTCTTACGTAGACTGGATCACCTCACATGCACCCATCCACAATACACAGCTGCTGCTCGCTTCTCATTACTTTCTCCAACACTTAGCCAGTCTGATAAGCTCTTTTATTTGTACTCTCTCCAGCCCTGTCATCCTCAAGTCAGAATGTGAATGTTTGCCTTGTCTACATCTCCCCCAACTCACAAAGTGTTGCAGCTGTGGTGTGCAAATAGAGTTCAGGAACATGAAGACTGCATTACCACTACCATCATAAACTTTAGCTTGGAATTCCTCCAAACTCTGGTTAAATCGTATTTAAAAACACATGGTTGTTTGCTGCTGATTCAAACACAGAGAGCATGTGGGTGGTGTGCCAGAATTCCGTTGTAAAAAAATATCTGAAGTTGTTCCTCAAAGAACTCTGATTGGATCAAGAATGAGTTTGATTGTCTGGTAGTGAAACACAAACTCATATCCCATAACTCAGAGTTGTGTCAATTTGTCTTCAAATCACTTTTATTGACAAAAATCTTGCAGCCTTGAGACAAACAAGATAAGAATCAGAACTGAGGTTTGTTGCCAAGTAGGTTTACACACAGAAGAGATTTACCGTGGCTTGTTTGTGCAAGTAAAAAATATAAAACATTATGCAATATGTTTTATATAAAGACTGATAACTTAATTTCTACAACTTTAACTTTGCACCAAAGATCTCACAATTCACTTTTAATATTTACATAAACAATAAGAATAAGCAAGACATTCAATTAAATATTTGTTTTAATAATTAAAAATGTATTATTAATAAACAGGCAGGGATTAATATTCATTAATCCTAAAATACAATGAAGCACAGGGCAAAAGGACTTGACTGCAGCCACGTACATTTCAAAAGAAAGAGGCGATGCTTAGAAAACAGAGAATCTTGCAGCTAAAGGATCAGCAAAGCATTGATGACATATGACATGGTAGCATGGCAAGGTATCTCACATAGGAGGTCATTTTATTGCCCTGATATATGAAAAAAATACACCTGTGTCCCTTGAGGATTACCGGCAATGATGTATTTCATTCAATATAATTTGTCATACAAGCCAAACAGTTGCTTGTGTGAAGAATATGGTTTCCATCAATGAGATATAAGGATTTTGGAAACATGTTGTATTGTTTGTTCTGTTGTGTGACACATCAATAGCAACACTAACAAACATGAAGGAGAGTGAGCGTGACCCAAAACAGGACGACTGAACAGAAGGACGCCAGTGGATGGGGTTAGGGTCCCACCAGAGACCTGCATTTTTCCAAAGTGTTCCCCACAACAGACACAACTAACCTCTTGGCACTTTTACAGAAGAATCCTTTCATACAAGTCGGAGAAAGTGTCTGAATGAGAGTTAGAACAGCACAATGGAGAAATCCAAATAACACCCCGACTCAGAAGTTGCAAGACACATTTGCCCTTCACACATCACATGGCAGGGACATTTGCAAAACCATGGCAACAATTTACCTGGTCGAGAAAATGTGTAATGAGATTTTGGTCATTTCACACAATCGGAATTCTAAGAAAACAACTTCAATCAGTTTCCATTTCTTTGAATTCTCCCCTATGTTTCCCGCTCCTTGAGTTTAACAAGCAATTACATGGCATTAGAGTCTTTCCACTGTTAACACAAAACCACTTTGTTACTCTGTTGTTTTTTCTTTCATCCAATGCTCCTTTTAATGCACGTTTTCCCTCCACACTCTTGACATTTACGGCATTAGGCACAAAATGCACTTGCTGATTATGTACTTGCTGCATTTTGCTTAAACCGTGGCCTTTAATGATTTAGTTTCCTCTTACCGGTCGATGAAGCTTTCGAAAAAGCAGACATACTGTGGCTCAGCGGGTAGACAGAGAATGGGAAAGGGAGACAGGGAGAGAAATTGAGAAAATGAGATCGAGACAGAGAGAATGAGGCAGCGCGAGATAGACTGAGTGACGAGAGTGAATTAGAAGAAGTGTGTTCAGGAATTTAATGACACCGGATAATCCATGAGCCGAGATATTCCAGGATGTGTACCACAGATACAGATACACGAGCAACAACCACATTATACTGCATGATTCAGCCAAAAACTGATCTTACACAGTTTGTGTTGAGACAGAAACTTTAGCCTCCTCGTAACATTAATTCAATTGTTTCTTTGTGGAGGTTTTCTTATATAATAGTATAATTTTACCTGAGAAACAAAGTATTGCCCAAAAAATCATTAATTCCCTCCACCTCCTCTAATGATGAAATCAATGCAAAGGGGGAGGGCATTACACATGTATCCACAAACACACACAATTTCAACTTGGATCCTTATTACACAGAGGTCATATGTCAATTTGTGTACATGCACACAAAAGAACTTGATTTTGTGTGTGATTTGTCAATAATCGTATCCACAGGTATAAACAAATGGATGCTCTTGGAAACACCTTTGGTCCTCTTTTCTTCGTGTGATGTGATTTTCTTGATATTGGCTCGGCTGTGGCTCAGGAGGTAGAGTGGGTTTCCACTATACAGAGAGTCGGCAGTTTGATCCCAGTGTCCCCTATCCTGCATGCTGAGATGTCCTTGGGGCAGAAACTTAACCCCATATTGCACCAGGATTGTCTCATTGATGTATGATAGAGAAAGTGCTGCTCACAGATCTATGCACTGTATGATTGAATAGCAAGGACTGTACTGTGAAGAGCTTTGAGTGCTGATCAAGATATTTACCATGTTATGTGACACGTTTCATTCTTTGTCTCTTGTTCCTTACCATGTTTCAGTAAGTGTCACATTACTATTTATCTTCGACACACAGAAAAAAGTCCTACTTTACATGTATATATAGTGTTTTTTCATTAAGTTAATTTGATCCCAAGTTTCACTGCATCCACCGAAAAGAGTGGTGTTTGTGTTTACTGCAAAGCTTCACATTTGCAAGGCGGCAATTTACACACACTAGCGAGTGTTGTTCTGGGTTTGTCTATCTTTCCTGTTTTTGTACTCACGCTTCTCTCTCTGCACGCGCACGCACACGCACACACACACACACACACAAACTCAAAAGGAAACACCTCGGGATGTGAATAACCTTCTTTCTGAAGGTGAGGACATGCAAATTTAACCCCCAAATTTAATGAGAAGGAAAAGAGTTGAGGCAAGACAGATAGCTACATTTCACAGCGGCATGCAAGTGTGCTGACACACAAATGCGGATGCACGCATGCAAGCACACACTTGGAGAAGGCTAGTGAAAGCAGACAGAGAGGCTATAAAATGTGCCTTCCAGCACATAACGCCAGCAAACACAACGGGCCGTGTCTAGATGAGCGGTGGCACAAGGTTTCTCCTCCGCTGAATACAAAATGTACTGTGCAAACCACAGCATGAAAAGATGCTCTGCACACAGAGCGTGCAGGATTAATATCACTTAAGTTATCAAGACTTGTAGCACAATATGAAGTCCATAGATCAGTGCACCCCGTTAAGCTGTCATAGGCCCGACATAAGTTATAACAGTGAGGCAGACATGACAGAAGTCATAAAGCTGTCCGCTAGTTTGACTCAGTCATAAACTGCATTAGCCACTTTAGCTCGGCTGCTTTGATTTGAACATATGTCAGCCGAGCGACACAGATTTGAGGGAACGTGGGTAACGACCTCTCTCGCAGTGCGCGGCAGGAACACAACAGACTTTAAGCTTTGAAAAACATTCACTTTAAATATCAGGTAAAAATTATATTCTAAATAAACCCAGAGATGTTTTGAAGGTCATACTTTTCTAAACAAAAGATATCTATCTGTATAAAGATGAGAATCTCAGCAAAGTGGGCTGCCTTTTCTACTTAAAGAAATTGTTTCCACTTTATCTACTGCCTCTATGAATTGTCAGAGACAAATCCAAAGGATCACTGATCCTCTCAGCAGATACCACATTGTTGTTGATGTTAATTTAATTCTTCTTCACTAAAAATATTCAGCAGATGTCCCTTTGCAGGTTTAACAGACTCAGTCGCTCCTGCAAATGGGACATCGTGACAGGCTAACTTTGTGCTTTTCACTCGGTGATGACAATTACTGAGTGACAATTCCCAAAGCAACATACAAACCAAATTCTCGGTTGCATTTGCCATTTACATAGACAACAAACAGTCTGCAACCATTTTGATGTGAGTTTGAACAACTTTCCAGGCTGAAAAAAAGCATTAAATACAATATGGACTCAGGCTTTTTATAGATTCCATTTAACCAAGCCTTCACGTCTTTGGACTGTGGCAGGAAGCCAGGGCACTTTGAGGAAAACCCACGCAGGCACAGAGAGAACACAAACACCTTACTTACTTACTTCTAACTGTGAGTGCTAACCGCTGCACCACAGTGCTGCCCATTATTATCATTTCAAAGATTTGAGGTCATGCTGTATGAATTCTAGGTCTAGAGGTTGTTGCAATGTTTTTGAACGGAACATCTTTGTATCATCATTACGGGCTTATTTAGAAACAGCTACTTTGACTTTCTGACAACAGTTTTCAAAGACATATACGTACATTTTCCAAAAACCTAATTAAGGTCAGTCAAACTACGATGGCATGGTGGTGTAGTTAGAGAAGCTGCCTCATTATAACAACATCCAGCGATTGATTCCAGCTTAATATCAAGTTGAATGAATGTAGAGTGGCTTCAAAAAGAATTCAGATCTCTTCAGCTTTTTGCTAAATATATTGTGATCTATAGTCCCCTCAAGAACCACTAGAACAAATGACTTGTACACTGAAGACACTTTGGGTTTAAGATCAAAACACGAACATGAGACGAAGAAGCAGCTTTTCAGCTTTTATTTGACGCTATTTCCATCTGAATGAGCGGTCATGAAATAATGATTAAGACTTCAGAAGACATCCAGCTTCAATCACTGCATCCCTTTCTCCTCCCGTTCGTCATCGAGTAAGAGCTGTAGTTCAAAACAATTGGCGATCATTGGGTTCCAGCTGTTGCTAAGCCAGTGTCTAAAGGCTGCAGTATGATGGTCTATCTGCTCACCATTAACTGAGGTTTCCATATGCTTGCTCCAGATGCCCAGTGTCTCCACTTCCCGCTCATTATCTGCTCCCCGTTTATGAGCTGGCAGAGTGGGAACCATCTCTCATTCTAAGTGCAGCTAGGAACATGTGGATATTCAGCTGTCCCTTCAGTTTAAGTACATACTTTACTCATTATAAACACTTCCAATCATTTTATTACAGGTAATCATACACACTGATGTACTAAGTAAATGAAGAGCTCACGCTGGGCAGTGCGATGTGACCAAAATCTAATTTCCCGGTAGAGATCATTACACATCCAGATTACAACTTGTTTTGACTTGTTACTTAAACCATTTCTCAACCTTGTCTTTGCTGATGTAAGTTCTACAACAGCAGCCGGATCTCCAGCCACCTTTGTGAGTGTTTGCCATATGGAGTCTTCAGGCAAAAGCATCTGGCAACATTAGGTTTGGAGTTTGTTTTGAGGCTCTCATAAGTAGACCCTCCCCTTGTTGTTTGACATGGTATTTGGGTATGTGGTATAAAAAAAAGGTTAGTTGTGCCAAGTATGGTTTTCTGGTCCATGTCGATCTTTTCATACCAAAACCTCCTGTTCTGCGTCACATTCCCTCTCCTCCATGTCTGTTTATGTTGCCTTAATTCAAAATCCCTGCCTGAGTCCAGGTTGTGTGGACAAATGCAGAGACATCCAAAAAAATGACTATTACTGTAAAGAGAGATTTGCATTTAATGAAACAATTCATGCTTTTCTCTCATAACTAAATGTATACCTTCACATTGCACAATCCTATTCACATGAATATGGCTTTGCTTTCATTAATATTTGCTTTTACTGTTCTTTGAAAGAGTCAAAGTGAAAAAGATCTCTTCTTCCTATTTAGTCAATTGACAAAAGCAGCGTTTTGCAAATGTTGAACAGTTAAAGGGAGAAAACACGTACAATCTAAACAAGAATTTTATTAATAATACATCATAATGTAATTCAAGAAAGATGAAATCAGGACGACTGAAGATGTTTTGATTTCTTATATTGTTTTAGGTTTACATATCATCTGGAACAGACACATGGTTCCATACATACAGTATTTTACCCATGATTACAATTTCAGATCAACACAATCCCCTGGTCTGAGTTTGCTCTACGTCTAAAAACAGAAATAGGGGGTTTGATATCAAATTCATATAAAGAATCAAGGCGAAAATGATGTGCACCCTGATCGGCCCACCTTATTTACCAGAGATGAAAAGCTTGTTGGTTGGTTTAATTAGGTGCTGATCGTGGCAGGGACACGCGTTAATAAGGGAGGCTGGCACACACACTCACATACACAAGTACACACAGTGTCACTTCAAGGACAAATCAAGATATTCACTTTGAAAGTTGGGTAGAACTGTGTGTGTGTGTGTGTGTGTGTGTGTGTGTGTGTGTGTGAACTCATATCGCATTCATGTAACGTAATTAAGTTTTCTCAGATAATTATAACAGCAGTGGCCTCACTGATTAAACATAACTACTGAATGATAAACCAATGTTTTGTTCAACTGATGACACACAAAATGATTTGTTCCGCTTCCAGACTGGAAACAGTCGACGTCTTCATCTCCTTTCTGTAACCATTTTGACTTAAAAAACGTTAAGTTCAGACTATACGTGACTTTAAAAGTATTCCAAATATAACATCCATAAGATGTTTTCACTACATGATACTGAATACTCCACAGTATTAAAACGCTACTACTCACAATGCTGCTAGTTCACAATGACTTGTTAATTCCCGTGTTTCCCAAACAACAGAACAAAATGACTAATTACATTTTGATGCTCGCCTGAGACAACAAAGGCTCATGTCTTACAATAAATTGATGACATTTTCACATGAATACTTTATCTTGTACACCTCAATTCTAAATGCTACACTGTTTGTCACATTTTGGTTTGTTTTTCATTATGGCTTCATTTTTCTATTATCATTTAAAAAGCCTCCCGCTTACAAACACAATCTTCAGTCTATTGCTTCTAAAGAGCATGTGACCGATAACAGTTCAATTAGACAACCTCTGTCAGAGGAGGGCTGATGACTTCGGCGCCACTGTGAGAGAAATTAAAGGCCAGGACTAGTGGCGACGCCCACTCTCTCTCCACTGCCTTGTGTCTTTCCTTAAATTCGTTGTCCTAAAGAAGTCATCTCTCAAGCCTTACTCTTACTCATTGGCTTTTAATGAAATGTTTTTAGCTTTTAGGTTTATTTTATCCTTTTCTTTTGCCAGAACATTTTAGTTTATTGTCTTTGATTTTATATTTTGTTTCATAATCTTTCCTGTCTTGATTTTAGAGGATGTTGTATAATTTTACTTGATGTTATTTTGTCCTCTATTTGAAGCACTTTGTGATGGGTGTTTACATTTTCTACGACTACAGACAAGTTTGACATTTTTAGCCAAACATTTCACACAAATGCCTCAAAGAATGAAGTGATGACAATTTTCTTTCCATAAAAACACTTTTCTTGCCACAATTCAACGCCATAACAGGAGAAAAGATTAAAAGACCCAACAATTTGGCAACTTAACAATCACAAATCAGTATTTCTAGCTTCTTTTTGCTTTCAGCATCACTTCTTGTGCTCTTCTCTGTTTCCTTTCAGTCTCTTTCTTTGTCTACTTTATCTCCCCTCCCCTCTTTTTTTTAACTGCATCTTGTTTTTTGCCTTTGATATTTGTGCTTTACAGTGTGATAATAAGCTGTCTGTCTAGGCATGCAACGGTCCCCAAGAGCCACTCGCAGTGTTTATTTGAGTGTGTGTAGAGGTGTGTGTGTTTTGCCCTAGTGCAGACATGTAACCGAGTGAAAGTGTGTGATGTGTGTGGATGTGAGGAACACTGACAATGATTGTTTGTGTGTGTGTGTGTGACATTCAGTTTTTCTCAGACTGTGAAGGCGACCCACAGAGCAGGAAGCGGGGATAAGGCCCCACACCCCCCGCTGGTAAAAGAGAGAATGAGCAAGGCAGATAATGCCCTATTATCTCCCCCACAACCCCCTCACACCCCCCTTTTCTCCCTCTAACCCGCCTCCTCTGGCGCACGCACGCACGCACGCACGCACGCACGCACGCACGCACGCACGCACGCACGCACGCACGCACGCACGCACGCACGCACGCACGCACGCACGCACGCACACACACACACACACACACACACACACACACACACACACACACACACACACACACACACACACACACACACACACACACACACACACACACACACACACACACACACACACACACACACGAGGGGAAGAAAGCTTTAAGTTGGATTTGGTGGTGATGGAGAGGAGGACTCACACAAACAAGCTCTCGTTTTTTAGTCAATCATTCGCAAAAACAAATATGACTACATGCACAGAAACACATCCTGTTTTTTACTTGTGGCAGAGGGAGGAAAGAAATTTGATATGCTAACTTTAAGCAGGCAACGCAAATTGAGATAAACCAAATTTTTTCAATAATTTGGCCTGACGTTCAGTTGTGTCCACTACTGCTTATCTGTGAGTGACAGTCAACATTGACATTATTATACAGAAACTTGACTGACTGACTGATGTGAAACCAGATGATTGGTTATTTCAATATATGGCATTCAATATAATTGGGTAAAGGACAGTGATGGGGTATTCAACTGCAACATGCAAATTCAACACTATAGTCAATACAAAACACCGAACCTTTCAAAACTAACATCCATGTTTTTTAGTGTTCACTTTTTACCTTTGCAAAAACAAAAAGAAAAGAGCCTCGCTGATTCCAATTCAGTTCCTAAGTTTAGTTCTTGGGGTTATTTGGTAAAAAAGAACATAAGACATATCGTCCTGCAGACAGGTTTGCGGTTCACGTAAGGTCACCATTATCCATAGTTGCACACAAAATGAAAAAGACTTTTAATAATATCTGAGAGATTGCATTAAGCCTGATATTTGTCTGATATGTCAGACCCACACAATTGAATTACACGGTATCAAATCAGGCAATCTTTCGTTCAAATTAATCGCTTCAAGTCTGGTGATGCTAATAATCTCCTGTTGTATTATCCTCACAAGCCTGCAGTGAGAATCTGTGGGTATGATTATAATCATAATTATGTTTAAATCTGTTTACACTGTCACATTATGGGGACAAAAAGTAAGTCCCCATAATGTAAACATTATAAATATGTTATAAGGTTAGGGTAAACTTGTGTTTCCAGGAAATTCAATGTAATGTCCTCTGAAGTCATCGAGGCCCTCAGTGTGTTTGTGTGTGTGCAAACATAGCCCGGGGTTTCCATGATGAGTGCCATTATTGTCGTTAATGACAAAGATAATGGGATACAGATGCAAGTGTACACACACAAACACACACACGCACGCACGCACGCACACACGCGCACGCACGCACGCAGGGGGACGCCGTCTTCCGGCCTGCATCTCTTCCTAATTGGGAAGGGAATAGTTGCGGTGTGGGCGATCACACCAGAGCCCCTAGCTCATTGACACGAGGTTAAAGACCCATTAACTTGACCAGTAGAAAATTGAGGAGAGGACAAAAGAGAGGCAGAGCAAGAGAGAGCAAAAATCTGAAACACAGAACCGGTGAATGCAGCCTGTTTCATATCCAAACCTGCCTGTCCACTAAAAACTTGGATGTATAATGCAGTGCTGATTACATGATGTCACAGCTGAATCTGAAATTGCCCACTCACTCACTATTTCCTACTTCTCTCTTCATCGTAAAAAGGTTAAACGCTTACGGATACTACTCGCAGCTTCGTCATTGCAACCTTTACCATTGAAAACTGAAACAAAGTAAAATGAGGTCAGAGAAGTGAAAGTTGGTACCACATTGGAAGACATTCCCTCAAGCTGATCTTAAGATAGTATGTTCAAGACAAACCTAAACATACTTTGTTGACCTTGGGCTACCGGGATGAAATCGAAGCCAAAGTGAACGTCTGTGGCAAATGTATAAGAATTCCTTCATGGAGGTCCGGACACGTCATCTTCACAAGTCAAAAAAGAAAGGCTTTGTGAGGTCACTGTGTCCTTGACCTTTGACCTTTAACAACCAAAATTGAATCAGTTAATCCTTCAAAACAAGTGAATATTTGTACCAAATTTGAGGAAATTCCATCATGGCATTCTTGAGATATCGTGTTCACGGGAATGGGACGGACAGACGGATGGAGGCATAAAAACACAATCATTCATTGCACGAACACCAAGTTTAATATACACATCTACTAAATTAGCAGGTTGCCAACTTACAAAGTTCACCATTGTTTTTCATCAGAGAGAAAGAGGAGAGTGAAGCCAAGTGACCTTTCTGGAGGTTCACATTTTCCCTGTGTATAAAAAATGAAAGAATTATCATTTCAAAACAGCCCTTTGCTAAAATGTGTGATATTAATCTTTGTGTGTTTGTGTGCACGCTCACTCAGATCTCCACATCCATGTAAAGTAGCTCGTAGCACCACATGCTTTCTTCTATATCTTTTCGACTCTGCTGAAGGCAAAGTGCTTCAGTCCACAGGGTGTGAGGTTGAGTAAATCAATTCTTTTTGAGGTCAAGTTTGGTTTGTTGTAAATAAAGATGCATGTTTTGGTTTTGAAATTAAAATGAGCAGGCTCATAAAAGGAATATTCCTGTAAATGGAATAATGAGGTGTCATTAATAAAAGGTGATATTGTCTCAGTAAGTCTGGATTCTTATCAGACTTGGTACGTTTAGACAAAGGGTTAAACTGGAGCTGGGCGATAAAACAATGTTGATAATCAACATGAAAAGAATCCGGTAATGACAATGATAAACTGATGAGTCATTTTCCATGAACGTGTCTATTCTGCACTCAGCCCTCATCTGCATAATCACTTATAAACGCTCATTAGGCGACGGCAGTATAGTTACTGACAGACGTAGCATCAGAGCGAGGGGAGAAAAAACAGCTGGGAGAGGAGCAGGAAAATTAAACCAATCCAATGAAGAGATGAGAGCAGAGACAGGATGTGTGTTGAGTGTGGGAGCGGAGGAGTGGACTGACATTCTGATTTGTCGAGTGTGTATCTGGATGGGATCAGCTGGAAGGAAACGCCGGGTTGCAGCGCACGGAATAAGAACTGGCTTGACATGATTGTGTAGGAAACTGACAGATTCCTTTACGTGTCTGAAAATTCTCCTCCAATCTCCAGGTGTAAAATTCTTATTTGTCGGATTTGATCGTCTTCTGATCTTTCATCATCCTCCTGCTCGTCTTGGAAAGCTGGACATTGGTTGGATTGGACCTAGCTTTGGTGTTTTTCTGCAAACAGGGGCCAAACATTCACTTCGCTCTTAGACACACAGACAAGTGACAACTTTCTTTTCTGCTTTTTTCATATTATTTGATGTAACTACGTCACATCGCCGCTGGTCTCCCATGTGACATGACACAGCACACACCTTCCCATACCCAATCAACCACACAGTCGGAGATATTCTAAGAGCCAAGACACAGCGAGAGACGTGCTCTGAAGTAGCCTTTGTTCTGTTTCACAGGAAACATCTGCACCTCAGCAGGACAGGAGCAGTGACTCACCACACGAATGGATTTCATATTAAGTGAAAAAGCTAAGTCTGTTCGTGTTGAGTGAAAATTAACATTTCTTGAATTCCTCCAGATCATCTCATCTACAAAAAGAGAATTGGAAATTCTGTGTCGTTAAAACATTTGATTTGGAATGAAAAGGAGCTCTTTTAGAATCTGTTAGTCACACTGTGATTACGGCATCTATTCTTTCCTCTCCTATCATTTGTTATACTAATGTGTTTCCAATCTTTTTATTTAATGCTAATAAATAACATGTATTGATGATTTTGTGTGTTTTGAATTTTCTTTTGTACATTTTCTAGGTGTTGTTTTCATATAAGCCTTTACTTGTTTCTTCCACACCTCAATTAACTTATGTATTTTCTATTTATGTTAAGTGAAATAAACTAAAGACAGCATGAGAGAAATAAGACAATGAAAAGTAGAGAAAGAGAGGGAGACATTAACCGTAAATAGGCCAAGAATAGTCGTTCTTCTTAGTCGTTCCATTTCTTTTATATTGTCATATTTTCCAGGGTAAGGGATTGGTACCAAAGCTTGGAATTGAATGGGCCCCGGGGCTAAATTATTAAAGACAGTATTGACAAGCTCCAGCATTAACAGTTCTGCTCTCGGTGTTGGAGAAATTAAAAAAAAATTGATTCCCTGTTTATTATTGTGACATAAAAGTCTTGCAAATGTTATTTGACCACCTCCATTTCTGATTAAGATATTTAAACATACAGTGTGATGCATTTTCACAGTTTCCAGTTCAGATTCTCTTCCCCCCCCCCCCCACCCCCACACACACACACACGCACTTACTTTGTTGGTAATGGCAGTGAGAACAAAACCTCTAAATGTGTGGTTGCACTTCAGTAGAGTCTATGTTGACAAAGTAATTTGCCACAAGTGCACCAGTCTTTTGTTTGGAGCGGGAGGACACGTTGAGCGACAGACAACAACCAGGTAAATGCACGGTATTATAAATATATATATTTTTGTTTAAAAAGACTGACAACGGAATTTTTTAAGTTCTGCATCAATGAGCAGTATTGTTGAGAGTAGAGGGCCCATTCAAATCTTAACAATACCCAGAACCGAGGTGGATTTTAATGAAGCAATACATTTGGCACCAAACAAACCTGAGGCAAAGTGTCAAATTATCTAGAGAGGGAAAAAATCTCCTTATATATAGTTCATTGCATATTCTGTTCTTTCTATAACGAGGAGCAAACACAGCTGACCTCACAGGTAACATTAAGACCTCATGGCTTTAATACTTTCTTCAAATATGTGTAATAGTTTGCAGAAAGAAGCTGCTGATTTATTCCTGTCAGTTATTTATGCAAGGATCATTTTAATGGTTTAAAAAAAGTGCTAATGTTGTATTTCTTTCCCAAAATCAAGTTAAACCAGGAATGTATTATATTATGGACTGAAGCAGCTGATGTCGGTCTTGTCTAAGGGATGAAGTTCACATCACTGGTTTACTGCTGAATGTGGCTTGACTGAGGAATGAAGTGTTACTTGTAGTGATTGAGGCCGATATGTGGATTTTACATTTGAAAAGGCCTTTTATATTGTTGTTCCACTGCGTCCAGCTCACGCTCATTATTGACCTTGTCGTCCCATCGTGTGTATTTGAATAGGCTGCAGAGTTTTATGTTAATCTCCACACAAAAACAGAAATATACTGGAACAAGCCCACGACTGACACTGTCGACTGAAACTGAAAAGCTCATCAATCAATGCGTGCGACTTTCAATGTGCCGTCCACTCTGCTATAACATTTGAATGCAACTAATAACGTGTGTTTTTATTTCTTCCTCTTTAGAAGAAGCTTGTCGGACAATGTGGCTGCACTGTACGATTTCTAAGACTTGTGGCTCAATAAGTGAGAATTTTAGTTCTCGGATTGTATAGGATGGATCGTTTTGAAGATTCAAGGTTTGTCAGGAGGGCTGCTGGATTGCCACGGTTTGGGTTGGGTTTAGGAAAGAAGCATGGTGACTGCTCAGGGTTAGGGAAAAATAAGGTCAAGCCAATCCGTGGCATGATGGGACTTCCCAACCTTAAACTGGGAATTGAATAATCTACCTCATCTGTCCCAAGTGTAATTCTCTATGAAAAGTTTATATTTAAATATATCAAATATAAATAATATATAAATATAGGGATAGAAAATCATAAAAAATAAAATGTTCATGTCCTACAGTGTTTTTCCTTCTGGTGGTGGAAATGGACCTGAGGGGATATTGATGCATTTAAATTTGTGTTCACACAAATGTGTTTAGCGAAGCTACGACAAGAGTAAATGTAGATGTTAGACAGAGCTGCACAGAGCAGATGGTCGTGTGCTCTCAGGTACAAAGACCTGCAGAGAAAGATCTGTCGCACAGAGGGAAGGAAGGAGAGAGGTGAATAGTGGGAGGGACTGAACAGTCCTGAGCATCGAGGGCTGTAGAAAAGCTACAGAAAATGGTGAGAGCAAAGAGAATTAGGTGATGGTGATGGAGAGCAAGATCGGAAGAGAGGACAGAGAGCGGAAGCTGGCGGCAGTAAAGGGACGGATGGAGGCTCGGTGAGTGGGTTAGAAGTTGAGGTGAGAGGCAGCGGGATGCAAGGTGACCAAAGAGATGAGAGCCAGGGTTGGAACGAGACAAAGTTAGCGACTCAGATCTGATCCAGAGGAAGGATGGAGAGAAAGCAGAGAGATAGAACATGAAAGAGGAAATGTTTTGGAGGGCAAAGAGATGAGCAAAGGATAGGAAGATGAAAAGAAGGACTTATTGATGAAGGGGCAACTGGTCACTCAGACACAGGCAGAGGAGAGGAGACCAAAGAGGAGAATCTCTGGATCTGGGGAGAAAAAAGAAAAGGCAAGAAAGAGAAATGTGAGCTGTGTGTCAATTCGGGGGCCGCGTCCTTCAGAGGCTGCATTTAAAGACCAATTGAGTCACAGAAGTTTGACTGGACTTTCCCAATTCGAAGGCTCCTCCAAATGTGTCCTTCCAACCCAGAGCACTCCAGGCTCCACCAGGTCGAACCTTCCCGGCCCAACATATCCCATAATTCATTGCAGTCCTTTGACAAACTGTTTTTCAAAGAGGTAATGGAGGCAGCAAGTGGGGTGAAAGTGTTGGGCGAATTTATTCTTAAATGTAAGTACTCACTAGAAAAGATAGCGCAAAAAAACTAAAATAACTTTTCAACGTTTTTTTTTAATCAAACAAAGAACGTTTTCGTCTATAGCTCTGTTGCTAGGCGACAGCTGTAAGGACAAGCTGGTTATGCAATAAGACCAAACGTCTGATTTCCATTCGGTCAACACGGTCTATGCAGCTGACGTCGGTTGCAAACACACACACAATGCCCAAATATCCATCTGTCCATCTTTCATCACCCATACATAGGTTTCTGCTGTCATTTAATTGGCAGCTTTAAAGAACCTCCTTCCTCCCTCATGTCTTTCTTGTAATTTCTCCTTCAACCTCTTCAACTTTATATTTTACTCTTATGCTTTCCCTTACACAACCCTCCATACGAGGAAAACATCATTTTTACACCTCTGGTAGAGGATTTCTTAGACCAAATGGCTCAGATGACAAAGCAGGTGAAATTCTATATTTTTCTTTTCATAATCAAATAGTTCAAATTAATCAATTTGAAAGAATTATAGTCTGATAAATCATCCTCAGGTTCTCACCAACCCCTATAAGACGTGAATGAACAGAAACTCTTTGTGACGAGCTCGATCGCTTTGGAGCGGAAAAATGGAGAAAATACCAGCATAATTAGAGCCTTGTACAGAGTGTTGCATTATGGGTTGTTTTTAGCCTTAACGCTGCTATGCTAGCCAGTGTTTCCTAGTCCATCTCCAGTGAATCGTTCAGAGTTAATCAGGCAGAAGTAAATCCATGACGAGTGACAACTCATCTTGTGACATCTTCACTGCACAAATGAAAGTGAGAAAATCTGCAACAGTAAAGAATTACATTGGTCACAGATGATGAGCTAATAAAAAACTACGGTCTGAAAAATATTAACTTACAGAAAATAATTAGTAGCGACGTAGAAAGTGAACCTGAAGTGATGAGTTTTTTTTTAAAATATCGTTATGATAATTATAAAATTCATTGATAGCAATGGATTGACATGGATTTGCAGATGTGCACATTTTTCTCCATGACTTCATGTTCTTTGTTAGAGGTGTGAGAATACGTTTTGCACCATCTTTTAAACTGTAGCAAAAAAAGGCAGCAGGAGTTTCTGTTGATATGTAACGTTTTGCAGCTGTAATGGAGTATTAGAGAAGGATTAAGAGTTATATTTGTTGGAGAGAAAAATGTGTCCACGAGTACAATTCCATTGGCCTAATGTTTTGCACGAAAAATACCTTCATAAGCATCCCCCCCCCCCCCCAGCCCACCCACAGAGCCTCCAGCAACCTAACCCAGAGAATAACCTGCTTTTTCCTCTGTGCCAGAGAGTAACCGTTTATCTACTACATCCACTTCTCTTCACTGCGTATCCTCACTGAATCCATACAACTCTGCTGCCGAACACGTTTCCCTGTTTTCTCTCAGACACACGTCAGTACACATCAGTTCCAACATGCACACTTCACACTTTCGCCCCTCTGCTCACTCGCCTTCACTCACTCCCTCTCTCCTCCCGACACGTGATGAACTTTTCAGTGCAGGTCTCAGAAATCACGTCTACATGTCTGTTCTGTGCGTCTCGGAGACGAGGAGGAAGGAGAGCGAGTAACAAGGTTAGAGAAACTGATAAGGAATCTCTTCCTGTGCTGAGCACGGCTTCGCGTCTTGTTCCTTCTCATTCGTGAGGATTTGATCAAAACAATGACCGATGTGGCAATTTGCTCACAAAGAATGTTCTAACATCTGTCGTGAAATTGGACTTGACATGCACCAAGCGGGTCCCACATGAATGCGGATTGATTGGCGCCTGGGGCGAGACTGCTCCCTCCCATTATCATCTTCGAGTCTTTGGGAACGTGTGAATAGAGGTTTTGCCACCAGCAGCGTGCGGGTCTGTATGAACATGTATGAATTAGGGGGGGGGGGTCCTCTGCTTAGCTTTTGTAAGCCAACATTTCTGCATGCGTGTCAGTGTTTTATGGCAATGTTCATGGCACTTATCAATTATCACAACATACATTGAGGAGCTGTTCTGATGCATTAAATCAGATCAGTCTTTATCAGCAGATGTTCCCGTTGTACACATGTCGATATTCAACAATACACGTTCACATTCCTCAGCCATACGATTCATCTAAGTTGACTTGAAAACTTACTAAAGTAAATTCTTTACCCTTTAAACAGAAATGTTGCCGAAACTTTTTTCAGAAAAGCCTCACAGCCACTACGACTAGGACTTAGACGTGAGGAGATTCTATCAACTTTCATTTCCAAGGTCGAGAATGAACATTCAATCTCAAAATCATAATTATGTGTTGAACCGTCTAAATACATTATCATCCACTAAAGTACAAGTTTGGCTTAGGTTCAAATTTGTTGCCTCTCGCCGGTGATATTAATTGACAAAAACTGCCAAGCACTAAAAGGATTTTCAGTAAACTCCTGCAATCATGGATTTATTACACCTTCAACACTCAGAAGTATTTGGAGCCTGATCGGTATAAATAAATAACCTGTGCAAGTAATTTGTGCAGAAAGTGTTGCAGTGCAGTTATACACTCTAGTGTTATGAATGGATTTAGTCTCCTTCTGCCAACACCATCATAGACTATATGCTAAAATTTGCAAATTACTAATTGAATTGTGTTATGTATGCATCATAAGAGCTCTGCGGTATCGCTACTGAAGGTCATACTAACAAAGAGCTGTGAAGGTTGTTATGTGAACATAATTAACTTTGATTTATGTGTATTTAGGACGCACAATGTATGTATTTCACCGAATGTTTCTAACATCTTCTTTGACCATGTAATAATTGTAGTAAAGTCAAACTGAAGTTCTTTGCTAGTTTGTAAGTTTTGTATATTAAAGAAAGATGGTGAACTTATTAATGAATTGCCAATCTTAAATATAAAATACAAAATATAAAAATACATAGACCTACTCTATACTAAAAAAAATCTGAACTTATTTTCATCATCTTAAAACCAAACATCTTCAGTGTACAACAACAACTAAATGAAATTTGTCTTGCTGTTTCAATAGTTTAAGGGGACTGCATATTTTGTACTTCAGGGGAAGATAGAACATTTTGCACACAGCCCATTGTACTGTGCAAAACTGTTGAAAAAAAACACCCACGTCCCCAGAAGGTGAAAAAGCCCTTCCCATCTACATGTCAAATTTATATTGCTTTGACCTTTTCCCTCAGGTCCTCCTATCTATCGGTGCATGCAGCGATTCAATGAACTGCTGATGTTTGCACCACATTTGCCTCTTTCTACACATTTGGATAAAGGGGAGATGGTGGGGGGGGGATGATGGGGGGGGAGCACTCTCTACACCAGCACTTTCAGCTCTTAAATCACACAGAGTGTTTTTCATTCACCTTACAACCATTTGTTCCACAACAAAAAGGTGGAAAATTGGTTTGCTATTATTGTGTGTGTGTGTGTGTGTGTGTGTGTGTATGTGTGTGCGCTCAGACTGTAGTTCTTTACCGTCATGTGCATTTTCAAAGACTTCAAAGTGCAGCCGTAGAGAGTTTTACGCTCTTTTACCTTCATTTATTACCTATTATTTGTAACGATAATGTTGTGGGGGTAGAATCAAAGTGAAATGATGTCATGATGAATTGAAGTTGTCGAGCTGTGACCTTAACCAACGTTGTACAATTAATCAAAGGTGCATCTGACGCAGATAATTGGCTTCCAGGACAAAAAAGGGACAATTGCTATCTGGCCACATAACTACAATAGGCAGCATCACTCCCTGCTGTGCACCTGAAGGTCACTGGTAATGAGGTGAGGGAACAGTAATTAAACATCATGACAGAACGTCCATTCACAAACTTGAATCCACATAAAGGGAATGTAAAGAAAAACAACTGCTTGATTTATAGTAATATGTAACAATACTTTATTAAAATGTCCATGAAATTACAAGACCTGTCATTTATCCTCTTGACTTGTGTCCTTGTTATCCATAATTTTGCAACAATGTTCAAACCCTGAGAAATCCCCAGTTTTATTTAGGGTAACAATTTCCTTTTTGTCGCCTTTTAATTGTGTCACATCTGCTTTACCTGTGGTTTTGCTCATCTCAGCTATAATGTAAGGGAAACAAAAGGTAGGACAAATGAAAAACACACTGCTAGACAATAAGTTGGTTGTTTTTTCCTTTCACTATTTGTATTGGTCACTCATAATGGACCACGGTTATTCACTGCTGTTTACTCTGTAATGTGAATACAACTTTAATACATGACCTTATCCGTGAACATTATTTACACATAACCGTTCCTGAACTGATGTTAATCCTCCTGATCTGATCAGTCAACAACAAACATATTGAACTTATAATTCAAGATATCATCATGCTAACTAACCACAAATATAAGTCAATTGCATCCTCCGATTTTGGAATGCACACAAAAAAGATTTGTATCCACTTATTTAAGGGTTATTCCACGTATATCCCTCCCATTATTTTAACAATTCAACATTTCCCTCCTGTTTGTTTTATTTTCATATAAATCTGTTTTGTTGTTTCTTAGTAGGTAATGATTACATATTACCTTTGTATAAAATGACATCTTTTGACAGGATGTGTCATTCTCTGCTGGAAACTTCATTATAACTGTCAGTACACAGCCTACAGCACAGAGTACCATGCATTTTGTGTGTATCTTCTGTTGTTTTTTAAACAGTTTAAGAGTTGGTTTTTTTCTTCTCCACACCATGTCTCTCCTTTCCCTGCTCCCTCAGGCTTCTCCTTCTCATCTTTCCCAGACCTCCATCTTATTCAATCGGGGTCAAGGAATAGCGCTAAGGAAAGTAGATTATTCATTTTGAACGGACACCAGGTTTTTCGATAGTGTTTGGATTGAGAGTCCCAGAGCAGCCAAAGTTTATTGATACAAGTGGAAAAAGTTGATTCCTGTGTATGCCTATTTTTCAAAACATATTCTAAACAGATATTTACTTGACATTACTGACATACTATGTGTATAAAAACATGGAGAACAGTAATGTGAAGGTTCCTTTCTGTGTAGCTGATCTAGTTGGAATGAAGAGGAGGCAGAACATGGCTGTCTGAGTCAATCTGCGTCAAAGATGACGGTTCTTCATCGTCCTTTGATTCACTGTCCTCTTGTCACACCCTCAGGAAAAAGTTAGCACATTTGTGTGTCTGTGTGTCTATTTGTGTGATTACGTGTGACCCAAGGCAAGTGCCAGCATCTATGACCAGATTTCACCACCTCCGAGCATGACACATTAGCCAGTGGCAGCTGAGAGCAAGGACGCGATCTAAGGGTTATGTGAAGGTTTATGTGTGAGGCCGAGTTTGTGCATGTTCGTGTGCTTTGATTTTATATTTATGTGCATTACATCACATCACATTTCATTTAGCTGACGCTTTTATCCAAAGCGACTTCCAATAATGGTTAGGGTGTGCACATATGTGTACATATGTAACTGTTGGTGTCTGCTTATGTGGCAAAAAACGAGTGTCAACTCTTTGTTCATTCATCGCCTGCTGAAGGTTTCACTTTTATGTGTCAAATAGGTCAGTTGCAATAATTGTCTGGTATTTTAAAATTTCATTGCAGTCAGGTCGACTAGAAGGACAATAAATTGTTCAAAATAAATGTCTGTTTAATCTTACATGTCTCTGCTACAAATTAAGAAGAATAAGAAGTCATGTATGTAAATGGACAGTATTTATATGGCAATTTTTTGATGATGTCCAAGGTTCTTAGTACAAATAGGTGACATTCATCCATATATTAAACAACACATTTATAAGGAGAGCTTCTTACACACCCTGATGGCCTAACCCTTGCATGTGAGGAGCCAAGGATCGAACCACTGAGCCTCTGGTTGTCGGACAACCTGCTCTACTCCCTGCGCCACAGCTGCCAGATGTAGTAGGGCTCGGACAGAAAGAGAGC
Source organism: Pleuronectes platessa (assembly GCF_947347685.1). Taxonomy (NCBI): domain Eukaryota; kingdom Metazoa; phylum Chordata; class Actinopteri; order Pleuronectiformes; family Pleuronectidae; genus Pleuronectes; species Pleuronectes platessa. Next base: position 19,286,808 of record NC_070629.1, on the reverse strand, counting down.
CGGTGTCTTTGTGGCCCTCAGGGCTGTGGATTTAAAGAAATTAAAAAGAATACAAATTAAGAATAATTTAATATCATCTTTTCTGACATTTAAATTAAGATTTACTTTTAAAATGACCAAGACAGTCAAGTAGAAACAAAGGGGGACCTTACCGAAATAAAAGTTTGAATTTGTTTGCATAAAATTAGCATATTACAAGTTACGTGTATAGAGTTGGATCATTTAGATCCAAATGTTTGGTCAGATTATATAACTCAACAAAGAAATGGCCAAACTGAACTCATATCACTAAGCTGAATAGAAGTAATTTCCTTGCCCTTTATGGAGAACACCAGGGTCCGCTCCACATTATATTACTAATTATATTAGTAGTTCTCATTCCACCTTAAAAACTGCCGCTCTGAATTTAAAGAGCCCTTTGGCTGACATAAACCACTGAGGACAAATAGGACTTCTTTACCAGCTTTATCCACCTCTAAATAAAAAGATCTCTCTGCAGCACACACACACACCGAGAAAGACGGAGCACTGAGCACCACATAAACACATAACCACTTACCAGCGCTCACACACACACATAAATATATTAAAAGGACACGCAAACACATGCAGAGAAAAACAGACTATGTGCTGTTGAACGACGGAACGACATGAGGACACACAAAGGGATCAGAGAAGGTGTTTTCCAGGCTTGGCACACACCAAGCATATGAAGAAAGAGGGATGACTGGTGAGTGGAGTGTTAAGTAGCATAAATGCCTTGCTAGCATTGAATAGATCAAAGTTAGGGGGCCGGTTACATCACCTATTCTGATCTATTGTTAGAATGAAAAGACTTTGGAAAACATGTTAAAGGCTGTTGCAAGTAAAGACAAGAAAAAAGGGAACCAAAAAGACATAAAAAGGCTTGAGAACGGCAGAGGAGAGAAGAGGATATTCTGGGCAGGTTAAATGTGGTGTAGGGATACGCTGTAATAAAGACGTCTTGCCTTGGAAGCTTTAAAGCTCTGCTGAGAGCTGCAGACACAAACAGCCGGGGGATTAAATACAAACCTTAGACCTTTCTTCTGCTCCCTGTCTTTTCTGTCGCTGGTTTTATCACTTTGTGGCTCCTCTTTCTTCACAAGTCCCCCTCCCCTCACACTAACGTGACTCATGCTATGTTTTCAAATGCCACCTTCAAAACACAAACTAAGCTGCTTTTTCTCCATATCCAACTAATTTTTCTTTAATGTCTTTTCTCCACTCTTGATACAGAAATACCCCCTCTATCAAAGTTAAAGAGCTTTTAACTCCCAAAGCTGTGAAGACAAAGCTGATACGAGTAATTCCTGATAACCAACGACCACACTGGCTACATCCTATTATCAATATTAACTTTATTATTATCACGACAATCATCCAAATTTTCATCAGCATAAAAATAATAACATAAGTTGGTGTTTTGCTCCATTGTATAGCTGTGTGCAATGCTATTAACATCGCTCACACCATCATCCATAAAGTTGTTACTGTCCACGGAAACAGTCAGGCCTCCGTCTCAGCTGTATTTGTGAGTATATCTGCAAATGGCAATCCTTCTTTCACCCTCTAGTCTCAAAAAGACAATACAACAAGACTTTTATTTTTTGCCTACCCTGTCACACAGAAAACAAAAATGGAGGAAGAAATAAACGGACCCCTAACATTGGTTCTTTAGAAATGTCATGCTGAGCACTTCAGCATTAAGCTACAATCTGTTGTGCATTATAGCCTCAAAAAAAGCCAATAAGCTGCTCTCTTAGTTTTCTTTAAATTGGTTCACATTATCCACCGTCCATTATTAGGGCCCGAGCACCGAATGGTGAGAGGCCCTATTGAAATTGTAGGCATTATTCTTATTATTATTATTCTTATTATTCTCCGAACAATGAATTGGCTTTTTGAGGGCTTCAACGTGCTCAAAAAGTTTTTAAACTTTCCAGTAAATTAGAGAGTGGTGAAAATTTACGTAATCTGGAGTATTTGGAAATGGGCGTGGCAAAACGGCTCAACAGCGCCCCCTGGAACCAGCCCTTAGGTTTCCACATAAGAGATTTTCACCAAAATCTAGACACTGGTGTAACGTGAATAATCATAGAAAAAAGTCTCTTGGAGCATTATGAAAAACGAAACAGGAAGCCCGCCATTTTGGATTTAGTGGCCATTTTGGCCAAATTCCACATTTTTAGTTTAATGTACTTGTCGTAGAGCTTTCATCAGATCAACTTAAAAATTAGACGCGTGTCATCACAACAAGATTGAGAAAAAAAATGATCAACGGAATTTTTTTCCGTCACTTCGTGTGACCGTGGCGTGTCGTCAAAGTTTGGTTCCACGCCATCAAAACACGAGCATCTGTATCTCGAACATACATGGTCCAATCAAGTCCAAACTAGACATGTAAGAGAAGAGTCCCGGCCTGATGACATCTACACAGAAATAATGACTTAAAATCACAGCGCCCCCTGGTGGCGCCAGGAAATGTCTTGTTTTTTGCTTGTCTTACACTTGGATGTATTCCTCCTCATCCACTGACCTCAACCATGTCAAACTGTATCAAATGGGTCTCAAGACATTGATAATGAAGGCATAAGATAACTGTGCCTTTTCGTCAAACGCCATATGAATGGCGTGGCATCAAAGTTCATCAACTCGCCGCGAAACACGAAATTGCTCTAACTTCAGGGTTCATGGTTCTATCTCTCTCAAACTACATCTGTGTAACAACAGCCCCCCCCTGAAGATATTCATATGGTTTTAAGAAATGGGCGTGGCAAAAAAACTGACCAGCGCCCCCTATAGGGCAACCCCGGCACTACGATGGCCGACATTTATACAAATCTATCGGGACATGTGTCGTTTCATAACAAACAAAAAAATATCTTGGATAGGTATGCTTGACCAAACAGGGAGGCCGCCATTTTGGATTAAGTGGCCATTTTTTTTCCATATTCCACATTTTTACTTGATGCACTTGTCCCAGGGCTTTCATCAGATTAACTTCAAATTAAGATCAGTGCCATCACAACAAGATGGAGATAAAAAGTGATTAAGAGATTGACCTTTCGTCACACCGTGTGACCGTGGCGTGGCGTCTTGAGTTTGATTAAACGCCATCAAAACACGAGGTTCTGTATCTCGGACATACATTGTCCAATCGAGTCCAAACTAGACATGTAAGACAAGGGTGCCATCCTGATGACATCTACACAGAAATTATGACTTGAAATTACAGCGCCCCCTGGTGGCTACAGGAAGTGACATGTTTTATACTTTGATGAACTGCTCCTGGCTGATTTACAATATACAGCTCAAATCAGATCAGTCAAGTCATTAGATCAAGGTCAGAATTGTGACATTTCCTCAAACCGTGTAAACATTGATGTGCGGCGAAGGATTTTCCTTCGCCAAAGGACACGATGTTTTCATAAGTCCACTGTGCATTGTCCTATCACTACCAAACTTCTGTCACATGATAAGAGTACAAGCCTGAACAGCTCTATGTGTCAATATTTCCTCAGTGTCATAGCGCCACCTACTGATTCGCCAGGAAACAGGAAGTACTTTGTTAATCCACTCTGCATTATCCAACCGGCTCCAAACTACTGACCTATGATCACAATCCTGAATAGAACAGCTCCATATATGAATATTAGTTCAGGATCATAGCGCCACCTATTGATCAGTGTGAAAATTAAGTTGCGGAAACATTGTCCAATTGACACAAAATTTCTCACGCTACATCAGAGCGCCTACTTGAACAGATCTATATGTCTGTGCGTAATAATAGTGATGGCGCCACCTACTGGCAAACCTACTGCCGCAGAGCGCAAAACGCATTTAACGTGGAGAAGTGCATTCTCGATCGATGATGTGCGCTTGGTCATCGATCGCTCTCTCCACCGACCGCAACAGGCTTCAACGTGCGGGTGCTCGGGCCCGCAAGTGCTACAACGTAGCCCTAGTTAGGGCCCGAGCACCGAATGGTGAGAGGCCCTATTGAATCTGTAAGGATTTTTATTATTAGGGCCCGAGCACCGAATGGTGAGAGGCCCTATTGAATCTGTAAGGATTTTTATTATTATTATTATTATTATTATTATTATTATTATTATTATTATTAGGGCCCGAGCACCGAATGGTGAGAGGCCCTATTGAATCTGTAAGGATTTTTATTATTATTATTATTATTATTTCCCTTTGGGGGGCTTTTTCAGGGTCTAGACATGCTCAAAAAGTTATGAAACTTTGCAGGAAATTCAAGGTCTGCGGATATTTTAGTATTCTGGAGTAATTGGAATTGGGCGTGGCAAAATGGCTCTACAGCGCCCCCTGGAACCAGCCCCTAGGTTTCCACATAACGGATTTTCATCAAAATCTGGATATAGGTGTATCGTGACCAGTCATGAAAAAAAGTCTCATGGAGCATTATGAAAAACGCAACAGGAAGTCCGCCATTTTGCTTTTAGTGGCCATTTTGGCAATATCCCACATTTTTACTTTTACGTACTTGTCCCAGGGCTTTCATCAGATCAACTTCAAATTTAGATGAGTGTCATCACAAAAAGATGGAGATATAAAGTGATTGAGGGATTTTTTTTTTATCACACCGTGTGACCGTGGCATGGCGTTAAAAATTGGTTACACGCCATCAAAACACGGGCATCTGTATCTCGGACATACATGTTCCAATCAAGTCCAAACTAGACATGTAAGACAATAGTCCCCGCCTGATGACATCTATGCATAAATGATGACTTAAAACCGCAGCGCCCCCTGGTGGCAACAGGAAATGTCTTGTTTTTTGCTTGTCTTACACTTGGATGAATTTCTCCTCATCCACTGACCTCAACCATGTCAAACTGTATCAAATGGGTCCCAAGACATTGACAATGAAGACATAAGATTACCGTGACTTTTCGTCAAACGCCATATGAATGGCGTGGCATTAAAGTTCATCAACTCGCCGTGAAACACGAAATTGCTGTAACTTCAGTGTTCATGATTCTATCTCTCTCAAACTACATGTGTGTAACAACAGCCCCCCCCTGAAGATATTCATATGGTTTTAAGAAATGGGCGTGGCAAAAAAACTGACCAGCGCCCCCTATAGGGCAACCCCGGCACTACGATGGCCGACATTTATACAAATCTATCGGGACATGTGTCGTTTCATAACAAACAAAAAAATATCTTGGATAGGTATGCTTGACCAAACAGGGAGGCCGCCATTTTGGATTAAGTGGCCATTTTTTTTCCATATTCCACATTTTTACTTGATGCACTTGTCCCAGGGCTTTCATCAGATTAACTTCAAATTAAGATCAGTGCCATCACAACAAGATGGAGATAAAAAGTGATTAAGAGATTGACCTTTCGTCACACCGTGTGACCGTGGCGTGGCGTCTTGAGTTTGATTAAACGCCATCAAAACACGAGGTTCTGTATCTCGGACATACATTGTCCAATCGAGTCCAAACTAGACATGTAAGACAAGGGTGCCATCCTGATGACATCTACACAGAAATTATGACTTGAAATTACAGCGCCCCCTGGTGGCTACAGGAAGTGACATGTTTTATACTTTGATGAACTGCTCCTGGCTGCTTTAAGATATACAGCTCAAATGAGCTCAGTCAAGTCATTGAATCAAGGTCAGAATTGTGACATTTCCTCAAACCATGTAAACATTGATGTTTGGCGAAGGATCATCCTTCGCCAAAGGACACGATGTTTTCATAAGTCCACTGTGCATTGTCCTATCACTACCAAACTTCTGTCACATGATAAGAGTACAAGCCTGAACAGCTCTATGTGTCAATATTTCCTCAGTGTCATAGCGCCACCTACTGATTCGCCAGGAAACAGGAAGTACTTTGTTAATCCACTCTGCATTATCCAACCGGCTCCAAACTACTGACCTATGATCACAATACTAATCTGAACAGCTCCACATATAAATATTAGTTCAGGGTCATAGCGCCACCTACTGATCAGTGTGAATATTAAGTTGTGTTAACATTGTCCGATTGACACAAAATTGCTCACGCTACATCAGAGCGCCTACATGAACAGATAAATAGATGTCTGTGCGTAATAATAGTGATGGCGCCACCTACTGGCAATCCTACTGCCGCAGAGCGCAAAACGCATTTATTGTGGAGAAGTGCATGCTCGATCGATGATGTGCGCTTGGTCATCGATCGCTCTCTCCACCGACCGCAACAGGCTTCAACGTGCGGGTGCTCGGGCCCGCAAGTGCTACAACGTAGCCCTAGTCTCATTTTGATATCACTTCTAACAAATTGAAAATAATTTCGAAAAAAAGATTTTCCTGTTACAATTAGAAAATTGCAATTTCATTTAATTTGGAGGAAACATGCAGAGAAATGTAATAATTCATTGCGGTATTCACTGAGGTGTAAGATAGGCTCTTCCATAGAGACAAGGTATATGTCATCCTAATCGAATTGCCTCATTTCCCGCTCATGGTTGTGTGTTTGTGTGTGTGCGTGTTTAGAAAGTGGTCTACCCCATTAACTGTGGTGACAGCTGATAAAGATGATAGACAGACTGTATTCATAACGCAGTACAGCGTTCTCCTTCTCCCTCAGATAAACACCCATGCAACACACTTCAATTAAGTCACAGACACACTCACACACTTGCCACTCTGTCCCCAGATCACCTTTACAACAGAGTCAACTGCTTCTCACCCTTCCCTCTTATCTACCATTAAATTGTAGATTATGTCGTACATGTGCTATAATAATAGTTTGGCGGCTTTTCCAAAGCGAGGGTATAATTATGTGGATACACAGTCTGTGTACAAGTGAACAAGTTCTCTTACAGAGCTTCTAAGAAATCAGAGCTAATAAAAAGTTTGGTGTTAGAAGAGAACAGACTAATAGTGTTCCCCCAGGGAGGCGTGACGCAAAACGGGCACTTGGCCAAAGAGACACATCAACTTTTTAATGTGGGGAAACACACACAAACACAAACTCCAAAAAAACATGTTTTAATCAGAACAGCTTGTCTTAGTGACTAATACACAAGTCTTCACGGACCATTACCTTGCTCCAATTAAAACATGAAGCAATATGTTGTTTTCCAAGCAAGAGTTTTTGCATTCTCCTTCATCAGCCCTCTGGGATGACACCTTGAGTCTATTCCTGCGTCTTATCCCTCCGGTCATTCACATATGGTTGTTTGAGGCTTTTCATTGCTTACATTATTCTAAAAGAAGATCTGGCTACTTTTAAAAGCCCTTTTCAAGTGAGCTTACTGCATAAAAATACTAGAAACAGTAAGAGCTGCCACTTCAATGAACAAGGGAGAAAATCTTGGTGTTTTTTGGATGTAGCGTTTACGTCGCCATTCTGAGTGTACACGCTTTGTGTTAATCTTTAGTCCTCCTGAGGATGAACAAATGTTTAATAGGATTCAAATTAATTGTCACCATACAGTATAACAGGATTTAACATAAAGAGTGAGATTAACAACACCTCAGTTGTCTTCATACGTCCTTTGGGACTGATGCAGCAGCCCCCTCCCTCTGCTGATCCCCCCGTTGTCTCACATATGCTTGGATGAAATTTGGCAACTTGCTTACAATATGTTCTCGGGTGCAGTCGATCGGTTTGAAATGGCTTTTAATGCCCAGACAGAACAATATGTTGGTAGATTTCATCACCAACACTTTGAAACAAAACTGTGTTCTCCCGCTCCGTCTGTCCGCTGCCTCATGTTGCACATTGGCGACTTGGTGACAGCTACATGTGTTAGGAGAGTAAGAGAATGCTACAGGCTGGAACAAAACTAGTTAGCCTTAGCATTGTGAAAGCAGAGTGAGGAGGTATAACACATTATTGATCTACCTCAGATTTGTAGTTAAAAATCACAACCTTCATGAGGATCAAAAGATTCATATAATTGATATAAATAATAATGTGACATTTATCATGACAATTAACGATGTAGACTGAAATCTTTTAACTAGATATAATTTTGGGCTATGTTGTTTAGATCTACTCACGTCAAGTTATATGGAGCCGACACACAAGGGTGATCATTTGAACAAAATCCATGATTTCAAGATAAACAATATGTTTGTTTCACGGTACTTAAAACCAAACTCCCCTTGATAAAATGTGTTTACTTCAACCAGAATCTCGGTTTTGTGAGGAAAAGCAACCTTTGATTATAAAATATTTGGTAGCTACATGTACATGCAAGATTTTGTTATTTTATACGGACTGGTTTTTCAGCAGAAGTGTTACATGGGATGTGATATGTTTGAAAATGGCACAAAAATCTGCTACTGGAATTCAATCTGCACTTGTTATATGTGGGTAGGTTTCCAATATGGTATCTGTATCCGATGCTACCTTTTTTTTATGCATCCCTCAACAAGCTGAAGTGCATACTGTTATATTTCCCTTTAAATATGATATATATATATATAGTATATATATATATATATATATATATACACTATAAAATATGTGTTCCTATTGTTATGCATGTTTATTTCACAAACAGTTATCTACATTCAGTTGCATGACGGGTAAATTATTCAATCAAACTATTTGACAGGATTCTTCAAGGTTGTTAAAGGAATGTGGAACAGAGCACGCAGCATGGAGTCCAAAGTCAGGGGAAGATGTGAAACTGTGTGGATGGCTGTGCGACAGATACCAGGCTGGATGAGCAAGAGCAAGAGGAAGAGAGGAAGCGAGAGAGAGATCATATGCAGTGTTATCCATCCGACAGAGACAGGTCTGGGGATTTACGCAACATGAAGCTTAGCTCTGCAGGGGGTTTGAGGTACAGACACTCCCTGCAGCATCACTGGCCACGACGAGGGAGGCAATTTGAAGCAACTGACAATTTGTTTCCTCTATAGCTCAATATGCATGAGGATCCTGGACAGAGGGGAAAATATATTTGTTCAAACAGGCATAAATAGTGGATGAAAGAAGGCAAGAGAGAGAGAAAAAACAAACATTAAGAGGAACAGAGAGCTAGACTAAATGCATTTAATTCAAAATGTTGTTGCGATATAAAAAAAGACTCTGCTTGACCTATCACACTTCTGCAGTTTACAAACAACACATTTATTGTTTGAGCCAAAATGCTCCACAAATTGTGAGGTACTTCTCAGCAGGAGTTCCACTCGCTACTTTATCATGCAAACCTTGTCTCGATGCTTTACTTCACATTAGAGATTCGGCACTGCTATGAAATACAGATAAACTATACCAGAGTTACTAGTGTTACTACTTGAGAAAACAGGGATATAGGTATAGAATACAGTTTTAAAAAATGGAACTAGAAATAAATTAGAGTTGTGGAAACAGTGCACATTGTACGAAAGGAAAGAGATGAGGGTAAGAACAGAAGGTCCCTGCATTCATGTTTTGCAATAATGTGTAATAAGTAGACAAATTAAAGGGATAATGTAGTAAGCAGTCACATTGTAAATTAAGTGTATTTTATGAGGAGAATGTTTGCTACTCATGACACTTCTAAGGTCAAATTTGACAGATTCATATATGACTGTGATGATCGTGATTCATTCTAAATTTGAAATCAAGAGGGGTCTCTCTTTTCTCTGTCTGTTCTCGAGCCTAGATTTAAACAGTGTAAAGAATTCAAGTTGTATCTGGTAGAGCTGAGGCTATAGTCGGGGAAAGGTGATAAGTATGAAGAGAATATGCAAAACCTTCTTTAGGATGCAGGAAACTTTTATTACTATTATTGTCGGATCTGAAGCAAGAGACAAAGCTATACAGTTGAAATAATTACAGGTGGAAATGTAATAGTTGGGTGTAATGCTGGTGTATTAAATTTGAATCTAATATAGCGACAATAATGGTATTTGTAACTTTAGCAGCTGAAGTAACTGAATGAAGAACCAAAAACAATGTCTTCCTCTGCAGTTACTATCGGGAAATGTTTTTGTAGGAATCTGTCTTTCATTTATTACATTTACCAACCTTCAGCTAAAGAAGACGCTGCCTTTTTCAGCCATTTGTTAGTGTGTGTGTGTGTGTGTGTGTGTGTGTGTGTCTCCTATACAGGAGGAGGTATTAGAGGTGAAACAGATAACTGGTCAAGGTGTCAAAGGGTCACTTCCCTGGTCAGGTCATTAAATTTCCAGGTGCCCAGGAACACCTGGTTGGGGGTGAACAACGGGTGGTCCAACATCAGCTATTATTATTGCAAATGCTGTGTTACAGCTGGTCGGGGTAGTAAAGGGCAGATCCCACATCAGATCATTAATGCCTCCAGCAGAGCTAAAACAGAGAGTGGGGGGCGGGAGGAAGGGAGTGAGGAGGAGAGAGAGAGAGCTAGTGAGGCACATCGAAAAGAAGATGATGCCTTTTGAAACCTCTTCTTTCTCTCCTCTAACCTTCAGTATTAACTGGTGCAAGCATCCCGGCAAACACCTCAAAAGCTCTAAGGCTGTTTACAGATAAGAAGTCTGGAAAATATTTGGCAAATTGGGTCTGGACATTTTCTGCAGTGGAGGAGACACATTTGCGCGGCAAAGGACGAGTAGAGACAGAGATAATGGAGTGTAAGGCAGTCTTAATTTAATCAACGAAATCAAGTGACAATGACAAGATCGCTCCAACGTCATCCAACAGGACGACCATAGAGAAATGAAATCGGACAAAGCTTTGCACGGCTCCTCACAATAATACATCCACCATGTAATGAGACAGAAAAGAGAAAAGTTGAAACGAGCAGATGTGCAGGTCAGCAAACTCTCAAGCTCAGAAAAGCGAGTCTGAGAGCAGAGAGTTCCACTTAAGCTGTGTTTGGACTGAAAATCGACCCTGTATCAAAACGACGTGTTTTTTAAAGTACCAGTGAGACACTAAAATATGATCAATAAAGTCTAGTTCGGGGAACACATCTGAGAATTTCTTCTGTGCCGTTATTTATGAATGCAATGCCACAGATGGTCTGGACAAGGCCTTATACTGCATACTGTTTATGGGCTCAGCCGTTCCACTGCATATTACAATGTTAAAATTAGACGACATTCATAATTGAACAAGGACCCCCATAATTTACATGCCTGCCTGTGATTGGACACGCACCGACGACCTAACACAAGTCTATGAGTGACTACAATTTACGACTGAAAGCTGAATTTACAACTGGAAAAAATATGTTTTAGCCACGAAGCCCTTACAGTGATCAGTGGGGGTCAATGAGTGTGTGTGAGAAAGTGTGTGACTCACGATACAGATGGAGAGAGAAAGTGGGAGGAAGAAACGAGGGCTGTGAAAGAGAGAGACATCAATCTTCTTTGTGCCCCCCCTGGTCTGGGGTACCTGTCCTGTTTCTGACATCAACAAAGCCAAGCCTTCTGGGTAGTAATCAATCAGTCACACTCCGACAAGCTGGCGGAACAGAATGGTCTGTGTGTGTGAGTGTGAGTGTGAGTGTATTCAAGTGTGTGTTGGAGCGGAGGGGGCACATTAGCGTGGCAAAGGATGAGTAGAGACAGAGATAATGGAGTGTAGAGCAGTTTTAATTTCGTTAACCAAATCTATGACTTTATCGTCCTTAACCTTTTTTTTTTTTAACGTGACGATGACAAGAAAAGCACCAACTTCATCGGGGACAACAGGCAATGTCACTGACGAAGAAAATACAAGACTAATATGTAATTAAGAGAAGAAAACGTTGGTAAAATCTCTCTGTATTATCATTGATGGCAAAAGAGATGACGCCATATCAGGACTACATTGACCGGCAGCACATAAAAGCACAGCGTGGAGCACAGTGATGAAATATATATATTTTTTTAATCTGTTTGCTCAAGTTTGGAAAAAAATGGTTGTTCATATTATAGCAAAACTTGAAAAACAGCTTCAAAAGGTTGTTGTTAACTAGTCCTCTAATTAATCGACAACTAGAACAAATTGTTGCCCTTTATCTGAGACGGGCTGAGACTAAAAAAGTGTGAAGATAAAAGAAAGTGAGGTTTTATTATAAGTATAACACTAATTTCCTGTTTCACTCCCATCCTGAGTGACGAAGAGACCTGAAGAGGTTGTGTTCTCTGAATGACCTTGACTGACCAGAGGTCTCCTTCATAAACATCTCAGAGACCAGAGATTAGTTACAGTAACAGCTTCAACATGGATGGATGGGGAATTTAATACCTATTTTTTCTGTGTGGAGATGAAGGACAAGAATAATCACAAAGACACAATGTTCCAGAAATACCATGATACTGATTAAATCTATATAAATTTAGTGAGCATTCATGCCTCACTCCACCCATGGTTCACCCACACATGTTTTCCGTGAAAGCAGGTTATTTATGTCGGACCTGTTAGTAGAGAATAACATCGCTTTTACGGCCCCATTTCCAACGGATGATATATTGATTGTAGGGTCAAAGAAACCTCAGGTGTTTCTAACAACGTTCATAATATCTTGGTTACATTTAAGTGCCTTAGCACATTGAGAGTGAGCCAGCAAACCCTATACCAGGACTCAAACTAGTTATTTACTCTATGCGGTTATAAAACAATTACATCTGTGATCTAGTAAAGATTTAAATAATGTGTGAATAGGTTGCAAGAGAAACATGCGTAGAGCTGTTATCGCCATTTGAGTGGGGAAAAAACTGAAATGTATAAAATACGTAAATATGACTTAATTTGATAGATTTTTGTGACATCCAATTCAAACGCAGTCCCAGTTCATACGGTAATTGAATAGCACTGTTATCAGGTGTCATATTTTTATATATATTCTTATCCATATTATTTTACTCTAAACAGTTAACACATTGGCAAGTAAACATCAGCTTTGCAATCTATTTGCAGTATAGATCAAAGTCTTGCACAATGTAATATAAACCTTTACGGAGAGAAAAAAAAATACAAATCAAATCATTCTGTCCTGCCTTTATCTGATTTTTGTCTTTTATATGTTCTAAGAGCAGTTTTTTTTTTATTCCTCCATTACTAAATTTTTTCCATGTTTTGCCTTCAAATTATTTTTTCTGAGTTAAGAGACTGATAAAAGCGAGCTAATACTATAAGCGGTACCACTTGGTCTCAAATTGATAAGATCTTAAAAGGTTTCCATATGTTATATTACTGTTGTGTTCTGTTGAGACTTGCCAGATTAGATGTTTCCTGAGTTCTACTTAAAGCCCCTCAGTCAACTCCCATTGGGACATCGGACCTTCCAACCTGGCACAACAATAAACTGGCCGTCATAAATCACCAATGATCTCTATTGAATTAGCTCTGCAGCCAGATCAAATCTAGCATAATTTCGTTAAATGCATTATGTTGATTAATCAGTTCCGCTCACAGTAATAAAGCAACAAGCAGGAGAAGGAGAGCAGATCGTTGTTGCTTTCTTTCCTCTTTCATTCTCAGAAATCTTTACAAATAACCTGACAAATGACTTCTCCGTTCTCTTTATACCGTCTCTCACTCCGCTCTCATTTGTGATTGTTCTTCCAATCTGTGTTTCTGGCTTCTGGTAAAAGCTCTTTCTCCCACCACCCCTTCTATCACATTATCTTCTTCTCCATCTTCTGATGCATGGGCTTTTAAGAAAGAAAAACTTTGCAGCCCAACAAAACTGTCCGTACTAATGAAGGAAATTACAATCTTCCTCCCTCTAATCACGACCCATCCATCAGTGAATGCTACTCACATGCCGCCTGTATTTAACGGAATGCTGTTGGGCTTTGAACAATGCCATAATTACTGAGCACGCAAGAAGGAGCCACCAAATCTTTTATTACAAAGAAGCTCATTGAATTTGTGTCTGCGGACGAAAACCATTTACAACTAACAAGTACTTCTTCAGCAGAAATCTTCCCAGAACAGGGTTAAAAAAAACACACACTGGTTTGGTGCAGTGCACATTAATTGTAGCATGACTGTTCTTATAGATTTCAGTACGAGATAAATCTGCTGACCACTGATCTGCTGAGCTGTCTTGTTATAGTAAATTGATGGTCACATATGTGGTTGTAAAGCAATGGACACAGAAAAACTGGTTCGAGAAAAATCCTGTTCTTGTTTGCAGATAAAGATTTTAACATGACTTGTTTATGATTCACTTTTGTGGTGAAAACAAAACTAATTAATTGTAAGCTTATTATTCTGTGAGTGCAAACCGGACTCTTCCTGCTGCTGCTTCAAATTAAAGGCTTTTTGTCCACAAACCACTGGTGGACTTTTACCTCGAAACAAATTCCTGAAAGAGCTCTGACAGGTGGGGTGATTTTAACATTACCTGTAATGTTGAGTTAAATGACCAAGGAGCAAAAGGGAATTTAGATGTAATCCCATCTGAATAGATCTAATGCCTCTGACTATAATTCTTGTTAGAAATATAACTTGTAAAACATGTGATGCTTTTTTGTTAAAAGGATTACATTTAAATGTTAAAGACAAGGACTGGTAAAATGAGATCAAGACACAAATGAACAGTTTATGGGAAAAGCTGCAGGACACAGGTATTGAAGGTTTATTTATGAAGATAGGAGCAAAGCATGCATACCTGACATCACACAAGTATGAACAAAGGCAGCACATTGAGAGGCGATGGAGAGAGAGAGGGTCAAATAAATGAGAAAGGAGGAGAGGAAAAAGAATGCAAGGTGATTCAGACCTATCAAAGCCATCTTTGTTAACTTTAGTGCTCTTCTGAAAGAAAAGCGGTCACTGCAGCAGTCCATCCTTCCATCTGTGCTTTTCTTTAACTATGTGTCGCTAGAAATTATATTTCGCACAAGCAGCTGTGTTTAATAATCTTCCACGCAAAAGACTGCATGGACGGAATAGACTCTCTCTCTCTCTCTCTCTCTCTCTCTCTCTCTCTCTCTCTCTCTCTCTCTCTCTCTCTCTCTCTCTCTCTCTCTCTCTCTCTCTCTCTCTCTCTCTCTCTCTCTCTCTCTCTCTCTCTCTCTCTCTCTCTCTCTCTCTCTCTCTCTCTCTCTCTCTCTAGCCTTTAGCCATTGGTCAATGTTCAACACTCACATACACACAAACAAGCAGATGTCCAACATGTCTCATGCTCCTTTCTGAATGTCTGTGCATTAAGCTTTATTTTATATATTAACTATTACTAAAATAGTAAGTACTATTTATTCAGGCTGCAAGGTTTCCTTGCAACACCCAGGCTGCTCAGAGAACTGGGGATCCATGAACAAGGGCCTGCCTTAGAAGAGGGTGTCTTGTGATAAAAAGGCCGAAACACCTGATGACGCTAAGGTACACAACTGAAGATAAGTCCCTAGCATCCGCTGGTGTTCACTAACATCAGATAACATCTACTGGTAGTTGGTATCCTAAGATGTGAAGAAGACCTACAAACGTACAAAGGACATTCAGCATCTTGTCCTATATTCAAACTATTCTGTGAGTGTTGATTTGACACAATAACATAAATAAACAAAGACATTTCTTTGTACAAAACTTTTACTTTAAAGAATTTGGGAACTAAATAAGAAATCCAAACAACAAAAAACCCTGATGTTACACTGCTCTAGTGAAGCTATGAATTTCTTCTCTGAAGAAAAAGTGTGAGCATCAGAGACTATTCCAATGAACTTTTACTTCTCGGAATGAACGAAAATCAGTGTGTGGAATAGCGCGTTTCCCAGTAGTATCACTAATGGTGGCAGTTGGGGTAATCAGCAATTTGGATGCCAGATAGAACAAATTGGTTTGTTTATGATTTACTATTAAGGTGAATGTCACAGCTGTAGACTGCAAAACAGAAGTGCATCGATGGTCCAACATGATGTGAAAATGGTGAAACCATTTAGTTCAGCAAGTAGAGAATCATTATTACTGTCAGCAAAATTGATTTCAGGGCAAAGTTTTGTATCGGTACGTTGTTCCTCACCATATAACATGAAATTAATCGAAATAAGTTAATTGGAGGCAATAGTTGAGGCAAACCAGGCCTCATCTCCTGCTAAACAAGGTTGCTTCACCCCTTTACATTATTGCACATGAGAATAAATATTTATATATATGTTTGAACACTCAGTCCTTTGAAAGTGTCAGCCGGGATTGGTTACAGCCCCCTTGCAACCCTCAATAATAAGCAGTATAGCTGATGGATGACTGTATAGATATATGGAACATGTCCCTTGTCTGCAGTGATATTACAGTCTGTTCCTCCAGTAATCAAAAAGTAGCCGAGCATCAATACAACCATCCATCATCCGTCCAAATGATCAATCTCTCAACTGACATAGAGCTGCAGCTGAGAACTACATGTATTGACACAACCATGACAAACTGGCCAATCTCTGTCCATGTTCTCGTGCAGTAATGATGCTATTTGATGAATTATGGTTTTACCAGAGTTCTTCAACAAGATGAATTAAAGCTTGGATCAGTATCCTTCTCCACTTTTCAGTAAGGGTGTGTCCATCTGGCATTTCTTTATGAGCCCCATCTTTTCTTTTACTTGTCCTCGAAGAGGAGACAGCTATTAAAACCACTCCGAGCACTTTTCGTAAAAAACCTAGCCCTAACCCTAAACTTTCCAGAAATCCACTAGTGTCACTCCTTTTCAAGAAAACGGAGGAGAAGATTGTTCTGGCGATGTCTGTAGAGTATGATGTACCTGACAGAAACTATTACAACAAAGACAGAAAAGCTCATTCCAAGGAGCAGATCAGCCGGACACTGAATGTTGTTTTGCTGGTGAGCTGTATGCCTTTATCACTGCAAGCTTTTTCTTAGCCATGTTGTTGACATAACACAACCTCTTGCTCAATGGCTGTCAGACTGAGAAGAGACAAGCTCAGCCATATAAAGTATGAGCTCAGGTATCCTCCAGCTGGTGCTCATGGTGAAAAAATGTCAAACAAATAGAAATAAAAAGGAAAAGGGTGATGCTAGTCTATATCATACGACGTAGTGGTGGTATGTTGTCAAGATATGGTCGTCATAGAAACTAAATCCATGCGCACTGCTTTTATAACATTGTTGGGATGAAGCCCTCCCCAGCATCCTGCTCCGCCAGAGAAATTATATAAACACACGGCCTAAGATTACATCAGTCCTGTTGTTGCTCTTGTTGTTGCTGCCTTTTCACTTTTCTGTTACAGTTTCACAACAGAGCACAGATGAATAGGGATGTTTCATTCCAAAGGATGGGACACATAAAGGGGTCCGATGAGTTTCCAACATAAATTTGAGCTGCTTGTGTGTAGAAGTCTCTCCACATCACCGTTGTTTTTAAGATTTTCACTGCAGTTCATTTTAACAGCATGCTGGAGGTCATTATCACCTCCGAGTGCTTTTGGTCACATGGGAGCTCCCAACATTGGGCTAGACACGTTCTGAACTACTCATGTACAACAACCTTCCACTGGATCACACCTCAAATGCAAGTCTGATCAGATACTCCAAACTGTATGTGTGAAAGGAGGTTGTGAAAAAAACCAGTGCAGATAGTCGGCTCTTGAATTCACAAAAAATGGCTTCAAAAATCCAGATTCCATTTCAAACGGCCGAACAATCCTACAGATGATGGTGTAGTTCTAATAATAAGACGGGAAGTGGGAACATATACTGTATATATGTCAGGACACACACACACACACACACACACACACACACACACACACACACACACACACACACACACACACACACACACACACACACACACACACACACACACACACACACACACACACACACTTACTTTTGGGATGATAAATGAGCCGTCAATATCAAGTCAATTCCTTGTCTTGTTAGTTAAATAAATGTTGTCAGACAAATAGTGGCTGCTCTTGTAATAGAGGTTGAATTTTCATACATTAACTCAAACAAAACTGCCTTTTAATTGAAACGTATTTTCCATTATTCGAGGAACGCTGGTTCTGAGTTTGCCTCGGCAGACACTAGTGCAAGCACTGCCAAGATTTTAATTGACAGCTGTTGTTTGTTTTTCTTGTCTTTTCTATTTTTATGCCTCATCTTCCTTAATTCTGTGTCGGTTCAACTTTTGCTATTTCTGTAGATTTCATCGGACATTAGAAGGTTAGAAGTTTTAGATTAGAGTCTTCATAGAAGTTTAAGTCAACATTTGAACATTGTGTCTTTTGAGCAGCAAAGAAACTTTGCATTTTTTGGGGGGGGGGTGTTTCAAAAAGTATACTTACATTTTATAAGATGGTGAAAAGAACATTCATCTGACAACCATTCCCAATTATAATTATATTACATTTATGTCACACTTTTAGTTAAGTCAAACATCGAATTCTGCTGTCTACAGATATGGAAACTAATGATTTTTGGTAGAAGGAAAAGTGATTATAAAAACAGAGTATAAGTCGTTATAATCTGTTATTGAAGTTTTCTGGAAGCTGGTGAAAGGATAACTCAGGCAGCAGCTGATGTCTTATGCAGAAACTTTAATGTAGACTTGATGCATCAAGGCGTCCAGAAGGTGAAATATACCAACGCTAACATAGTAACATGAGCAATCGTCACCCTCAAGTCTCCAGAGTCTCACAGAGCATCCCAGGAGATCTCCCTCTACTTGCATCACCCATTCCAGCAGCACATCATCCATGAAAGGCTGGAGATGCTGTCACTCTCGATACGTTAAATGAACGTGTTCGAATCCTATTGGATGGTTTTTCTTACCAAGAATGCATAAAATAAAATGTGACTGTGACATTAAAATATACCAACACAGACATGACCCTGTGGTTCCTGACAGAAGAGAGGCTATGGTGTGGAAATGTTCACACAAGGTAATAAACATGGCATCACTGGTGTTACTGATTTACAAAGAAAGTCTTTTCACGAAAGACATGCAGCCTCTCATAAGTGTGTTCAGTATCCCCTTCCTGTTAATTAACTGGATTGTGGTGGCCGCCCATAGTGACATAATCATCAAAATATTTGTCCACAAAAAGGATCAGTAGTAACATGTTTTGTGTCATTGTTTCAATGTTGAGTACTGCGCAGCTACCTCAGCAAACCCACACCCCAACTCCATGGAGCATTTTGGTGTCTTGCACATCCCAACTCTCGCCAGAATAAACCACAGCTGGTTATAAAATTAAGTTAGTGACAAGCTGGTTGAAGCAGTGAAGCATTTAGCAGCTAAAGATACTTCCTTCAGGGGTTGGCGACCAAAATGGAGCTTAAAGGAGATGGAATATTAGCTGTGAATGTTATGAATGCTCACACTGTATTCTTTCTCATCCAAAACATTTAGTTATATATGTATGTATAATTTATATATTACTGTATCTAGTCTATCGTATTGGACATGCGGCTGCAAAGCGTGACCAACATATTTCTGCTAAAAACACCATTCAAAATAATGCATCACAAAATTGCCCTGACAGTTTGTCAGTCTGAGGTTTGTTACGGCTTCATCAGTCTATTAATTGATTTATTTGATTCAATTTTTTGATTAAAGACAAAACTTTGTCAGCTTTCAACTCATCTCTACCACAAAGAAGCCAAATACTCCTGTGAGGCAGAACATCTATCCTGGACACATAGTGAATCAAATGAAAAACCTTTCTTGACACCACCTTCCAAAAAATATAAGTTTACAAAATGAATTGCTGTGAAACTGATGTAAATATATGTAAAAGCTCATGTCACTGCTTCTGGCTTGAGAACTACTGTTGTTTATTTATGGTTAATACTGAAATCAACCTCACTTGATTGCAAGAGCGCATTCAAACATGCACTGATGAAATCCAAGTGCGGCTGCAAAGAAGAAAAACATATTTTGATTGCCCTGAAATAAAATAATCAGAGGATGAAGTCAAAACCACATCTTCCGTATTGCTCGGATGTGAAATAATAAAACACACTTGACCTTCAGTCCGTTTGTTGCGTCCAGTCCATCTTTGTCCATCAATCTCACATGGAGATACAGAAATTGATTAACATTTCTTTTCAAGTACACATTGCTTTGTGTTTTCGCAGGAACATTATTACATGGCAATCTACCTAGAGCTTTAGCTAAGTCACTTTTCAGCACGGTATGGACAAAGGATTGGAAATCAGATTAACCTTTTGCTGGTATCACGTAGGTCGACATATTGCAGAATAATATACAAGCTGAGCTGCTTATTACAGAATTATTTCCATTGTCTTCAAAGTTCAAGCATCAGACAACACCGTTACACAATGGTTCAGTCCTACAGAGACTAAAAGAGCTGACGTCCTTCCATCTACAGGTTCAGATAACCCAGGTTTGAAATATTTGAGGTTTTACTGTCCTCTACCTTTGTATCTGCCCTCACAGCTTTCTCCAACTCATATTATCTCTTCCTTTCCATAACACACACTTGAAATCAAATAATGTTAATGCAGCCACGCAACGTTGACACACACTCACCTCTCCGATGTTTATCATTAATTAATGGGATTTGTTCTTCCACCTGTTTCCATCATTTCTATTATTCAAACACTCCCCTCAACGCCCCCCCGGCGAATAGCGTTACTGTTGTTTGTTGTTTTGCCTCGAAGTGCAAACCGGGGTTAACTTGGATTATCACTGAAGAACTCCATCTGTCACCCGACTTGAAACAGTCTGAGGAGAGCGTTTTATCTATATGGCAGATGAAGGTCATGTTGAAAAGGGAATCCTAATACACTACACTTCAAAACACACATGCCTATAGTCATGTTCAAAAACGAGACGTTTGACTTTTCCCAGCCCTTCGTAAAAAAGTGATGTGGTTGCATCAGCGACGAGTTCACAGCAAGCGAGGATACAGTAGTCGGTCTGTTCTCCGGGGACAACAAAGGTTTGCAGGATAATCAAAGCAAACCGTAATCAGTGTATGTTAATCAGGAAACCGCTTTTGTCTTTCTCAGTCACAACACTCGTACAATTTGTTTAAGAAGACGCTTTGATTATGACGCAAATGAAATCAGACCTCTATTCTTTAACGAAAACCCCCGATGAGTAGAGAGAGACGGGGGGGGGGGGGGGGGGTTGAAGAAAACAGATCTTGATGTGTAGCACGTGTCCACAGAGAGATAAACAGACTCACAACACGAAGAAGAACATTAACTAAGCACAATATTGAGAATCAAATGACACATGAACAAAAACTGTTCTGTTGAATTATTTTCTTTAAACTAGTAAACTGGATGAAATGAATTAAAGCTGAAGTCGGTTGATAAAAATTAGACTTGTTTATTTGTTTTATGAGAGCATCTGCTGCGTCTTTGTTTTGCACTGTTGAACTGGCTGACACAACAAAGCAATATAAATAGGTTCCCTTTGGCGATGAAACACTGTGAAGGGCATTTTCAGTATTGTCAGACAGTTAAAATAACCACAAATTAATAAATGTTTGAAAAGTAGTCAAAAGATTCACTGTTATGAAAACTTTTGTATTATATTTTAAACAAACAAATATTCTGTTTCCACGTTACCTAATGTGAGGCTTTACTCTATTTTTATATCATTGTCAATTGAATATCTTTGTGTTGGATTGTTTGCTGCATCAAACACTCAAACTAAATTTGTGTTGTGATGGTTATTTTTCACAATTTCTGACATTTTACAGACCGCGAGATAAAATGAAATCAATTCTAAGTAGCTGATGATGAAAATAAGCATTTGTTTCAACTAACCTCACTACTTAATATATATCAGGCATATTATCAAAGCCTATGAATCATTGTCTTTAGGGATACTGAGTGTTAAGAAGAATTAACGATGACTGAATTAACTGAAGAGGAATAAAGATGAATAGGGGTGGGGCGTGAGCAGATGAACGATTTAATAAATTAGATTATATTCCAAAAAATAACATGACATTTTATATATTTCAGCGCAGAGTATCGATCAGGTCAACTTATTTTACCGCGAAGCTCCGAGTTCAGATTCATTGTGATGAGTGAGCAGCAGTCTTCATAATCAAGTAGATTTGTTTTGGCGGTTGTTGTGTTGCCATCTCAGCCTAACACCTACAAACAGAACACATCTCCAATGACTCACTGCTTTGCATGATTTGCTATTATACAAAGCTCCTGCTAGCTGGTTGAAAATGAGCCCTCGATAATGGCAACGAGACGAACGCGGCAAAATGTGGAAAAGAAATCAGACATCTATTCTTGAACTACAGTGGCCTGATGGGGAAAGACGGGGGGAGCGGAAGAGAGTGCACAGGTAAATTAGATTGAGAAGGAAAGAAAGAAAGGATACCAAGCAGCAGAATGTGGAAGAAATGGAAATGAATGAAAAGTGTGAAAGAAAGTGATATACTGTGGTAGAAAGGGGGGGGAGCAGTGGGAGAGAGTCGGCGGTAAGCAAGCTCTGAAGAGGAAATCAGTTGCTTTCTAATGGGCGCTGATTACATCTCCTCCTAAATGTCAAGTACATTTCCATTTAAAGTGCCTTGCTGCTTAAAAAGGCATGAAGAGAGGCACACCCAGACCACACACACACACACACACACACACACACACACACACACACACACACACACACACACACACACACACACACACACACACACACACACACACACACACACGTGAGCTGATATGTACAGTCGCACAGCTGCACCGCCGCATACGGGACAGCAAACACATACACAAGCAAACAACACACAACTACACACACACAGTTGATTCACCAGCTGGACGCAAACTGTGTGTATTTGTGTCATTTCTTCAAACCTCTCTCTCTGCGTGTCCATGAATCACGCAGGAGTGACACAGTAACCGAGGAACACCGCGGTCTCATCAATAAAATCCACACACTTCTTTATCCTTTATTTCAACCCACCCTCAAATCTGCTTTAGACCAATGACGCGTGTCCTCCCCCCCCAGGGGTTCGGTAATGACTGCCAATCAGGAGCACTGTAGCCTTGCCCAACATCGAAGACAGATGAGTGGCCCCGAGGCCCCTGGTGCACTGGAGCGAACAGAGCTTAGGGATGGATTCAATATGTCACAATAACACACACACACATATGCTCCAACACTCCCGCAAACCGCGAGGAAAATACAAAAATTTAATGGTGAGGGTGCAAACACAGTGTTGCAATATAAGAAACCACACGATGTTCATGTTTATAAAGTTTCAGACGCCAAGTGGTCGATTTCTCAACAGTCTCTTTAAATCGAATCAAGCTGTGCACAGTCACACAGACTCACGCCTGTGAAATCAGTCCCCTAAATATGCAAGATTTGCAATGGCAACAGTGTTTGTTTTCTGTTTTTCTAGTATTATATGATTTGATCTTTTTTTGAGCTGTAAAGATCTTTGTGAGGAATAAACTTATGTAGTAAGTTTGCTCCACAGAGGAAAACCCTATCAGGCCTGTGTCCTTTTTTTATTAAAGGGGACATATTAAGAAAATTCCACTTTTGTAGTGCTTCTACACGTTAATTTGAGTATCTGGCCTGTCTACCGACCCCATAACTCCCGCGATTTGTTATGGTTCCTCTATGTCAGAAACGTCATGCTTGAGTGACTGTGAATGAGCTTCCGTATCAGTCTCTCGTCACAATGAAATGGGAGTCTCTCTTACATGGCCTTGGCCTGCCCACACACTCATTATAAATACGATATTTGCCAAAGCACTTATTTGCCTCGGATATACCTGGGCGAGCTGGCTCGTCAGCTTTTAAAGGAACAGGCACTCAAAACAGGTCACTCTGAGAAGGGCTGTTTTAGACAGGGTAAAAAGGTGCTGTTTTAAATGATCCTTGTGGTATTTTGAACAAAATATGTTAAAGACATTTTGTTAAGACCCCAAGGAGCCATATCAATTGTGGTAAAATGGGCATAATATGTCCCCTTTAAATCTATTTACAAAGAAAAACACACGAGGGAAGAAACTGTCGTGCAACAACAAGCAGACGATTCACAGCCACAGTGAGCAGGTGAGTTCTGAGAGAACACACATGTAGAAAAGCTGTAACACAACAGCATGTAGAGAACACAACTATGAGCCCCAATGAGAAACAGCCACAAACATGGATCCATCAGAAATAACCTATGTGACTCACATGCTCTGTCCTGAAGAAGATGAGGTGAAGATGAAGATGTTCCTCCATGTTATAATGTTGTAAGATTATACACCAGTAGCACCTGTTGTCATCTGTTCGTCACGTGGGTTGACGTCGGTAAGCGTGCTGCACCGGGTCAGGCCACAAATAAGACCAGAAGGGGGCGCTGTTTCTCTCAGTTCTGGATTCAATGAAAATGTGTGAATACAATCCTTGTTTGTTTGTTAGTTTGTTTTTTTGTTTGTTTTTTAAACCACAGTAAAAGCTTTAGTGGAAAAATGAGGAATCCTGAGCTTTGGTCTTACAAAACAAAATAAATATGCATATTACATTTTAGTATAAAACTGAGGAATTAAAACATTATATATATATATATATACTGTTTACCATACATTTATTCATAACAGTCTATACCTATATATACTAATATACACAAGTACAGTTATATATATTTATTTTTCACTCCTGATGACTGATGCTGGTCTTATTTTTGGTTTTAATGACAGTTTTATTGATGTTTTTACACGCTCTGGTTTCCTGTTGTTATTTGATGTACTCATGTATTTATGAATCTTAAAGTTTTTCTTTCTTGTGCCCGAGTCTGTGCCTGTGTTTCCTGTGAGTTTTTGTTTTATGCCTGGCTGCAAAACAAATTTCCCCTCGGGGGACAAGAGTGGAAGTTAAAGTTGAAGTCAACATCTTAATACATAATACCCAAATACACTATACATCCTCATGTAATCACCTTGTGCTATTATTACTCAAGTCTGTTCACTTACAATTAATATCTCCACTGGTGGGGTAGCGTGTATGTTATGTACATATTCTTTTCTAGTTTACACTTTCACATGTTTCTCTTGTTTAACTCATTTTGCGTGGGATTATTAAAGGTTTTCTTGTCTTATCTTATCTTCTATATCGATGCATCAAAGTTGAATATTATAAATTTGTATTTGTATTTTTCAATTGACAATTGAGATGCAATTATGTTTTCCAGAGACATCACGGTAAAGATGGTCTTTAAATATTGATGGACAACACATCTCCGCTCTCCCGGACTATCCATATATGAGTCTACATATAGAGATACTTTACGGACAGAGTTACGGCAGCAAACTCCCGACGCAACTGCTCGACCAATCGTGAGTCAGTCTCAGCTGTCAACCGTGATGTTTCATCCTGTTATAACGTCATCGCATAAATAACTGAAACCAAATTTACTAGAAAAAACATGAAGATAAATCAGTGTGATAAGAACTACCTTTAATGACAGCAAACATAAAGTAAAAATCTAATTGATGTGGTTTTTGACCTTTTAGTTTCATCGATGTCCCGTCCACTAACACGCTCCTGGCCTGTATCCAACCCAGGACATCAGAAGTCACCGCACTCAGCTTTTCTTGGACAAAAATGACATGGTCGATAAATCTGTCGATAGGAGGAAGCTCATATATTAAAAAAAACAGACATCAGGAATCTTCAAAAATCACATTCAATTTAAACTACGACAGGCCTAAATACACTGTAGCCGTAAAATCTGGAATTGTTTGTTAAATGTCAGATGAAACTTCGGACGAGCCTCCACCCTGAGCTCAGTGAGAGCAGCTCCAGGCTCGAACTCGCTCGTCTCACTGTATCTGAATGAAGCCTCGTCGTCTCCTCTGCCCTTGTCAGCACTTGTTAACCTCTACATTGATTCTCCTGCACTACTGTACATCTCCTTTAATTAAAGACACCGGCTAATCTGGTTTTCCACCCAGCTGTATTTGAAAGTGTGTAGCTGTCATCTCCAGATGATGGTGCTAAATATAGCCCGTCAAATTTACATATATTGATTAAATTAGCTATAAGGTCGGCAGGACATTGATTAAAAACGAGTTTGACCTCTGCTGAGTTTCACCAGTGACTTACACTTTTAGCAGCGATACTCGAAACAGTGACCTGGTTAAAGTAATGGTGTGAAAAAAGGTTAAATCAACTACATCCTGTCATTGGACTATATTTTTATTGTATTGGTGAACCAATCACAATTATGTCCAAAGGCACAGAGAGAGAAGTGAAAGAAAACCTCAAACAATATTTTCACATTATAAAAATATTCACATTTTGTTTTTATTTTAATGGTAGGGCTTTAATTTATTCACAAGAAAATGAAAAGAAGTAGAACAAATAGAAGAGTTAAATGATACTATCAGTTTTAATCAAATTAATAACCATTTTAGACATTTGGTAGGTAAATTGTACATCAATATTCCAAAAACAAGTAAAAATACAAAGTGGAAATTATCACAAGAGGCTACGGTTGTGTAGTCATGCAATAAAATACGTTCCATGTGAAACTAGTTAAAAACTATTAGGTACTTTTTTAGATTATTATGAGCAATTCACTGACACCTGTTTGCTGGATGTAATATTTACAGACATAGTAAAATGATCTTTAAACACATTTGAGACTTGTGTTTTACCTTGAAATTAAATCTAACCAGCTGAAATGTTTTGCCTTTTCAAGACTATTGATGTCATGGATTATGAATAGCCTGTAATTTTATTCATGGTTTGGCAACAATTTTTATTTAAACGTTTCCCACTGACATATTTGTACTAAATATGCCCAAACTGCAGCTTTTTGCAGCTACTACTTCACTTGAGTGTGTGTTACAGTCCCACTGTAACCAATAAAAACACTGATCAACTTACCTCTATTTCACAATTATCGGGAGATCTCTCAGGGACAGCTTCAAGGTTTGCCGGAGCTAATTAGATTTAATAATGGCTCCACTGCAGAGACGGAGCGCTTTAGTAAATGAGCTCATAAAAATGCCTTTTGGATGCTTGGGCACAAAGACAATATAAATAGCCATCATGAGGGGGACAGTATAGGACACAACACAATATGTCTTCATCCCACAGCAGACAGCTGGAAGTGACGGCGCTCGGTGCCGCGTGAGGGATGAGAGGAGAGCGGAAAAAAGGGCCCATTTGGGCATCGATCACATTTGTGCCCCTGGTCTGTTTGCATATTTTAGACCCATAAACAACATGAATGATGTGCCGTGTAATGCACCATAATCGAGATTTATTCAATCTCGGGTGGAGGAGGTGGTGGGAGGAGATGTTCACAATCCCAGAATCAGAAGGGGTTGTTTTGGCCGTGTGTGTGTGTGTGTGTGTGTGTCTGTGTGTGAGAGAGAGCACTGTGATTTATTTGATTTAATTAGATCGCAGATGTAAAACAGCTCGCAGGGGGGAAAAAAGGTAAAGACGAGTACCGAGGGAGACATAAATAACAGCAGGCTCTTTCCCCTTCCCCTCTGCCTTCCTCTCCTCCCCTGCCTCCTCTCGTCTTCTCTCAACTCTCTGATCTTTCCACTGCCCATATACAACCTCTAGTTTTAAATCCATCCCGTCTCTTTTCTCTTTTTTCTTCGCTTTCTCCTGGCTCCATTTCGCTCTATATCATCGCATCTATTCTCTCAACTGTCCTCCCCCTCCTCGCCACACCCCTGTCTCCCTCCGCTCTGCTCCCAGCTGAATAACGATAGGGGGTAAACACCTCATTAGGCTAAAAGGCCCACAGGAACATTCACAGACATCGTACTCACAACCTGTTAGTCTGAACGTTTACAGAGACATTTTGAACGCAGCAAGACAAGAGGAAGTGGAGGCTGGGACAGCGTCACCGGGGGCTCTTAACACGTCTTGTGTCTTTAAGACTAGAGAGGACACAACGCTCACACACATGTCCATGAACAGCAGATACTTGGATCATGATCAGCAGAGAAAAGGAGAATAAATCTACACTTCTTCTTTGTTAGTGGCCAGTAAATGTGGTTTATCTGACACTTTGAACCGTTTGCAACATGTCATCACAGCAAACCGTCGCTTCTTCTGTGATACAAGGTCTAAAACTTATTTCCCTTCACCTCTCAGCAAAGCTCTTCTTTTTTTTTCTTTTACTTTTGCATGTTTTACTTTCCAACACATCAACGTCCTTGATTTCAAACACATTTCCCCGGACCTGGCAGTGGTAGAATTTAAAATCCAATAGATGAATCATCTGTAAAACCAGGTGTGCCTTGTGCATTCTGTGTGAGACCACATTGTTGAGTTTAAGGTTATTAATTCAAAGCAACACTTCAACATTTATAACTTCTCACTTGACAGAGAATAAGTGTGTATCTTAAAAAAAATTATCATCTCAATTCTCCAGTCTCTTTCCTTTTAAGCTGTTTTCAGACATGGAATCTAAAAAAAATTTCGGGATATTTTGGTTGTTGTACATGTGTTGCTGTATGTTGTATATCATGTGTATTTGGATGCTACTTTAAGCTAATTTGATAAATGAGTTATGATGAGTCTTCTTTATGACTTTCACACCTGTCCCTCTGGTGGTCAGCACACACATATATAATGATTGATGCATGATGTTAAATTTGTTAGTAAAATTCAGAAAGCAAAATCCTCCCACACAATGAGACTAAAATAATGGAACGTGAGCAGAAAAAAATTGAATAAATAGATTAGATATATATTAATGAACAGGATTAGTGTAAATAAGAGCCAATGTCAATCACTTGTAAAAGCTATAATACAAATAAAAGAAGCTGGAGAATTGGTGAGTTCAATGAGGAGTGCTTTCCATGATGTGACGGCTCTGAAAGCAAAGGCTCAGTCACCCTTTGTTACAAGGTGAGACCTGGGAGTAACCAGCAGGGCTCCATGCCTGCATCTTAGCGGTCAAGTGGTGCACGTACCAAGTAACGAAGTCTGAAAGGTATTTCGGTGTCAGTCTGTTTTTATGGCCTTAAAAGTGAGCAATACAGGATATTTATAGGAAACTAAAGTGCCATATGGTCAAGATGTCCTTTTAGGGAGTTGTCCTTTTCAACGGCAACATGCTTTCAAAGGACCTAAGGCAATATTCATATTAATAGCTTTTTAATTGTTATTGATTATGGTGAAGTGGTGTATACAGAAGCTATGCCAAGGTTGTCATTAGTAACAGTAAAGCACCAGGAAATCACCGATTGTAGACGCAGGGTCCACTGTAGCCACTTCACTCTGCAATGTTGATTAAAGAGAAGTCCTCTTCCTCCAAAGGGCCGCCTGAAACAATAAAAGAGAGAAAACGAGCTAATCACTCAGCATTTTGCTCAGATACATTTGAGGTTTAAGTCACATAGTCACAAGTTATTAGCTGCTCTAATGACTGAATTCACTGTGAAATTAACTGTGAGGGCAATTTCCAACACTTGAAAAACTGAAGACTGTTAACAAAACAACAGCTCGGGGGATTTATTGTGCGCTGTTATTCGATAGCAATTTTCGGGCTTAGACGCACACACACAGACACACACACACACACACACACACGTGCAGCCAGCAAAACAAACAGATACTGGATAAACTGTTTAAGTGAGCTTTCAAAGAGTGGCAGGGAGTAGAAATAACAACACAAAGACACTTTAACAAGCTCCATAATGCTTCAGTGATGATTTTTACAATTCATATAAAAACAGTTTTAAAGAAGCTTTATTTGGAAGTGCAATTCTCTATAACAGACTCCTGAAATGTGTTTATGTATTAGCACCTTTCTGTTTATTTAATTATCAGATACAAGTCAATAATAAAAAAAAAAAAAGCCACTTCATCATCAAATATATACTCAACAGAAAAGGATATAACCATAAATATTCATGATAACTCCTCTTTTAGCAGAATCTGAACTGCTGACCTTGAGGTTGATCTCCTGCCCTCCTCACCTTTCACTTCTGAGGTTTGACCCCCAGCGTCTCTAAGAAGTGCTTCTGGTGACTGAGTAAATGGTCTTCTGGGCCCTTAGAGGGTCAGGGGCCGCAGGGCGGGAGCAGTGGGGGTCCAGAGGGTTGTCGAGTGTTACGTTGAAGGTGCCCTTAAGCACCGTGTTCATGATGCCTGGACTCAACTGCAGGCACACAAACACAACAGTCAACGACAAATTATACAGTAAAAGCCACACAGTATGTTTTATATAGAAATATACACACAAACACTGACACACACACACACACACACACACACACACACACACACACACAACAGAGGAGAACAACTCTACAGATGAACAGAAATGCCTTCCTGCCTTAAAATTCATTCATCAAAGATAACGTTAGACTGAAATTAGTTATGGAAGTCAAAAAGTTTACAATTAAAAAAACCATGTAAACACACTGTTGTTGAACAGAACAACTCAGCAATGATGACAAAAGACAAAAGTCGAAAGTATGAATAAATGAGATGAGTGGATGTCCTGTGACTTTGAAACAGGAGTCATCAACAGTTCTTGGCATTTTCCTCCAATTACTTTGCTTCTTTTTTTTTACTGCATTTAACACTGATAAAACGCCACATAAACCAAATTCCTTGATAGTCTGTGAACCTGCCGACCAAAGGTGACAAACTCATGTGAAACACTTTAACAGTGTCCTCCAAGAAATGTGCAAGTCTCAAAGACACAGAACTTTCTGGAAGAACGTGGATTCTCTGGAGGTCAGGCAGGTGTGGAATTCGTTTTATAGCTACATTCCATTTACAATTCCATCACGCATGTCCATGACTCATCTTTCACAACAGGTGGAGCTCCACCTCAGCAGCAGTGTCTGCCTGCATTTCACTTAAGTTGTTCATCCAATGTGTTTTGAGATTTATTGCAGTGTCACACAATAATTTAGAAATTTTGGGAAAAAAGGTTGAAACCACAACCTCGTCTGTGTCCTCACTAACATGCAGAGCTGTCTATTTTTTTCAATCATGCGTATGTATACTGTGTCAATGATGCACATCCTCAGAACTCAGGACAACCGCAGATGCAATACACACAGGAACACTAGGGGGAGATACTTGCCATTGAATTTTTTTTAATATAAAATGAGAATTGAGAGGTTTTATAAGGTCTGAGTTCCGTGGTGTGCCCTCTATTTGCATAACACACATATGGTACACAGCAAGTGTGTGAAAAATAATCAACAAACAAACAGGTCAGTCAGTCTTTTTTAACTGCCCTTGCTTAGCGCTTGGTCCTGATTGTAGTGTACGTGGAAATAATCTTTTTCTAAATAAATTGCATTACAACCTTTACTTTAGACATGAATCAAACCCCAAACTCCCAAAAGGAAGAAATAAATGTTGAGAATATAATAACAACAATCACCTCACGAACAGCTGGGATTAACTCTCTTGGCTATTCTTCAAGGGAAACAGGTCCTTGAGGTTGAATTCAAAAATATGTAACAAACAAACAGCAACAAATACAAACGATGAGTCTGTCAGCTCTTACTTAAAGACAGCAGCACATAGGAGAGTCTGACCTTCGGATCACCTCGACAAAAGAACGTCAGAAACAAAAGCAATTCTCTCCCGCACACACAGAAAGATGGGGACAAACATGAATACATAAGCTTTTTGCACTCATTTTATCCACCCATTCTCCCACCCAGGTGCTGCCTGAGGACTCAACCTCTTCTGTACGATCAGAGCCCTCTCTCTCTTTCTTTCTCCCCCTCACCTCCCTGCAAACACACACACATCAGTATGCCAGAGGTGCCACAGGAGGATTTAGGCACATTGGCGGGGCCGCTCAGATCTCGGTATTGATCCCAATGGGAAAAGGGTTGCGGGTTCAACTCCAGGTCACCCTCAGGGTTGCCCGCGAGGTCAGGGAGATGAGGAAGAGCCCTTGGAAGTGACAACACCATCGGCATGGCAATGATGGGGGGAGATTATGAGATGTTTCACTAGGTCAAGGAGGGAAGAAGGAAAAGGGGTCATCCATGCGAGGAGCTGGTGATGGTGTTAGTTGGTTATGTGCGTGGATGCACACAAGAGCAAAGTGTTTCCCACAACACACATACAGTGGATGACACACAAAGAAAAGCAACACATGCTCCATCCCATATGTCCACATGTCAGCAAAAAAAGAGGAGGCTGATTCTCTGTAGGTGCATGGAGACATTGGCAAATTCCCCATGGACACAAGTCCAGATTGCACTTTCCAAAACAAAAAGTAAGACCAATTTCTATGAAGTTCTTTCTTATCTGCTACATCCACAAGGAAAAGCTTGTAGTCATGAGAAGAAGCTAATGTTGATTGGAGGAGGATGATGACACACCTCTTCTCTTCCGTCCTGAACGTGTCTCACTTCCCTGCTTTATATGCAAATCATCACGTTCTGCATTTGTGTTTGACAAAAGCCAAATGATGTTGTTTTTACCCAGTTTGTGTTTGCATTGGTGTCTGATTTCACTGCGTCAGTGTGAGTGTGTGTGTGTACTGCCACTGACTCCCGACAGGAAGAGGAGTGAAACTAAGACTGTCACAGCCTCATGCCCGCCTTCTCATAAATGACAATGTATACACATTACAATACAAATTATACTGATACTTAACAATCCAATGCTAACAATAATTTGGACTGGGAAAACACAAACACACACAAACAAACTCAAACCTCACATGACCATCCAGATTTTATTTGGATCTGGACCAATTTGCAAAACACTGATAAATGTGAATCACACCAGATTTTTTTCCACACCTGAATTGACTGGGTTCTTCAATGAGCAATACCGCCTCCTTCCACCAGGTTTCCTGATAAACCATCCAGTCGCTTTTCCCGTAATGTAGCTCACAAACAAACTTACGGTTGGGAAAACGTAACTTCACATACACACATCAACAGGAAAAACAACGATTTCTATCAGAAAAATGATGGAAACATAATGAGAGGGTATCAGCTGCCATAGCTTCACACTTACGCATTAAAAGCAGAAAAATGTAGCGACATAAACAACACACCGTGAGGAGTGTTTGAAGAAATGTCAGCTGTGTTAAGGAAAACTTCTGCTCTGCCTCACGATGAAGATCAAATGAACTCCAGCGTCTCTCTTTCCTTGGCTGCGTGTTCTTTGCACTTGGCAGGTTTACATACAGGCAAAGATCACAGCTCTTAATTAATATTTGTCTCTAGCTTGACATCTGCTCGCTGGGTCTTTTTATATTTCCCGTGCACCCTCTGTCCTCCTCTTTGTTAAATGAAGCTCGACCAATAAGAGCAGAGTTGTGTGTGAGGGGAGGGTAATCAGGCCTGTACCCTCCACAAGTGGCTGGCTCATATGGTGCATTTAATGGGGAAACTAAATGAGCCCTCGCCGTGGCCTAATGCCACTCAAGCAGACAGTCTTGTAACATTACACACATGTATGAATGGACGCACTTGGACACACTGATGCCTAAATGGCTACCGTCTGCTTCAGTCGCACGCCCTCAGAACCCATTTTCTGCCGTTGGATTTAACTAGCCTCTTCAGCTGCTCAATTTGCTGCAGTCTGTCTCTATGCTTCTCTTACCCGGCGCTGTCTCACCACTTCTCCCATCGCTGTGTCACCCCATGTCTCTCGTCTCTATACCGTCCTGCCTCCCTCACGTCACCAGCATCCCATCCTCTCTGCCTGCTTGTCTTCCGCTCTCGTCTCGCTCTCGCTCTCTCTCCACCACCGTCTTTAAATCTGTACGGCCTCCGGTGTCGTATGGATTCACAGTCACGCAGCTAATTACTGCGACGCGAGCAAAGACATGCCTTCGACCAAAAAAAAAAAAGAAGAAAAACTCCTTAAGCTAAACTGAGATCCGAGATGTTTCCCTCACAGTGCAAAGCATCAGTCTGAACATGTGTTAGTGTTCAGGGTTCACACAACATGATGCTGGGCTTTAGCCAAGACATATAATGACACAAAGACATATATAACAGAAAGTGTCAAAGTTAAATTGTGTGTGTATGCTAGTAGTAACATAAGCTTGTTGAAATGTTGATGATCCAATCATCCAACTTCACTGCTATCGAGTTTTATCTAAACAAACCAAAGCCAATTACCTCCCAACATTAGCTCCAGGCTCTGGTTTGACTAAAGGGGCTGCAGACAAAAACTTGGCGAGTGAAAGTGGAGGATTTCACTTTTAATTGAATCCCTTAGTGGAACACATTTTAATCTTCAGATACCCTGAACGAGAAGAGGAGCGGAGAGGATCACGTTAGACACTTCACCAGTTTTACTAAGTATTCCCACAGATACTATACATTTATACATAAATCTATCAACAATTGATTCATAACGAATTTTACAAAGACAAAAAGTAGTTGAAAAATTCAGATGAGCAGGTGGCAGGAGAGATGCAGGCATCAAGGACTCTAAGCTCCGCAGAGGAGAGTGAGCTATATATGAGTGAGGTGAATTTCAGGTGAGCTGTGTCTCAGTACTGAAACCCGATGAACTGGAATGGAGGAGAGCTTTAGTGCAGGCAGAACAATGAAGTGATTTGCTTTGTTCATGCCTCATATTCACTATACGCGTATTCATCAGCCAGCTACCCGCTGACCAGCAGCGTTTAATCATATTCAAGCAATCAAATCCTGTGAGAACATGAATTCTCACATGCTTTTGCACTAAAATGGGAATCCAGGTCACAGTTAGCTTTGCCAGTTGATGCTACAATTTGCATAGGACAGGAGACGAAAGTGCTAAATTAGGCTGAGAGACACGTCGACAGCACAAACCTGCAGATTCTGCAGAGACAAACCTGGATGGGTTCCGTCTGCTGAACCTCACAAGAGGAGGTGAACCTGCAGTGAGCTGTGGCTCTGTATTTAAACCAAGTCAAGTAGAATAGAGCATATAACTTTTTTCTTGTCTCTCACCAAAATGAATTGTGGTTTATTGCGGTCTAACAAATATAAAGGATGCATCATGAATTCCTTCCACATAGACTGAACAGACAGTGTGTCCTAGCTCCAAGGCCTCGGATTCATTAAGCTGTTTGGAACATCCAAACTGTCCCCACAGAGTCCACATGATCGTAGCCTGACATTGATGCTAGTTAAAGATGAAAGAAAGGTTTAAATGGGTTAATAAAGAAAATGCTAAATATTTAAATCACAACAAAGTAGAAGTGGCTCTGAGAGACAAAACTCTGACTATATAAATGCCCTATCTTCCCATGTCAAAGCTGTGTACACCATGTTTTAGACAGTGTCGGCCCACCAGTTTTCTAATTTGTGCTGCTACAGTTTCATAATGAAAAAATCTTTGACATTTCTCATTGTGACATAAGAGATCTCTAACTGTGTAGAGCACTTTCTGCCGCTCACCCACTCGCCCTAACTTCCATTAAGTCGTTACCATCTGCGCAGACAGTCAGACCTCAATAGTTACAGCTGCAGTTGTGCGCCCGTTTGCAAGTGCCATTCAAAGCAATTCTCTCATTTAAGAATCTGACTTTCAATCTTCTAGATAACCTCGTTGACGATGGATCTAGTAGGAAACTCTTAGAGCACATTCATCTGTCACAGCTATCTCGCAATGTTAAAGAAAGAGAAAAAAAAATGCATGCATCTGTCCCTTAAGTCGAATCGGCTCCAAACCTTAATGGATTTTTCCTTCGCCCCATACCCCGCCCTCCCAACACGTTTCAATAAAATCAGTCCAGCAGTTTTTGTGTAATCCTGCTATCAGACAAACAGCAATGAAAACCTATGACCTCCTCGGAGGTAATCAGCCAAATAATTAGAATTCGAGAACCTGGACAGAGGAGGACTTTTTGCTGTATTATTAGAAGGAGACTGATAAAGAGGTGGAAACTGGCAAATGCAGCCTGAAGAGAGACAGAGATGGTGAAGTGTGGAGGAGAAGGAGAGAGGAAGAGAGGTTGAGGAGTTTAATCCACAGAGAGACAGCAGACAGAGTAAAAGAGAAGAAAGAGCCGTGTGATAACATTACACCCATGGACATGAACACGACGTTGAACGAGGTTTAAATCAAACTCGGCGGTTTTGTCTTTGATGTTCACCAGTCAAAGTCAGCTGGGACCGGAAGCAACATTAGCTCTCTCAATCATCTCTCACACACACATTCACCAGCAGCTGTTAACCTCCGGCGGTAATTCCTATTAAAAACACCCAGGAAACGCAGCGGAGAGAGATTAGGTTCTGGTTTGGTTTCATTACATCAGTAAAATGCTTCATCCATAAAGTGCATTCATCTCTGTCAGCAGTCTGAGGTGGCTGCATTAACCAACATTACACTTAATAAAACAGCCCTCACTTTTCCCTGTTTCAGTTCAATCAGGCAGGTCAATTAGGAACAAATTCGCCCACAAAGTGAAACGCTGCCTTGAGCAGGAAGCCACATCCGTCGGCCTCGAGTTGCATCGGTGGAGAAGCGCAGACTGAGTGAAACCACAGAAACTTAGTGAGGTTTGTTTTTCTTCAGCACAGCTCAAGGTCACAGAGAGAAATATGAGAATATGATTGTCAGAGGTTTACAACATAAGATGTCATGACATACAGCGTCTCACGCACACACACGCGCAAGGACACACAATCACACACACAATCACACAAACCTTATTCCCAGGTTTTTGGGGAAGAAAATCAAAATCAAATAAAATACTTTTAGATTTTTTTATGTGAAAGTACGGCCCTGATTCTGTCAATGCAAATGCTAGTTCTTAATTTTTGGACTCATGAAGAATGGGTGGTGGTGGGAAGTGAGAATTTCTCTTCAAAGAATAAAAAGTAACTTTAAATATTTTTAAAAGCCTCTTTACCTGATAACTTCCAGGTCCAGGGTTGGTGTTCATGGAGACCTTGAATCGATCCTCTTTGGAGGAGATCAGAGCCATTTGAGGGAAGGATTTCACACTGGGGTCGTACTGGCCAGGGCCTGACAAACACACACAACACACACACACACACACACACACAACACACACACACACACACACACACACACACACACACACACACACACACACACACACACACACACACATAAACACACTTTGAATAATTAATTACATATTATTTTAACAGAGACAGGAAAGAGTGGTGTGTAATCACAAGAGCACAAAGCAATGCAGGTTGAGTTGGGTCACATATTATTTTCATGACCCTTTAATCCCTCTCAAGTATATCTGTTTGAAAGTTTCTTCTCATTTAAAGTTCTGCATTTTATTCAAATACAGACTTTACGCCACATGTATTTATTAGAGGTGTAATGATTCTCATATTGCTCCCGGCAACGCTGCAGGGTCTATAGCAAAGCTGCTGTGGCAGATAATGTACAAGGGTTGTTAATTTGAATCAGCCACTTCATTAAGATCTGCCGAACCTCTTCCTTCTCACGTCGTTCAAGGTTCATATTAAGTTTTAATCACATTTTTCTCAATCTAATGCAAAAAAGCCACCTTTCCACACGATTTCCCTTTTCTCTCGTTCACGTGTGCCGCAGTAAAAAAGTCACAGCAGCACAGTATGGACCCGTCAGGGCTTTTTATCACGAGCTGCAGAGTCATGTAGCTGTGAGTCTCTGCACTGCGATCAAAGCCGCGGCAGATGACTGAACCGTTTGAACTCGGAAGTAGCACAGACAAGACACAGTGCAACCAAAAGCTCTGCAAGGGTTTTCAATATCTTTTCTACACTCCATGTTATGAATACACTGAGACGAACATAGAGGCGAGTAATGAGTGCAGAGCTCCATTCACGCATAGTACTCACGTTTAAACCAATGCTGAGACCATTACACACAAGAGGCACTGACTGTTTAATTATGAACATTTAGTCTACTTTTTTTGACTAATTCCTGGTTCCTTTGCCTGTCTGTGTGTGTTCTGCTCTGTCCCTGATCTGTGCTTTGCTCCTGACAGTCGCTGGGACTCTATTTAGGGTCCGCATCCCTCAGAGGCTGCATATGAAAGCGGAATACGTCACAGCAAGTAGGACTAGGCTGTCCTATTTCGAAGCCTCTTTCTAAAACAGATATGTCAGATGCAAATGTGTAACCGTCCATTTACTTCAATGCATCTTTTATGTTGACAAGGTTGACAAGCAATACATCCACAAGAGGGCAGCGCAGAGTCTGAGAGTTCCCGATAATTTGTGTCATCTAGAAATAACATCATATAGATGTTTGAAGTTTGTATGCAACTCGCAAAGTTCTGCGAATGTTGAAACGTCTTTATCCGGTCCAATCCTGTCTCACTTCAACTATTGGCTAGTCTGCCCCCGCATGATTTCCAAATGGTACTGCTCCATTTTGTTTGTTGCATCCATAACTGTAAGCCTTCAGAAGACTTCCAAGAATATGGATAAAATAAATGCAGTGTACTTTTTAGTTTTTCATCTGCCGAGGATCACCAGCTTACCTCCTCCTCTCAACCACCCTCAGCCAGCTCCTCGGCCACACTTCCCCTGCCCCTTGTCAAACTGATCTGGATAAAGCCAAACAAACTCCCTAAAGTTTGACGGTAGTTTTTCTGTTATTGGTCAGCACTCCACTGCGTGTACTCTTTTCACAGCACTAAATGATAATTGTACATTAAATCATAGTGTTCATTTTATCTTGTGTCTCTGCTTCTGTTCCCCCATTGAGTCCCTATTATACGCAAACCATAATACTCATAATAAATAAAAAATAAAAAAGCCAAACACATATACTTGTTGTTGAGAATAAAAAAAACTTTTATAAATCTATTGCCATTTAAAGACGACACATTAAAATTTAATTCTGAGAGGCAGAAAGCTGTTCTGGAAATAAAAAAGCTAAGCCTCGGGGGTTTTAACTATTACACAACATGTTTCCATAATCCTTTTTTATTTGAAACCTCATCTGCCAACTTTTCAGGGTTTACGGAAACAACTTTTACAATTGATTTTGAAAGGCTTTAATGGACCCCAGGGCTGCGGATCTCATTCAGTGCATTAAGAATGTTGATCAAGAGAAAACTCCATCATCCGTCCAACATGGGTTTAAATTAATACATCAGCAGTTTTCTTGTTTGAACCAACAGCCAATGAAAGCAGTCTTATGACAACAGAGAATAAGTTACACACAAATACCCCAAAAACTCACACGTTAATATAACCTTTAACATCTGCTAATATCCCAGTCCATTATGAGTAACACTGTCATTTGTTTGTGTGTGTGCGTGTGTGTGTGTGTGTGTGTGTGTGTGTGTGTGTGTGTGTGTGTGTCTGTGTGTGTCTGTGTGTGTGTGTGTGTGTTTTACAAAAGTATTTAATGGTTAAATATTCTGACCATTTCCAGAAATGTAATCGTGCGGGAAAAGCTTGATGAGGAATATAATGTTCCCTAATGCTACATACACTGTACACCTATTCATAAATGCAAATTAAATAATGTATGCGTGTGTGTGCGTGTGTGTGTGTGTGTGCGCACATGAAAGTGTGTGTGTGTCTGTATGAGTCTCCATATGCTTGTGTCTGAATATCTGCCCCAATGTATGTATGTATGAAGAAGAAACACTACTGCAAACAGTCTAAATCTATTTATATGCAAATTGGGTTTTGGTTAAACGGTTTGGGGTGCCTCGTGGGTTGAGTCCCTTGGTGAAATGGGGCTAGTCATAAATTATCCAAGTTAGTCATGAATCTATCAATTTTGAAACAACATTTTTCAATGGGAGAGTAATTGAGGTAAATATTAGGTTAGAGGCCCACAGAGATGGAGCTAATTGGACTGCATGATGGTGAAAGGGAGGAGTACAGTAGCCAAATGTTCAGCACGGAAAAGAATAGATAGATGGTTAGATAGTAAATGGTTTCGATAGATAGATAGATAGATAGATAGATAGATAGATAGATAGATAGATAGATAGATAGTATACCTGGCACACTGGGGTCACATGGTAGGAAGAAGTCACTGCGCGGTGTAGCAGAGAGGAAGCAGCTCTGTCGCTTCTTGGCTCCCTCACTTCGGGGTTCTGAGTACAAGTGACCATTACACTTCTCGAATGTCTGACTCACATTGTAGCTGTTGGGTGGAGGAGAATCCTACCGGCAGAGAAGAGGAAAAAAAACCTTGAAAAAGTCTGTTTCCCTGGATTACTTAAAACCATGACCTTCTGACGGCGCTGGATGAAAATCATGAAAATCAGGACATTAACCGAGTCATTACTGCTGGCTGCAGTTATGGTCATGTCCTCAGTCACAAATTGTTTTCTCATGAATGTTTTCTGTCGTTTTAGGTTGTTTTTCTCACACTGATGTGTTCATTTTTCCGATAAATTCATTTTAAATGTGTCAAAATCAGGGTTGAACATTACGATTGAAGACCTGTATCAGCAGGACAGCACAATCGCAACTGTACAGACTCTGGCTCTGTTCATATCATGGATATTCTGCCTCCTTCCTCCATCTTTATATAGGGTCTATCCTCTGGATGTGGCGATCCCCTTCAAGAGTTGTCGAGACATTTCATTAAATATACAAAAAAGCAGAAAGTACTGGAACATGTGAGTAAATGGCTGGGTGTGGCGGTACCTCTATCACCAAGACTGTGTTTGTTAGGGGATCAAACAGAAATTCCAAATATATCTAAATATGATCGGGTAGTTTTAAAAGTCGGGATGGTCACAGCTGCTCGAACGATTCTCAGAGTATGGAAAAGTACCGTTGCCCCAGATGTTAAAAAATGGATGGAAATGATGTCAGAGGTTGCATCTTATGAACGCATGTTGGCTAGAATGAACAATGAAGAGGAAGATTTTAGGAGGGCCTGGGGCCGTATTTTTTTGTAGATAGGGGATATGGAAAAATTTGTAGACATGGTGCTGGATGTACATTCTGGTTGTTTCAAGAAAAAAAGAAAATATCGATTTGCAGGAGGCCTTTGTATATATGGTTGTATGATGGGTATACTGTCTGTTGATGCTGTTATAAATGTTGTTTTTTGAGTTTGATTGTATGTTTTTATATGCATGAATAAATAAAAAACTTTAATGACAAAAAAAAGTATACAAAAAAGCCAACCTCATGCAGGCACACCAAAAACAGGGGAAACAAAAGGGTCAGTCACAGTGTCACCTTGTATCGTCTTTAACACTCGGTGAAATGACAATGACAATGTGACACACAATTACACACAAAATGTGGCACTTCCGAGGTCCCCTTATCAAATTACACAACTGACAGGTCCGCAGTAGGACAGACCTACACTTATTATTAATAACAAATGACCTATTCACCCATCTGTTATCAGAACACGCTGTCAGACCTGTTACCATATCACCCGTGACACACTTTCATGCATGAATATCAGCGTGCACACACAAGGACATCTCGTACGTGTCACATCATCTACATGCAAATGCAGACAAACACACACTGATATCTCCTCCATGGCACAAATGAGTGCTTGACTCGCAGCTGTCGTGCTGCTTCTCCGCAGAGGGAGGAACAATGATAGAAACATGAGCAACACATTATTGCCTCCATAACAAGGCCATTACATTCTTAGTCATTAATGAATCACTATTAATTAAGAGGTGATTCATGGAGGCACCCTCGCTGATGGGAACATGAAATGATTCCCAGTTGCAGAAGATGAGAGTTGAAAAGGGGGAACTAGCAGTGGCTTGACCACTGCTGCAGAGGAACTGAGTTATCGGGCTTCTGTCTTGTTGGTTGCTCTCTGTATAATGGATGGTGAAGGCTGAATATAGCCTCACGATCCATTTATCCTAAACATAGCAGAGCTGTCATTTACCTCAAACTGTCATTTCCACATGTCTGTTTCCTCCTCCTCCTCCCAGGTAGCTGTCCATCTTTAATCATCGCTAACCCGAGCAATTTTATTTTTTATTATAGACTCAGTGGGAGGAAAACAGGAGTCAAGCACAACCCGTGCATGACAATACAACCTCACGTGCACACACACACACACACATACAGAGACATCGCTGACAATTTACAGCCACAAGCTGACTGTGTGTGGTGATGAAAAGCAGCTTTGGTCTCTCAGAAAAGCAAAGTCAATTGAATGAGGGTGAGGACAATTTGTGCCAACTGTTTCTGTTTCCCTTAGTTTGGTTTGGAGCTCATGGTGAAATTGACACAGAACAGAAACACACACACACACACACACACACACACACACACACACACACACACACACACACGTCACAGTTCTATTTAACATTGCGGAGCAATCATTCCCTCACCATCACACACCTGTCCTGGAGCCCTATGGTGTGTAATTATACCCTAACATAGGGCAAACCACTGTTCCCAGTAGCAGTCGTCGCCTATGACAGCACTCAGGTTGACTTTAATTACGAACCCTCGACATTTAGACAGCTCAATACCCATCTTCCTACGAGCACACAGAGATACACACAAATACACTTTCTTTCCACCCTAACGATTCTGTCAAGTCGCCCTTCACAGTATGAAAAATATCTCAGAGTACATATACAGCGGGGTCCGATGCCACTTTATAAATATATATCTATCAAGATGGCAGATACACATTTGTGGCAGGCAGACGTGCAGTGACACAGTACGACTGAAATTGAATATTGATGTTATGCTGCCACACAGACTGTCAGACCAGGACAGTTTCTTTCTTTTTTTCTTTTTTTATGAAAGCAAAGTGGTAAAAACTAACACAAAAAAATGAGAACTTCATGTATGTAATGCATTCAAAGCTTCTGATTTGATAAATAACCTTGAAGCCATAGTTATAGTTCGTCAAGACAATGTAAAAAACTACAGGCCAAGCATTCTGAACGAGCAAATGATTAAATCATGAGGATGTGGTAAATACTAAATAAAGCAACAGGTAAATACTAAATTAAGAACAACAGTACAATGGGAGGCAACGCAGCTGGAGCACACTGGCGACTGCACGTCCTGAGGTTAATACTGCAATGGGCCTCATGTAGAGAAAGACATTATCAGGAGAGGAGTGGAGACTAGCTTGAAATCCATCTTAAGTCCCATATCAAATCAGAAACAGAGAAATATTCCGTCATCGAAGGTTTACAAAAACAAAACTGAACAAATAGACGGACTTCAGTTTTTGGAAGATCTGATTTTGATGATGATAATGATAATGCCCTCTAATTACTAAACAGTAAGGCAGCACCACCACACTGTCATAACAGCAGGGTTTCATGTTTAGTACACAGCAGCAGAAGCAATACATTCATGTCAAATACACAATTTAGTCCAGTCCACCTTGACCGAGCAAAATCTATTTTCCAGTAGCTTAAATGTTGGTTTTTAATGTTCTGACCCTATTATTTACTAAGCAGTTGATTCCTGCTGCTGTGTCTGCATTACTGGTGAATTATTAAAAATTCTTTCTGGACTTTCCATTGTACAAAAGTGATGCATAATGTCAGGGGCTGATTGGACATGGACACAACAATTCAGGACAGCGTTAACACTGCTGTTAAGATTGTTCAAATCAGATTTGCAGCCTGATTTCTGTATCATTTTAATTTTGACTGACATTCTGCCATTTCTAATATTTTAAGCAAGCAACAACTGAAAAACTAAACCTAACCAGTTTAGGACTATACCTGAAAACAGAACAAATTGCAAACCTACAACTATAGACTCTGGGATATTTTAATTGGTCTGATTAACCCCCCCCCCCCCCCGAGCAAAATCTATTTTCCAG
Source organism: Pleuronectes platessa (assembly GCF_947347685.1). NCBI lineage: Eukaryota > Metazoa > Chordata > Actinopteri > Pleuronectiformes > Pleuronectidae > Pleuronectes > Pleuronectes platessa. The sequence continues at coordinate 19,243,230 of NC_070629.1, read as the reverse complement.
TAGCTTAAATGTTGGTTTTCAATGTTCTGACCCTATTATTTACTAAGCAGTTGATTCCTGCTGCTGTGTCTGCATTACTGGTGAATTATTAAAAATTCTTTCTGGACTTTCCATTGTACAAAAGTGATGCATAATGTCAGGGGCTGATTGGACATGGACACAAGAATCCGGGTGTTGCAGATTGGACTGCTCTGAACACATCATCTGTCCAAATGATCCTGGAGCATGAGGGGTTTGCAATGTCACAGACTGGATTGGAATTTCCCTTATTTTGAGTCATACATATCAACCATGTTTGATAGTTGTGTAGTACGAAAGTGGTGCGGTATGAAAGGAGCAGCAATTTGGCCGGTGAGCAGAACCCTGCACGAGCCCGTGTGAGCAAGCTGACTGGGAAGCGTCACCAAACAGATGTACCTGTGATTAGAACCGAAACATGGCTGCCAACAGTATAGAGACTTTTGTTTCCTGTGCCTGATGGACACTAGAAAAGGAGGACAAAGGAATTGTGACAACAGCAGCGCTCCTTTCTCCCTCTATTAAATAATTTGTTTAAACAGCAAGTGTGTGGTCCTGCGTCTCCACCGGATTGTCCAGTGTGTGCACTCTCATGATTAATCTATTAATATTCAGTTACATCTGTCTATTTTTAAATCATGCAGCAGGCATTAAACCTTGGAGACTATCTTGTGATGGGAACACATCAGCGTCAACGTCCGCCAACATGTTGACATTCCGACCCATGTGTCGTCATAACCACATTAATACAGGGGAACTGAGAATTCATCTCACCCATCTTCAAACTCTGCTTTGAGGTTTGATCTCAACTCCAAACCTGTTGTGACCGGCACAGATGGGACACAGCGACAACATTTGTCCACACACAGAAACTGACTCTGTGGTAATCTCAGCTCAAATGATTGTTTCCAGGAACACATTTTGCCCTGATGACATCACACGCGTGTCTTTGAGGGGGACACTCCTAGACCCCTAGCCCAACCCTACCTATCACAACAAATGTCCTAACCTGGTTGCTTCTTCTGCAACCATGAAGTTAAAACTGCGTCACGTCACAAACCAAAACTTAATTTATTTTGTTATTAATCGGGGTTAAGGATCATCAGTCCATTTCGTTCTGGTCACTTTAACACGTGTTAACACAAAAATGTTCTTTACAATGTGTCAAATATGTATTTAGAGCAAGTGAAACAAACACAAAGTAATCTTCATTACTGTGTGTTTGTTCTCATAACTTCTGATTAGTGTTTTTTGTTAACGTGTGAAGTGAGTGCAGACGTGTGGGCAGTGTGGTGCATGAACGAACGCAAAAGAACGCGTTCAATGAACACGTTCACTTTTATGAGAACGATGAACTGAACGCAACTCAATGACAAATAATGAATTTGAACGGTGAACACGTTCATATTGTAGCGTCCTCGCTTTTAGACGACAGGAAACTTCTCTCTTTAAGTGTAACTTTATTAAAGTCCAGTGAACATGACACGCTTCTTGTTCGTAACTCCGACACTCCTCTCATCCACCACTGTATTCTTCACTCCCCTTCCTCATTCACCCGCCAACTCATCAGCCAATGAGAGCCTGGCATCCCACAAAACCCTACAGCCATTGGCCTAGAACTTTCACGTGCCCCACCCCTACCTGTTCACTGACCCTCGGGACATTTCAATACTTTCTCCTCAGGAGAGACGCTGTCTAAATCGAATGCTTTCACCATGTCGTTGCTCAGTGCCCGTAAAAGGTCCGCGATTTAGCCTAACCGAAACCAACTAACTAGACTTATCACTATGTTACCCATCACTCATGGCACACATATGCAAACCAAACAAGCAACGTATTCCAAGTGTTTTCTTTTCTGGCCAGTGTCTCGGCTCCGTACCACACAACTTGGTAGAAGGAACCTTCATGGATCAGAGATGAACCTACACTATACGGCTCAACAGAGCCGTATAGTGAATGAATCTGGAATCTTCTCTCAAAAAATATTTCCCCCCCACTGGGTTATTCTCTAACAATAGGTTTCATCCAGTATCTAAAAGGCAAAAATATAAAAGTAACTTTTAAGTAAGGCTGTCAAATATATGTAGTAAAGTAGAAGTGTTTATCAAAAGCAGCATAAAATGACAACGACACCGACACAATAATTGGTCCATCTTCTTATATTACTTAGTTCTAGATTAAAGCCATAGCCGAGGTAGCCTAGTGGGTAGCGTTCTCGGTCTCGAAAAGGAGCGACCCGGGTTCGAATCCCAGTCCTTCCCGTTTTCAAGCTGGCAATATGTTACACTTTAATTTGGCAGGACTTATCCTATTAATTGCAAAATATCTTACTCTATGTTAATTTAAATTAATTAAATATAAAAACAGGAAAAAAATGAATTACAAAAAAAAAAAAAAAAAATAGCTGCGCGCGCAATTCCTGCGCAATGGGCTTATATATTTAATTTGATTTAACTTTTTTATATTTAATTTTATATTTCAATTTTTTTTATTACATTTCATCATCATTTCTCCGCGCTGGTTCAGGGGTAAATGGTGCTGGTCTTCACAGGTGACTGACCTACGCAAGCCTGTAGCCGCCACCCCCCCACAGGAGATTATGTGCTTGTGTGTGTGGCTGCGCCGCTTCCTGGTTCTTCCCGGCACTACGCTGCCGGTGCGAACAGCCAAAGTATTTAACATGGGCGAGGAAAGAAGGCGGACTGCTTTTCGCAGCCCTTCTACCTCCTTTGCGCCCGGGGTTAGAGGATGATGGTGTGACGTTAATGTATTGTTTTACATTGCATGTGTCACGTCATGATAAATCGGTCTCCTATGTCGCTTGTACCAGGAGCCGCCCGTGTCACTGGTTATCTTGGCTCGCTGTCTGGCCGGTAACCAGCCGTCCGGACCGCTCCGTGAAGAAGGAGGAGGAGATGTTTCTTTACTTGGAATGCGGCCACTTTATTTCTCGGATATACAGCAGGAGCAACACTCGCATCACCTCTAGGTGCTCCGTCACTTCTCCTACAAACACACTTTAAGCGTATTTTCCCACAATACCCTGGTGCACTACGTCACACACTACAAACTTTCCTTAAAGGGGCAGGCCATACCTGCAACACAACAGCTCTCGGTCTCATATACAGATGGCAAGAGAAAGCAGAGACGCAGACTCAGCAACTACATCCGAGATCCGATGCACCTTATTATTATCTGAGGGATTTTTACACACTGTCTGATAAACATTCCGACAGTAAAGGCAAGGGGTAGTGATGGATAAGGTTTTCTTTAGCAAGTTAAGTCTTTCATTCTCACTTTCCACCTTAAAACTATGAAATGAACTGAAATATGAACTAGTTCAGAATTTAAATGGTGAACTATGAACGTGAACTATTCATGTTTACTTGTATGAACTGAAATTTGAACTAGTTCATGAGAGTAGTGAACTTGCACAACACTGCGTGTGGGTAGTACGGCCTCAAACAAGGTACGAGATGAATGTAGCAGAAACCAGGACATGAATGATTATTCTTCTTTCTGCTCCTTTTTATTCAAGATTTGAGATAATGCGTTGGCAATTAAATTGTTTTGTTTGGTCGATGATTGAAACTTGAAACTTAGACAAATATAAGTATTCACCAAATTAACCGACGTGAGCAATATTAAGTCGGTTAGAGTTTATAAATGTCAGTTTCCATATATTTCCGGTTAATTTCCCAGCCCCAGCCCATGGCTTTGTCTGAATTCAGCGTTAGGTCCCCACCTAGATATAAAAATATCCTGTTTATATACAAACACTCGCACACGCACACACACAAACACACACACATACACACACACACACACACACACACACACACACTAACATTGTGAAAACAATATCAGCCAAGTCGTTGCAGTTGGTAATAAGATGTTTCTTGTTATCGTCTTACAGCCTTTCTTCCACACCGTCTTCTCTCATACTAATGACCACTCAAGTTCACCTGACAACGACCATACTAACGACTTGCCTTAGTATGTACAGTGACAGCTTAGACTAATGGCCTGGCATATCACATGAGATTGTGCGTGTGTGTGTGTGTGTGTGCGTGCGTTACAACCACATCTGATTCTTCATCCTCTCATTACTCTTAAAAATGTCATCCTCCCTCGCAGAGCAGAATGCTATTTCCAGACTCTGTATTTCCATATTTCAGATCTTTGTGCCGGAGATAATATATATTCTGAGAGTGCGTATGTGTGCGTGTTTGAGAAACATTTCCAGTTTGCACACAATCACCGGTGACGTATTCACATCCCCACTGAAAGAACTCACCACGGTTGTTCTCTGTCAGGATTGGCTCTGATTCATTTGACATTTTATCTTTTCAGGTTAAAAATTAATTTGGTAGTTTGTGGTGAGCTGAGAAACAACTGACAGCTCACTGAAGCCTAAGTTCAGAGACTTTAAAAATAGTCAGAGGCTAAATTATGAATCTGGTTGGGAACTCATTTGTTCAGTTTGTTCCACAGACATGAAAGTTCTGCACATATGAAATAAAAAATGAAGATAAGAATTTTTTTTACATGTGGACTCCATTTTAAATGCTGTACATACTTAAACTTGTGATTGCTCTACCTGTGCTTTCAGTCTTGCTGGAAAACTGCAGATACTGAACAGGTTGGATTTCCTCATTTAGAGGCTAATAAATAATAATGGTTACTTAGGCTGTGCTACTTAAATCCAAAGTATCACTTGAGGGGCATCTGTTCCTCTCTCCTGTCAAACATATTGGCAGGCAAGGTGTTGTGTATTAAACAGCGACCACAAACACTGAGCAATAAACACAACTTATTTCGCACAACTTCTTTTCTGTTTTATGAACTCTGGTTTTGCTAGCATGTCCCAATCTATTATTCTGCCCTCAAATAAAATCAAGGACGATCATATTGTGTAGAATTGGTCAGAAGAGCATCAACAAACACAGATGCAGAATGATGCTGGTTTGTAATCATAGACTGAAGTTAAAAATCCACGTAGACTTTGGTACTGGAGTGTGAAGCCAGTGCCGAGGCGACTGAAAGCTGTATTCTCTTGAATGACCAGTGAAGGGCGATGACTGAAGTCTGTGAGAAAACGACTCTGTCTTTCTTGATCTATAATGTCGGGAAACATTTTCCTAAGGAGTTCATCGTTTCAAGTCTTCTTCGAAAGTAATGGTTCCATTTAGAGTGAAATAGATGATATAGGACAACATGCTTTGAGGCGTGGACACCGTGTGAGACAACTAGTCTGGTCCAATGGGTTCAGGTAGTAGTGGTAGTGTCCTCAGGCTCTTGGACAAACTCCTCTAAGTATGGTTACTTCTGGTTTCAAAAAAACAAGAGGATTCAGGACAAAATCCCAAACTTGAGGCTTCAAAATAGCAGCTCACACACCAATTGGTTAAGGCTTCTTCCTTTCATAAAAAATAAGCAGCTTAGAAACTAGTGTTGTGAATAAAATGAAGAAGGCTACCTTTCGTCTATGTGTCAGCCCTGTGATAGGATGTCCATGTTGGGGATTGGCTCTAGCCACGCCACAACACAAAAGGATAATCGTGTAGATAATCGGTATAGATAATGGATGGATGGGGAAAAAGTACTGCCTCAATACTCCCTATCTAAAAGTGCTTTTACTGGATATCTCTTACCAGACAAGGATTAGCGACGTTATTACCATGATGAAATTGAACAGGTTTGTGTGCCAACATTTAATTCAAATTAAAATGTACCTGATTTGCTACTTCGCTATGTGTACGTCTGTTGCTTTCTCTTATGTAACGAAATATTGTGCTTGTGTTTAATTGAAAAGTAAACGTCTCATTTGTTTGCTTGATTTACTCCCAGAATCGACTGTCTATGTCATTCGGTGTCATAAGCACAGCTGGCATCTCATCATAGAGCCTGATAACCATCTGTCAGATTCTAGTAGCTGCGGTTTGGCTGGTGTCATAAGGCCTTAATGAGATTTTAGACAGGTCTTCAATATAGATGGAATGACAGAGGGAAACCATATGGGTCCCAGTCGCTTCCTTCTCGCACTTTATAGGCAGCACTTAGTCTTAAAATGTGCTGACAGCTACAGTTTTCTTCTGTGTTTTGTAGTCTTGTATATCTTGCTTTCTACTTAATCTATTTTATCCTCTCCTTATCTGCTTAGTCTTTCTTTGTCTCTTTTTTATTGCTCCTGATCTTCTTTCCTCTATCCATCATAGTTTGTTGCCAAATCGCTCCTCTGTTTTCTCTCCTTTTTTCATCTCACTCCTCTTCTAGCAGTTAAACAAGCCTGGGCCATAACCTAGTATATGGCTGCACCAGGGTCAGGCTGAAAAATTGAGGAGCAGAGAAGTTTTATGGCACCCTTGTGAGCCAATTATCTTGTTCGTGATGTCATCATGTCGGATGGAATTCTGCCCATTAGACATTTCTCCACTTCTTCCCACGATCCAGAAATGAAGCCAAAATAGTCTTGATACAAATGTGCATCTTGCCCATCGGAGCCAGAGACTGCACAGGAGCAAACAGGGATGAAGCCGAAATATCAAGGTCCCAGCGATACACACTCAATCTACAGTGAATCGATCTCAGCTGTCAATCATGACGTTTCACCTCGTTTCACCCCCGACCATCAGATGACTGATCAAAACAAAACTTAAAGAAAATATGAACACTTAAAGAGTGTGAAAGTGTGATAACTACCTTAAATGGCACCATTTTTAAGAAAAACTTATTTGAAAATGTAGTTTAATCAACGGCCCGTCCTCTATCATGGAAGAGGTAGGATTTATGACCTATACTACAGCCAGCCCCCGGGTGGCGATCAAGACAATTTGGCTTTATTTTTGGGAAGCCGTCATGTCGATCATGTCTATGATTCTACTGGATGGATGGAATAATGAATACATGATATAAATACACAGACATAGATCGAGGGTCATCACTTTGAAATTGCAATTTAATACAAAAACATTAAAAGTCTGTTTGTCCTTGTTACGACAGAGTGTTGACCTACAGCCTGTTTACAGAAGGAGATTGTTTAAGTCAGACATTTTCACAACAACAGGAAAATGTCCAGAACATTCAGGTGGGTGTTGCCTGAGTAGAGCCAGAAGGAGGTAGGACACAACTTAGATTCCAGTGCGGAAATGACTTGTTTTTGTTCACAAAACATTGACACAAGTGTCAGCTAATAGCTCTGGAATGTCATCTTCTGTCCAATCTGACATCTTCATCTTGATTTTTTATTTTTTTTTCAGTTTTGCATTCATTTGGAAAATCCACTCGCTTGCTGTGAATTCTCCGGATATTTTCCTGCTGCATTCTCACACTGGCTCACTCTGACATGTTGGGGACATTATTCCAGGGGGGTGTCAGGACAAGTTCCGGAAGTTAAATGCATGTCTGAAAGCAGCTGATCTGATTCTGAGAAATGTGTGAAATGATCAAATTCCAGCTTGGATAAACCACAAAACCAAACTCCATTCAAACCAAGACTGAACCGTCCTTTTGACTGTGTGTGTAGTAATCAGTAAGCTGTCTGTGGAGGCTGGTCAGGTAACGGCTCCTAAACAAACACTGACAACTAACAACAGTCATCGAGTGGAGGTCCAGAGAAAAGAGCCGGTTGCATGAGCACCCAGTCGTTCTTACATCTTACTGAACCTGGCTCTCCATGTTGTCCCTCTGGCTGCCCGCCTGGCCGCTTGTCTGCTTGGCTCCTAAACTCATCACCTGCTACTAAACAGCTGTCCATAAAGCAAACACACCCAAAACACACAGCAGCTGTGTGAGATGGGAGGGAGGCTGCACGTGGGTATGGGAGCGCACTCACACACACAATGCATGGTACACCCAGCTGCTGGCCACAGCTGGTGCCCATACCTTGGACAAAGAAACGCGCATGTAGTCATGAACATTCATGGATAGGATCCAGCTGTTTGCCACATGTGCCTACTTCATCCACGCAGGGATAGGGGAGAGGAGAGAGAAAGGGAGAGCATAAGGGACCGATTAATTGAGGACAGAAAAAGAGATGGAGAGCGAGTTAATGACAGAGGGACAGAAGGGGAAGGTGGACAAATCAGAGAGGAAATGGGATTGAAAGAGGCCAAATAGGAGAAATCAGTAAAGATCTGAGGGAAAGAAATGAAATGAAAAGATAAAACTGGGAAGATAAACTGAGACACAGCCCTCATAATAGACAAAGACAGGATCAGATTACAGGACGAGGCCTGGTCACATCTCACTCCCTCTAATCCAATCTGGAAGTGGAAAATAAGTTATTAATTTGTTTAAAGCTGATCTCTATTCTGGGCAGCGTCACAGGCTCACTGGTATCTGCTGAAGATTCCATTATTCTCAGATAGATAAAGACAAACAGGATCCAGTCTCTCACATGCTGCTGAATATTTTCAAAAGGCGTTCGATGCAAACGAAATACGACAGATTGAGAATCTGGCTGATTCTGAGACAAGACAGAGAAGGTGTTATCTGAAAGGGTTCATTAATCAGAATGTTGTTATTTTACTTCTGACTGTATAAAAGCTGCTAACTGACTGAGGCTCCCCTGTGTTTGTGTTTCTGTCTTTTCTTGGACACGACTCTGGAATCAAGACAGAGAGAGTGAGACACACATCACATTAATGGGGGACATTATTTTCTTGTAAGGAGCATTTTCCAAGAAAGACAGAAAAAAGCACCAAAAAAAAGGGAAAGTAGCTTTGGAACTGTAACTAGGATTTTTTAACTGGATTCCATCATCATTCATCCACATCAACAGATACAAATAGGGCCTCTGGAAAAAATGTATTAAGTGGATCTTGACATGAGATATTTCGGTCAAACGCTATAGATCCTCTGACGGCAGATTTATCACTTCCCATCCCAACAAAACCTCTCAACTTGACCCATTACTATAATCTTTCCCTAACCATAAGTACTAATTTAAACCATGTTTTACAGGAACTTAAAGGTGCCCTGTGGTAATGAGATGTTATCTCAATGTTTCATCCATTTATTCTGTATGTCCATGGGCGTAAAGTTTGCTAATCGTGGAGTCATGGTATCCTCACATCCTCATGGTTGTCCTCACAATACAAGCGCTCAAACGATTGTGAATACTTTTTATCTGGACATTTCTCCCCATTTTTTTTAGCATCAAACAACTAATTGAAATCAAATTTGCAGAAACAATGAACACTTAAAATGACAAAAAACATCTTTGAAAAATATTAAAATACAATTACTACTTCCTTCATGTCCAATATGGTAACATGGAGGAGGCAGGATTTATAACTGGGGGCTGTTCAGATTATTTGGCTTCACTTTTTGGGAGCGTTCATATCGTCCATCTTTATAAACAGTCTACGGTTTGCAGTTGTGTTTTTCACCACACTTGTTCTAACACAATGCTAAGGATGGCATGAAAACAAAATGGAGGAAATGTTTGACGCATTGACGAGTGCTTACACGTGATATAAATAAACTCTCACCACAGCACCACTAGTGGTCAAAAGTGGTAGTGGTAGAACTTTTGAGAAATCTTAAAGGCAGCATTGGGAGATTAGAAAGTACTTATATCAAAAGTTTTTCTAAACGTGCAGATATGATGTATTTCCTCAAATTGAAAAAATAAGTAAATAGGTATTTCAATTCCTGTATTTTAACACAAAAATAGACCCTGGCTACCACTGCACTGTGTGCAGAAGAGTTGTGTGACAGGTGACTATCAAACAGGGAACAGAGCATACAACAAACTGAAATTCGCGGTAGGTAGGAACTCTACAGATCCTGCTCCACAGTGGTGAGAACATACCGGAGATCATGTCGTGTTTATCCAGCCTCACTCGTAAAGTGCCTTTTATTCTGAGTCACAGGCTGTTTTTGAGGACGGGCTGTTTTTCAGTTGACTTGTTTTATGACAGCAAGACAGCAGGGTGGTTACAATAACCAGGACTTCACAGCAAGAGAGCGAGATCAGGAAAGAAAGAAAAGGAATTTCAGACACAGTATATGAACTTTTCCTCCAAGCAACGACTTAAGAGAGCAACCACACATAAACTCTTAAAAGTGCTACACAGACAACTTCTCCATCTGTGGCCGATCACACATTTTGTGATTTTACTTCTTCTCTCTCTCCTTCTTACTCATCTGTTACTCTGTTGCTCATGCGTGCATCCTCCTTATTTTTATCTCTACCTCTCATGCTCTGCTTCTAATGCCTCGAGTCTCCCCTGTCACCTATCTTTTACTGAGACGTAGAACACCATAGACGTATATAAAAAGATGGACGACTTGTCTCCACTTTCTCTCACTTTCCAAAAATGAAGCTGTCATCTTGTGCCGATTACATCATTTGGACCTAGAGAGTGTGGAGCCGCAGTATTGCCAATACACATGCTTGACCGATCGCAAGACAGTCCCAGCTGTCAATCATGACGTCTCACCCTGTTTTTATAGAATCTAATAACTAATTACAACCAAACTACCAGAGAGAGAAAAAAACACTTGAACATACATCAGTGTGACAAGAACTACAGTAAATCCAAGAAACCATCTTTTAATTTTTTGTGTCCTTTGACTTTGGTCTATGTCCCATCAACTAAAATGGAGGAGAGGGGTATTATGATGTCTGGTACAGCCAGCCACCAGGGTGCGCTCAAGATGCTTTTGCATCACTTTTAAGGAGCCCTCATAACGTCCAACTTCATATCCAGATTACCTGTTGGTGGCTATTTGCATTGACAGTTAATAAAAAACAAGGTTGATGGTTGACCAGCAGTCTCCTGAATTGAAACAATAAATGGATTGTTGACTCATTCATCTCACAGTATCTTACACAGCTACTTCCTACTTAATGCTGATGAAATAGAGAGATAGCCACACCCCCAGAGACCTGTATCACATGAACGTAAACGAATGTTCTTTAGGGGCATTTACTGAAACAACCAATGCTGTTTCTCTTGGGAGGACTAAACAGCAATACAGCAATAAAAAGCAACTTGAAGGAGGTCTCCAAATTACTGTATAATTTGTTGAGCATATTCATGCTTCTGGGGGATAATCTGTTTTTAATTCAAAATACACCCAAGGCCTTTCCCAAGCACCACAAACAGGCTTAGTATAAGTTGAGTAGTAAAATAACTGTGTTATTCATCGTGTGTAATTCACACAGCAGCCTCTGGAAGTCGAAACTTTTGCTCTTGTCCTTTGTCTCTGTTGATCATCTTGAACGCAGCGTTTTCCTCAGCCCATTATGATCTGACAATCAGACTTCAATAAGATCCTGCAAACTGTTTGAATAAGAGACTTTTTTTACGACTAGACTGACGCACATCTTGTAATGGACAGCAATTTAACATCGATTTAGCTGAAAGGTAAAGCAAGAAGAAGAAAAAGAAGAAAATCCTAGACAGAAGGGATAAGAGACACAGACGAGGATCTAAAATAGTCGCCATGATTAAAAGGGAGACGGGCAGTCGATCAGGGTAAAGCACTGGACCTGCAGCTTTTACTTCAGACACTCTTCGTTAGGCTGTATTCACACAGACACATGCTCTCCGTGGCGGGGGCGTATTGTTTCATGTACTGGTCAGATAAGATCCACAACGTGCAGATGAAGGAGCAGATTGATGTGTTTAAAAGTTTATTAAATGCCAAAACACAGGACAGTGGCCTAGAAATAATCACAGAGGATTTTAAACTTTGGTTTCTCAGTTTTCTTGGACAAGGTGGCATTGTGTTGCAGTTGAAAAGTACCAGTTTCCACAGTTGTAGCAGCACGTCACTGCATCACTCAGGAAAAACTCAGCCTCATTGATTTTTCACCGATTTGTGACGGATTCATCATTTCTCATCCAGTGGACTTTTGTAACAACAGGACACACAGGGGGGGGGGAACCAGGGTTGGTAGAGTTTAAAGTGAACTGGGTTCTGCCAGCGAGGGGGCTTTAATATCAGAAGCTGTTTATATGAATGTCTTCACCCTCTGCTTCACAAGGTGTGAAGGAGAAGAGCAGGTCCTTTCTGGTCAGGCTCTGGTGTTTGTGTTACATGAGGGAAGGAGGGTTTTCTCCCCTAAACCCATAGATTATACCATATTGTGAATATGCAGAGTGATAGTTAAACACTGTGCCTGTGGCTCAGTGATGACAGGTGCAGCCCTGAGTCACCGAAGACACAAAACCGATTTCGGATGCCGACACTATTGCATACAAAGCCAATGGACTGACAATTCACCTTCCTGCTTCGTGGCATAACAGAGACCAGAGGAAAAAGAAGAGTGGAGGGAGAGAAAATAAATAATTGGAGTTCCTGTTGAGGTCGAAGACAAATAGACGATCACACTCCCACAGGCATTGTTCATGCTCACAGCTAATGCACAGTTGATACTTTTGGTTATCTGGGTCCCAAGAAACGTCACGCGCCTTAAAACACAAGGTGAACTACACATCAGTGTGTTCAGACACTGACGTACGAGGAAATGTAGCCCCCTCATTCATTTCACTGGCCCCAGGCACAAAAGGATCTATGAAAATGTTTGATCAAATATGTGAACGGCAACATTGTAACATGAATCGTGTGTTTTTACTGTTCAGCTCGCAATCGTTGTTGATGCAGGATAAAACAACCGTGGCCATGATAATAATTTTTTACTGTGCAGTGTTTTGGCTTCTGATGAGCCTTCAATGGATCCATTACTCACGTCTGAAAATAGTTAGTGGACATGGGCATGTGTCTGAGTCTAGTCAGCTTAAATATACCCCTGAATGGATGAGTGAAGCAAATCAATGCAATATTTTACTGCGAGGAAATGTCCGCAACATTTAGGCGAAAGGTGGCGCCTGAGTAGGAGGCGGGACATAACGTGTGAATCCTGCTGCGGTAGGCATGTTTTTAGGTTTACTGCACATTGACACTGTTTTTTATCCTAGCCGAGAGCCAATTAGAGCGTGGGCGAGGTAATGAGTATTTGGGGGGGGGGACAGAGACAGAAGAAATGCTGCAAAAAGCTCTTGTCAGAAAGACCAGTCAATACAGCTACTGGGTATGACAGCACCACTACTCTGTTCTCCCTCCTCTCCTCCACCCCCCCCCCCTCAAATCTTTCCATCCATCACAGTGGTGAATCGTTCGGGACACTATAGTGAAGTGCATTATGGGAGTGTTACCATGTGAAGCCTCGGGGCAGGAGTGTCACTTAGCGCTTCTTCCCAATTCGGTCACTTAATCGCGCAAGTGTGTGTCTCCTGTGTGTGGGAGATACACTCACATGTGCATGCTCCTTGCTGTGTGTATGATCACGCCCTGCGTATTTGTCGCATTTATTTGTTCACATGTACATTTGAGGGAGTCACGTTTGTGGCGCGTGCACTACTGGTGTATTTTAGCGCATGGGGCCGAGCTGGAAAATCTCACAGGGACTCACATCATCATCATTACCCTGACAGCTGACAGTAAAATCCATATCAAATCTATAACTCCATTTTCCTGTTTTTGTTCCTTTCTTTCATCACTCGATTCCCTTGTCTCCCATAAATAGAGGCTGTGCCGTGACATGCCATTAGCTGTCCATGGATATATCAGAAGAATGCAATGAAACACACAGACAAAAAGTCAATAAGTGACAAACCTTGGGCCTCGTGCATATTTCCCCCTTCCCTGATATTTCGAGAATATCTTGCCCATGGCATTACCTTCAATGCGACTGTCACACTCTGTCTGACTCACATTTATTTATTTATCATCCCTCCATCTCCTTAGCCACAGACAGGGATGGCTCACTCCTCCCCATTGCTTCTGTCTTTCCACCTTTCATTCTTCGTCTACATTATGTTTTTCTGTCTCTGTCGTCAGCCTCTCCTTCTGCCTTTCTTTCTTTCTTTCCATCTGCTTCTCTGTCCCCTTTTCTCGGTTATTCCGTCATCCCTCTGTCAATCTCCCCCCGCCTTCGCTCGCTGTATAATTTCACCTCCTGGATTTTTTTTGCTGCTTGGTTTCTTCTGCAGCGCAGCGGGTTGACGCTGCTCTTCAGTTTGATAAATGTATGTTTAGCAAACACTCTAATTATCTCAACCAGAGCTAATTGGAGAGATAATTACAAATTATACACAGAGGTTCTCTCTCTCTCTCTTTGTCTTCCCTTCCTTCCTTCCTTCCTGCGTCATTTTCTTTCACTTGCATTTCTTCTCTCTTTCTTTGTCTCTCTCTCTCAAGCCAATTATGCATGGCATCTATTTTCTGGGAGAGAATATGGAGGTTTTCCTTGTGTGTGTCAGGACTTGTGAATGATGTCTGTCTGTGTTGCTGGACCATAAATACAATAATGCACCTCCTGAATATGTTTTTTATTCGAATATGGCTTCTTTGATGGAATCTGAGACCAGTAACACAGAGGTCTGGTCTCCACACGGCACATTCCTTCCATTTTTAGGAAGGTTCCAAGCACAGTTGCAACCTTGACTGTTCATCCTAAGGAGTCTTGCGCTATTTCGGCCTTTTTTGACTTTGCCTTTATAGACCACATTAAAAAACAGCATTGCCTATTTGTGTTACATTTATTTCAGCACCAAATTGCCTTTATCACCAGACAATACATTTGCTTGGACATAGTCTATTAACATATCAGACCCAAACACAAACAGGGAACATCATCTGATTTGACTCCAGAGAATTATATATCCACTAAACTACTGTATTTGCAGCACATGCACCTTATCTGTTAATCTTGGTGACAATCGTGCAATATGAGAGTGCATCAATATATTGAGTGAACTAAACAATAAGTGACTATAAATAGTCCTTCATATATATGACTATGACATTAGAAGTATATTACCTCCTGCCCCGGCGAGAGTGAAGGATGGAAATGTCTCCGCTTGTGAAGTCTCTCCTTCTTCTATTTGTTTTCATTATTATTTTCGCACCATTGGATTGTTATGAATCCTTCTTCCAATCACTGTCAGCGCTACATGTAATAAAAAACGTGTTTTAATATCGTCCGTCTGATTCCATCAAGCCAGCTACACAGAGGAGGGAGAATTATGAAGTGCTGTTGATTGTCAGCCTGGCAGATATTAGTGCAGATAAACTGAAATTTGTTTTACTGACAGCGACATTATTGTGTGTTTACATCACTTTCAAATGACTTGAGCGGAGCCCACATATCTGACTGAGCAGGAGCTTTATATTGTCAAAGACTTTTATTGGATCAGAATAGAGATGGAAATTACTTTTTATTTACAGATGTTATTGCGGGATATATGAAATATTTCTCAAGCGCTACTTTTCTCTACATTACATTACATTACAATCAGAACAGGTAATAAGAAGGTTTGAACCTACTGTGAGTTTAATTGTACAATAGGAAAACCTTTTAAAACAATCCTTAGCATAAGTAGATCACTTTGAATCTGGAGAATTTACATAATACTCTGATTGCCAAGTATAATTTGAACTAAATAAAACCAAACTTACTGGATAAACAAACACTTGAACACCAGTGATAAGAACTAGACTTTTTGGTCTGGTCCATGTCTCATCCACTTTTCAGTTCAATTCAATTTTATTTGGATAGCGCCCAATCACAAAACACAAAACAATAAGAGAGATAATTCTGGATGGAAAGATGTTACTAATGGTAGCAGCAACAATTCATATAATAGGAACATGGAGGAGAGATGCTTTCATGTCGTCCATCTTTAAATATATTTTATGATCCAACCTCACAACAGTGGACTGGACTCTTATCAGCTTCATGCCTATCGATGAAAACATGCCCTGACTTAGGACCAGCTCAGTTCATCTCTACTTCTACCAAGGGAACGTGCCCTTCTTATTGAGGCGATTGCCAACACCTCATTCCTGAGGCGAGACCCTTGACACTGACAACCCCTCACACTCTCTCCGTGTGACAATAAGCATCCATCAGCGTGGTTATTGTTAATCCATCCATCCGCCCTATTAATCTCGACATCATTGGCCGAGGAACAAAAATCGACGGAGATCCCGACAGGCAGAAACACATTAGTAAAAAAAAAAAACTGACAGAAAGACAAAACGCCCAGTCATTTCACTGATCTATAAAAGAGACAGGAATTCCACCACCGGAGGCTAAAACATAGGTCCAAATTAAAATCCTCACTTATTCTCTCCCAGTGCTGCCTCAGGCTATCCCACAACCTCTGCTAAAGAAAGGTCATTATCAGGAAGGGTTTTCCAGAAGGAAGGAGGAGAGGTGTGGGGGGGACAGGGAAAGAGGGAAGGAAAGAAAGAAAGAGAGCACAGCATGAGAAATGAGGATGCATGGGGATCAAGTGGAATTATCCTGGAAAAAGGCAATGAACTATAAGGGAGAGAAAAGCCAACTCTTATTTAAGCCGTGCTCGACTCATAATCATCGCTCTCTCTCAGATGTGTCACTACACAACGCGCCTGCTTCTTTCTTCTCCACAGACAGGTAATCAACTCCTATCAGATGCAGACCTCCAGCTCCAGCTCACATCTGACATGCTGTAGCCTCAAATATTTGAAGAAGTCGAGGTGAATTAGATTTAGACCGTCTGGGAGTGTACGCGTCCTTTGAATGAAGGCTGAACCAAAAGATAAAAAGCATCAAAATACATCGTGCCATGTTCAATATGTGTTTAACCACAATCTAATTGGATTTGGGGCTCGACTGATTTGAAATTCATGGTATTGAATACGTGATCATAAACGGGGACATTTAAAAACAGAAGATCTGGAGGAGCAAAGCAGCTATGAGAGCAAAAAAACTGGAAAGAATGTCATAAATATCCTCTGGTCAGTCAGATAACTAGTTGCCCTGTTGTGTTTAATGCCCCCGACAAGAAGGCGGCTTCAAGAGACATGGTATGGCTTTTATATTTCTGAATTCCAACCCACTGCAGTGTGAATAATTCCGCCAGCAAAATGTCGACCTCCTCTGCCTGCCAAAAACTTTCAAGCGAAAGAGAAGAAGACATAAAGTCCTGAACATAAAAGAGATAATAAAGACCTACTTTCTGCCTTTATTCTTTCCCACTCCCTTCTCATAATCGTGATTGTTTCCTGATTAGACTCTTTTAATATCCATCCCAGCGGGGGGGGGGGGGGGGGGGGGGGGGGGACCGTTACCAGGGATACAGCATAGGCTGCGGCGAGGCATGTGGCTAACAGTAATACGGCAAAGACGTCCCCGGGTGATTTTTCATTAACTGGCCGTAAAGAAGGCTCTGTGTGGAGCCATTACCAGTGAACTCAGATCTTCTCCACGGAGTACTCAGAGGTACTACCCAGACAGGGAGGGAACTATGGAGCTAACGTTGTTTCTCTAAAGTACACTCTAATAAGTAGTTGTTTTTCAAAGTGTGTGTGTGTGTGTGTGTTTGCAATTTTTTTTCTCCCACTCTGAAAAGTCTGAAAAACCCGTGCACTGCAGCTCCTGCCGCTGCCAACCCGCTGCTGTTTGCCCGAGGAGGGCAGCTCACCGGCACGTATTACCTCCATGACATGTGGGGCCACCGGCCACTTCTTCCTGCTTCGACCTCAACAGCCCCCCCACCTGCAAACACTGCCAATTACCTTTGTGGGAACACACAACCGAGCTGGAAGCACCGCTGCTGGGAAACCAACCAAGTCAAAGCCGAGTGTTAAATATTTAATCGCCCTGTGTGTCCGGCATGTAATGAAAATCTACAGTCGATCGTTTAAACCTGCATACATCCTACATCCGGACCCAGACACTGTGTGGACTGTGGGTGGTTGTCAAGTCCTCCACTGTCCACATTAGGATTTAGCACAGCGAGGATTCTGAGTGAGCCGGATCATCCATCAGTACAATATACTGCGGCCTGACAGAAAACTACACGGCACATTTGTCATGAAAAATGGCAAACAGTGCCGACAGTTATATGAGGTGGAGACTATTACAGAGGCGATCAGCACTGGAATCCTTAATGGATCATTCTCCCTTTCTAATGAGTCTCATCACACAAGCTTAAGTTCACTTCAGCAATAAAATGTGATTGACACTGTAACATTAGCAGTGATGTGAATGTACAAACACACACAAACTGTGACTAGCTTTGCCCAAACTGCTATGCAAAATAAGCTGAGTAAAGAAACTGGAACTGGAACAGATGTCATGTGGTAGTTGATGTATCAACAGTTAATATAAGTAAATACAACATTATTTAGCTAAAGTGTGAGTGTCCTAAAGTGATCAGTCTTCACCCAGATGACCCTGACCTCTGACCTCATCTACTCTTTTCTATAACATCATTATGCTGCTTATGATTGAGCCTCAGTTTGGATTTCTCAGGCTACGCTCCGTATAATAGATGGATGGCATGACAGCTGCCTAAAAGTGAAGCCAAAGCGCCACCTGGTGGCTGGCTGCCGTGTAGTTATAAACCCGGCCTCCTCCATGTGAGTGGATGGGACATAGAACAAACTAAAAAGTAATTTTTTCTCAAAGATGGTTTCTGTCATTGAAGGTAGTTATCATGTTGATGAGGACACCTGATTGGTCGATTGCGTGCTTTCGTAAGACCGTGCACGGCTCCTTCCCCCGATCACTACTGCGTTACAAATGTGCAAAATGGCCATGTTTGTACCCAGGATATTTCAGCTTCATTTCTGGATAGTGGCATTAAGTGGAGATGTGTCGATTAAAGAAACCTGATTTTGTGACTAGATTTCTATTTATTGTGAAGTGAGTTATATCTGAAGTGGATTATTAAAGGATGTACACAAAAGCTACAACTTGACAAACTAAACCCAGTGATGTCGGCTCGGGACAAACTTTAAATCACATTTTAGCCCAATATCACAAATTAGCCCCAAAGGATTAACTTGAGCTGTGTATCTACAATTGTCTGTCCTCTAATATAAATCCTGAATCAGCTTTTATACCCTTCTTTCTATAGAGTGACATCGTTTACAGTGTAAAGCTCAGTTCTGGATACCTTTGCCCCAAGATTTAAAAAACACTTCTAACCTCTGGAGTTAATCAGAGTGAACACCAGCTGGAACCCAGAAGGGAACTTGGAAATACAAATTGTGTATCTTGAATATTAAAATGCTGTGGCATACACTTGAGCGGGAACATTTGCATAATTGTCTCCAAGAACAATTTTTTTCCAATACTAGAGTCGGTGAGATTCAATCGCTAACGCTCACATCCAGCTGTTTCTGTATTTCATCATTAGCACCTTATTTATATGCAAGTAAACATCATCTTGTGTCACACAGGGCGAAGAAAAGCAGCTTTAACAATCCAAACATCGACATGTTTTCAAACGCAGCCCCATCACTGCTGTTATTTATTTGTTGACACCAGGTGACACACAATAACAAGAACTGTGTACACAGTATGTGTGAGAGTGTTAAGACAAGGGTTTTAACAATATTTCCAATAAAATCTAATTCAAAAATGGATGCAATCTTAAAACACAGCACTTGAAATAATAGGACTCTGAATTTAGTCTTGTGCTTTTAGCGCGTCATAGCAAACTGACACACTGCTGATAACTTGTTTTGTTGTTGCTTGTTTTGTAAGTTTCGAGGTCGGTTCTGACACTAGTTCTCTGCTGGGTTGTTTTCAGGGTAAATCTCCTGGCCGACGATATTCAAAGTAACAGGTTGATGGTTCAAAAGTGAACAAGTGCACACTGCAACTCTTTGTGTAAAAACTGAAACCGCAAACCTGGGCAGCGTGAATCAAGAAATGGAATGTCGATAGATGAAAAAAAAAGGTTTCACTGAGAAGAGAGGAGAAACTGTGATGAGTAAAGTCATTTGATCAGGAGTATGATTTTGATGTGAGAGGTTTCAAAAGCCCTGCTACTGCAGCCATGTTGTATTAATATTGATTTATTAAGATCTAAATAGACTATCTCTATAAATGGTAGATCCACTCCAATAACACTCAAAAGTCAAAACTAAATGTACGTAAAGTCATTAAAAAAAGGTTCAAGTTGTTTATGTTTTAAGTCCTACCCATATATATTTTAATTAATAAGAATAAATTTGTCTAGTAAATAACAACTATTTACTAACATAATAAAATAATAAGAATAATAAACAATATAATAAAAAGTAATACAAATAAAATAACTAATTCAAAAATGCAATTTAGAGGTGAAGGTGAATATCTTACCATATAAAAATATTAAATCTGTTTTTTATAGTTAAGAAAGGTTTGATAGGAGTAAAATCCAGGAAAGTGGGTGAGGACGATCAGATAAAGACGGAATAGAACATGGGAGAGGATCACGATGCTAATTATTGAGAAGTGTGACCTGTTTTTGTTAACAGGAAGACGAAACCAGGAAAAGATGGAGTCAAAGAACTTCTTGAAAACAAGACCCTTGCCATAGTGGGTCAGATGCTTCTGCTGCGATGGCCCAGTTATGAAAGTAAAACCTTGGCGTGTAGTTGTGATTGACTTCACTTTAGACTCTTATGTAAAGAAGGTTTGAGCAGCTTTACAACTTCCCAGTGTGGATGAAAGAGAGAAGACAAAGACAATGGAGCCAAAGAGCGAGAGAGAGAGGAAGACTTACTTTGGCATGGAGTGACGATGCCAGACGTTCTGTGGCTGATTTGAAAACTGCTGTGTGCTGCTTTTTATAGAGCTCCTCTGTCTTCCTCTCTGTCTGAATACAAACATACAGCAGTCACACAAACAAACATGGTGATGGTGAAGAATAGGAAAATCCTACTTTAGGACTCAAGTAGTAACAGAGATGTATATTTCTGCCCTCTCTATATCAGGGAATGTTCTGTGTCTCCAGGAGGATTATGATATGAAGAAAGGGAAAAGGAAAAAGAAGGAGCGGAAATAGTGAAAGAGCAACGTAAAGCAGGAGAGAAAGAAACAAAGATAAAGGGCAAAAGAAAGAAATAAAGTAAAAGAAGAAAGAAAGCAAAAGAGTGAAAGAGGGAAAGTAAGAGCGAAACAGCAAAAGAAAGAAAGAAAGAAAAAGGAAAAGAGTGAAAGAGCAAAAGAGCAAAAGAGTGAGAGAGGGAAAGACAGTACAGTGAACTGATGGATGGTGGTACCTCGTACTGGCCGGGACTGGGGGCCTCTGTTGATTGCTTGTTGAGACAGAGTGAGTTGCGTTGGGCGGTCGAACCGAAGCCCCCCTTCCTACTTCGTTCTAAAAAAGCCTTTTTAAAACTCTCCTGAGCTAAACCCTGTTCAAACACGTTGTAGGACCCTGGACCTGGAGAGAACAGACACAGGCTGGATTATTGTGTGTGTCTCTCTGACGAGTCACTTTGGTGTCTTTCTCCTTTTTTTACTGATGTGAGATGAAAACATAACATCATAAAGAACCCAAAGTACCTGAAGAACTAACTATCCCTCAGAGGAGATGTATTTTTTGTCTGAAGACATAGTGTTACACTAAACTTCAAACTGCTATTCTGATATTTGACTCTTTAGCAATAGCATATCATGTCTGCACAAAAAATATCTACCTTTCATTATTTTGTATGTTCAAAGAATATGTTTATGCAAAACGGTCGATGGAAATGACAGAACGGTATTGTTCACAGTTCATTCATTGGACAATACAAGCATGTAAATAACCTTAAAACATGTCTTTACCTTCAAATATAAAGAGTAACATAATGGGAATTTAGCTGTTGTTCCCAGACGTGATCATAAAAAGGTAATGAATAAATAAATAGTACCTACCCCCCCAACACACACACAGCTAAATTATCGCAAAAAATCTCTTTCACTTTAGTTCAAAATATTAATACAAGCTGCAAAGTATTACTTGAAATCGTTAATGTCAAGTCAAAATGGTTTAAAGAGCAATATGTTTGAAATGAAAGCTTGTGATGCAGATTTGAATCCTGCCTCAGTCATTAGAAGTGGAAAATCAAGTGTCAGTGATGTCTCACATTAAATGGATGGTATGGACAAACACTGTCATTAAGTCTAAAAGAGCTGGATCCATTAGAGTGAAAAACAATTTTGATCTTTTGCACAAATGGAAGTATACAAGCTCTTAAAGACAAAACTGGACTTCTGATGAGGAATGAAACTTCATATATGAACAGACGAAATTCACTCACACACACACATCCTCACCTGGTGTGAGGCCTTTTTTGAGGTTCGGACTGAAGCGCACAGCGGTGACGCCAAACGGGCTTTTCTTCACTCCTGTTGTCCTCTTCAGCAGCTCCAGGGCACAGCGCGGGTCATTATACACACCAACAGGGGGCGACACTTCTTTGAAAGAACTGAACCTCTAACGGAGGGAGATGAAAAGAAAGGACAGACGGATACAGATCAGAGAAAGAGAAGAAACAAAGGAGTGGAGACATAAAAAAAGAGGAAATTCTATACTTAATGATAACAGCAGTTCTGTTGATCCAACTGATATCAGCACTGTTTTAAAAAATAAATAATCCACTTATGTTCTCTACTCAGCGCACATCTGGAGCCCACAAGAACAAATCCAGCTGTGAATATTTGCTTTATCCACAGGAACAGAGAATGAGCCGTGTCTCACTGTCAGAGATCAAACACAATGAATAAACACAAACCAACTGGCCACAGAAAACATGGAGTCTGTAACACGTCTGTCCGTCTGCCTGTCCCTCCGTCCATCTGTCCGTCCTCTGCCTGTCCGCTGTCTGTGACCGATCATTGCTCACCAGTATATTAATGGAGGAATGAGAAATGGAGCTATACATTTGATTTGATTTGAAGAAAGATAATGTTTTTACAGCTTTAACATAGACTGTCAGCAAAAAAACCGAAATAAACTTGAAGCAGAAAGTGAAGCCAATACGGGAGGGCCTGAAACCTGTATTCTGTTCAATGACCAGCAGAGGGCGGCTCCTCAGGTGTTGAAAAATAAGTATTGATTTCAAGCCAATAAATTCAATATACAGCATAATCTTCATTTTGTGATTCATGGTCCCTTTTACAGTAAAAAAGATGGTATGCAAACTCTCACTTCTTCAAATATGGTTGCCTCTGGCCTCCCAAAAGCCAAGATGGCGCTGAAAAAAATGCCAAATTCGAGGCTTCAGAACGGCAGCTCGCAATCAAATGGGTGACGGTGGGTTGTTTATATAAAGTTGCCATGTTGGTAAGTGTCTAATCGGTCTAATACATCTTTTCCAACCATATCAGTTTGTATGCGAGTAAGCCTGCTAGTGAAGGGTGATTGAATCGTTTCCCATTGCCAGTAGTGGAGTTTGCCTTTCCATTTTTTCCTCCGGTGCTTCATGTTGGACGCCATGACCGCACCGAAAACTGAGACACTCTCTCACCTCACTGTCCTGAACGATTAGCATGTTCACCCAGGGGCCTCGTTTCCATCGCTGCTGAATATAGCTGAACAAACCCATGTCTACTGCAGAGTAATTTGACCCAAGAGTGAGAACTGATTCTATCCATTCCCATTGCAGACAAAAGCAAGATGTTGCTGTTAACACTTGTCAAACCAAGAAAGGAAAGAACAAGAAAAAAAAATTGCTAGAGCAAGAATGAAAAGGTGATAACTGCGGGACGAGGACGGCAAAAACGAGATATGGTAAACAGGATAACCCAAAGGTAATGATGCACACAATCAGGTATGTAATTTTCTTTGACCGTTTTGCTGATATCGGAGCTGATTTGGCGCCGCAACTGCTTTGCAGCTTCACTTCCAGGATGCAGATGTGTTTATCTGATAGCCCATTATAACTGCGCAGACAATCAAGAGACCTGAGCAGAAAAAAGTTGCTCTTTCTGTAAGAATTACTGAAGGTGAACTGTGTTTCAATGGAACTCTTCATTTCTCCTCAGTCGCTCACCACTGAACCATTTAGTGGGTTGTAATCGAACGGAACAGAGGGATAAAAGGAACTTGATTCCTTCAGAAACCAGCAAGGACATGTTTACAATGCACACACACACACACACTCACACACACACACACACACAAGCACACACAAGCATACACACACAGGATGTTCAAACCAAAGGAATAATCTTAAACGTGACCTGTTTGTTGGAGACATGCCAGTCATTGATTGGCCCTTTCCAGTTAAACAAGATGCAGCCTGTGGAAAATTGTGTTAGTGATGCACAGTTGAATTATTGAGCTTTTAGGAGAAAAGGGAGAAATGAGAGGAAAAGAACGAGTGAAGATGATGCGTCGCTGGAGGAGGACACGTGGAGAGGAGAGGAAAGGGACAGAGATGGGAAGTGTTCAGGTTAGAGATGGAGCGAACATCTGTATAGAGGAGAAATGAGGGGAGCAGCAGGAAGTACAGGACATGTGGTTTTCAAGGCCAAAACGAACTGTTCATTTCATGTCAGTTTTAAAGTTCAGGTTTGTGAGCATCTGTCAATCCAACTCTGCCATACTGGCTTTTTGTTGAGTCTTACTCAAGGACACCTTTTTTTTTCTCTCCAAACTAAATTAACTTTGTTGGAACTGAATCAAATATTTTGAATGTTTCCTTTATTAAGATTTTAAAAGAAATTGAATATTACACTTTTAATGACATTACATATACTGGTACCTCAAAAACGTACTTCTACCAGAGAGCCTTTTATTGATTATATCTGGACTGTTTATATATTTCCTTTTTTGTCCTGCCTATTGTGAAGCACTTTGTAACTGAGTTTTAAGAATAGAGCTATTCAAATAAATAAATGAAAGTATATATTTATTATTATTATGACTGATAAATATATACACACAAAATATTAAGGGAATACTTTTGATCATCAGTGCTGAACTGTTCATAAAGCAAGCTGCCTCAGTGACAAAATGTTTTAATGTCTGTTTAAGTGGATTATTGAGGCCCCAGAGTAAAGAGATGTTTTTCGTGGTCTCATGCTCATCAACTCATTCCACCTCATGTAAAGATGACTTCAGACTGATGCAAAGCTTTAGTAGAAACACACAAATGAAGCCGGGTGAGAATATGCTTTTCATTCAGTCTGAAAATACTGCATCTATTCAACTGCCTCCACTGGGCAAGACCACATTTATCTCATAGCGTTCTGTATAATAATCATATTAGCCTTTTAATGCATTGACTGCCCACATCGTTGATATGTGTATCAGAGCTGAGGGTTGTTATTTCTGGAATTGGCTGTGAACATTTTGATACAGTGTCTCATCATCACAGTCTACATTATCAATGGCTTTCATTTTTTATTATTTTTATACCCAGGAAATAATAGAACACAGGATTCAGGATTCAGTGTCTTTTAAGTTTGCGTTAATTTATATGTTTGTATAAACAAAGAATTCAAAAGTATGTTTCAAATTTCACATGATGTTTTTATTTAGTGAGTGCACTTATCTTATCAATTGACCAGAAATAAAAGGAGACAGAAACGAGGGAGGAGAGAGAACAGAAAGGTAACCATCTATGAAGAAAACCAAAGAATGAAAGGCAAAATAAAATTGTAAATGATGGAAACAGAAGACTCTCCTAAGCGTAACAAATATCAGGCAGAAATAAGGGTTTAACAAGTTACAGCAAACTAATAAATGGGAGTGAAGGAACAAAATGAAAAAGGGGGAATGAGTGTAAAAGTGAGGGCAGGGGGAATCGAGGAAAAGGCTTGTTTTCACAAAGTGTCAGATTGATGCTGTGATATGGGGAAATTGGGAGGTCAAAGGGAGGAGGGAAGGCAAGAATTGGAAGATTCCAGCTGTTCCTCCCATCCTCCCCTCCATCCCTCCTTCGTTCACTCCCGCCCTCCCTCGTTTCCTCTCCATCCCTCCACAGGGTAACAGTGTCAGATGGAAACGGAACTACAGGGAAACGAAGATCTGAGAGAACTGACGCTCTTAGATCTGCATTGGAGATGACTTGTGACACGTGGCACCGTGGGGTCGACGTACAAGCACAGCATGAGGCCGGGGAAATTAGGTCAGGGCAAACTGTGACACACACACATCAAATAAACCTCGCTATCTTGCATCACTTGTTCTCACCAGGAAACTAGCTAAATGTTTTATGTTTCAGAGGTTATTAAGGTAATTTCAAGAATTGTGTGTGGGGTGTGTGTGTGTGTGTGTCAACGTAAGTGTATGTCAGCAATCCTAGCAAACTTGCCTCCAGTGTAAGAAGAAAGTGACAGAAGAAAGTCGCACAGGTGTGTCTGCATTTTTTATGCGTGAGTTTGAACACCCACATTTTGTGTCACATTGTGTGCATGTGTGTCAGAGTGATAATTAAAACATCAGTCGGAGAGTTTCACAGGAGGGAATCGGTGGGGCAGTGCCGCAGAGGAGTTAAAGTATTCCTGAGACACAAACCACACATTTTCACATCCTTCATCTTGGCTCCTCTGAGCCACTTAATAAACTCATCTTCACCCCATCTGAAGAAATCCTCCACTCCCAGCACATTAATTAAACAAGCAAAGACCGGCTTAGTGTCTCGGATCTGTAACTTAATCTTATATATTCCATATTAAAATCAAGTCTCTCCTTTGAGAAATTGTAAATTGAATATGTCTGCCTCCTATAGATTATGTTTGAGAAATCTTTTTTAATATGGTCTGATTGGTTTCTCTGTCTGTGGAGTATTAAGTAGTTATGAGCTAAAGAAGTTGAATTTGCTTTAATGTGGAGCGGTAGCGAATCAGCTTAGCCAGGAACTACAGAGTCAATTATGTGTTTTGGTTTGGGAGGAGAAGAAGTGTGGTTTCCTGGAGTGCCGTGAAGGATCCCTTCTACTACTCATACCGTATATTCTTTCCAATTAAACGGAAAATTACACTCTAACCAATGCTATTTTCTATTGGGGATCACATGAAGCGAGTAGGGATGAAACGGTTAGCGGCTTAACAATTTATCGCGGTAAAATTCCCCTCGGTTAGTATTAGAGTGTGAAATTTAAACTATCATTATAGCCGCGTTTGATTCTGACGGGGTAAAGCTCATGGTAAAATCTGTCCAGCAACAACAACAGTGATCAACAGTGTCCAGGCGCGCAGATGTTTGTTATGTGCATGTGTGAAGTTTACTTCATCGTGTGTTATAAAACCTTGGCAGAAGTAGTGAAAAGGCGTGTGGGGGCTTTAACAGCAGGAGAATTGTTAGCAATCTTTGGCCATAGCTAACAAATGATTACATCCACTGTTGCCACATTGCATGAGTTTAACAATCGTTGATATTCTGTCCCCTATTGGTCCACCTTCGATAAATAATGAAAATACTATAATAATTTTATTGATAATATATATTATGTCAATATGAAACTTGGTGATATTACTGCTTGTGTATCAGTGACATTATCCTGATCATTTTTGTCACTATAATCGTGACACAAAATTTTCGTACCGTGACATTACTAGAAGCAAGTTTAGTTTACCCAAATTAAGATCAATTTTCCTGGAGAAATTAACACTTGAACTAACATCAATGTGATACAATCTATCTAAAATTACAGAAACCATCTCAGAGGAAAATGTATTTAATGTGTACTTTGACCGTTTAGTTTGGTCCATGTCCCATCCACTAACAAGGAGGAAGCAGGATATATGACCTGTACTACAGCCAGTCACCAGGTGGCGATTGAGATGCATCGGCTTCACTAGGGGGAGCTGTCATGTTGTCCGTCTTATTACAGTCTCTGATACATGTCCTTCAGGGTTGTTGTCTTCTGACTGTGTGTCTGTCAGGTCACAGTGAGGGTGAAGGAAACACATGTAACATGTCAAAGCTGACAAGCCTCACGGCGACTGTCAGGAAAAGAAAAGCAGATGTGGAGTGTTGTGTTTTCCAAGAGAAATGGACAAAGATTCATTTGTTGAAGCAAATTACATATCACATTCATTGGTATGAAGGAGGCTGACATCAAGTCAAAGACTTTTAAATAAGTGGACGACCCATTCTACCTACTGAGCCACAGTTGCCTCAAACAGATATTTCTGAAGCCGTGAGGAAAAGCAGGCCTAGTTATAGTCTGAGAGACATTCTTCTCCCCTCTGATAGCTTGACGCGATATTAGAGGGAGCTAATATTGGAACTCTATGTATTCTGTACATTGACTTGAGTCCACACACTGAGCACCCTCTACACTATTAAAGATGTCATGTAGTGGATTTTCAGTATTTTCCTTTCCTCTAGTGTTATATCGTTTCGATGTATATGTAAAACGTCTGCAAAGTTGAAACCCTCAAAGCCAGCTCCTCTCCTGAAGCTCCTGAAGCCCTCACCATCAGTCCAACTGATACCTCAGCTTCCCAATGGCCCACATTTGCATTATGCATGCCGAGCAGGTCGTGCATGCCCGCTAACGATGTGGAGGTCGACATTTTCTATGAGCGCTGAAAGTGGCTGACCAAATAACAACACAGCGGGCCAGCTGGCCAATCAGCTCCATCTGAAGGGGGGGCCTTAAAGAGATAGGAGCTAAAACCTAGTGTTTTAGACAGAGGCTGAATAGAGGAGCTGCAGCAATGCTGGAGAGTGATGAATATTCTGAGCATAAAATCTTGAACCTGAATAAGCGTACATCTGTTTTAAAAGCCTGAAAAGGAGTCTTTGATTATTAGTAGGTCCTGTTTGGGATAAATAATGTGTTTATATACAGCCACGAGGTTGATGGTTACAAACTAATTAGTAAATAAGGAGTTACATCCTGAGAGTGTATTTTTACAGGTGCCCATTTAAAACATGGAGATCTAAAGTGGGGGAAGTGATGAACGACCTTTCCTCTAGAGAGGGTCTGGTCGACTGTGATAATTTGAACAGGCTATTTGCACAGTTCAACCTGTCAGTCATTGACAGACATGGTTTTAATGGCGGTTCTCTAGTTGGTCACCCTGAAGCAATTCTCACAGTGAAACGTGGCCTTAGAAAATAAAAATTATATACAGAGAAGCTCAACCGTCTGAGATTGACTTTAATTCTTATTTGTAAATAATGAACTTCGAGTCAGTCACTGCTGAACGTACACAGACATTAAATCAATGCAACAGATAAGCAACTACAAAAACCACAAAGAAAGAAAAGCAGACTCTGCTGGACAGAAGCAGAGATTAAATTGCTTGAGAAAGAACCTGCTCTATAAAGCACAACCCAGTTCACCTAAAAAACGCACCCTCAGTGGAGTCGTGAGCTGCTTTGCTTTTGAACTCAAACCAAATTCTGTTTGCACTGTACCTCAGTCTGAGAAAGGAAGGGACAGGCGAACCTGGGCAGGTTGCCACTGGACTCAAACTGGCTTCTTATGTGGTACTGGCCTGGACCTGGAACTCCCTGATAGGGAAACACAGACAGAGGGAAATATACAGCAAATCATACTTGTATTTGTATGCAGTTACATGCCTTGGAAATATTCATGTCTGTGGTGTCATTTAGAAGATTAGAAATGAACTGAGATGAAAGAGGAGAAAAGGGAAGAGAGTTTCTTTGATTTCTCTCTGTTCTAGAGATAAATGAAGGGATCAGGGAGGTGGAGGAGTGGAGGCAAAGACTATTATGATAATGAACCAAATGAAAGACACAGCATTGAAAAATTAAGTAATGCAAAGAGATGTGTGAGCAAATGGTTGAAACATGCAGAAAAGGCACAGACCATTTTCCTTCTCTTGTCTGCAATTAGGACATGTAACAGACACAGACTGGAAGAAACACACACATGTGGTCTTTTCATCGTCATGGAACACTTATTACATGTGACAAATCAAGGCGACCGCACAATGGTGCAGTCTGCACTAATAACTGTAACTAGCAAATCAGCTAACACCACCAGACGTCACAGTTAACAAGAGATGCTGACGGAGAGAGGTAAACACAATCACACACACACACACACACACACACACACATACCCACACATTCCCTGGTGCAGAGTCAGGAATTTTTTCTATCTGTTGTAAAGGTTGCGAGGTTGCTGCGCTGGAGGTGTTTTAACGAAGTCTGCAGTAAAACAGCATGGATTCCTGTGGAGAGCTTTAACAGCTACACCCAATCTGCACATGCCATCCCCCTTCCTTACAGGACACTGAGGAAAATCACTATTCGTGAACATTACCCACAGTGTCATCTTTCCTGGCCTTAACCTGATATGTCACCTTTTTAAACATGATCTCCAGAAAAGGTCCAGACAGTTGGGTCGCAGCAGGAGATTGTCCAGGTCCCACGCAAGAAACAGGACATGACACATGGAGTCCGTTGTGGGAATCACATGGTTTTAGTTTACAAGAGGCAATTATGTGGACTGAGTATGTAAAATGATCTTTGGTATTTAGATTTTCAGGACAGCTTTTTATTCTTTATAGTCTTTTTGTAATATTTCTGTTGATTTTCTCTGTTGGTTTTTTGTGTATTTAGACATTGGCAAACATCATAACACAAGCTTAACACTTACATGACATTTATTTAACTAACCATACAAATATGGCATGAGTACGATCAATTGAAATGAGCATATTTCACAGTCTCTCTGTCTCTGTTGTTGGAGTGTTAGAATGTTTTCTCCTATAGGAGCAGTAATGGTTCCAAAAAGCAGGGTCGCGTCAGGCAATTCTCCGTCTGTTTGGCTTTTGAATGCAGAGACACACACGATACGTGTTTGTTAAAGTGATTTGCTCAGTCGACGCCCGCGCCACCTCAAAATGCCACGACACCAGCAGCCCTAAACCATTAGAAGCAGACTGGCTGCTGATCTCTAGGAAGTGAAGGTGTTTGTCCTGAGTGTCCCCGACGTGGGTAATGACCCATCTGGCCAGTGTGTGTATATGTGTGTGTGTGAACATGTGAGCAGAGGTGTCAGAAACTAATGATGATGGATGGAGGTGTAGCTATCACGATAGGGGGTCCAAGTACAGCATGGTGTAAACACACAAGTGTACAATGATGGCAAAGTTGTTGATCCAAAGTCAGCGGACGAAT
Source organism: Pleuronectes platessa (assembly GCF_947347685.1). Taxonomy (NCBI): domain Eukaryota; kingdom Metazoa; phylum Chordata; class Actinopteri; order Pleuronectiformes; family Pleuronectidae; genus Pleuronectes; species Pleuronectes platessa. The sequence goes on along the minus strand of NC_070629.1, from coordinate 19,212,325 downwards.
TTCAGTATAAAATACTTGAGCAGTTATCAACAGAGGTAGAACAGAGCTGTCGGGTATAATGAACTATAAAGTAAATGAGCTACAATCCGAACTAGAGGCGAGACGGTAGAGCAAATGTTCAGAGAGGACGAGCAGACAGAGAGGTGCAGGTGCAGGGACTTGACAGCAGGGATCTGTTCACCTCTCTCTCCGCAAATCCAGTCCCCGCCTCTTCCCCACCATCTCTACCCCACCATCCAGAAAAACAAGGCATCACAAAGCATTACTCTGCCAGCACACTCAAGTTCATATGCAGGTGAGTAACTCCCCTCCACTCAACCAGCTCAGGTGCGTGTGCGTGCGCATGTGCGTGGGTGAGAGCGTGCAGGCATGTGTGTGTATGTGTGTGTTCAAAGCTTATGTTCTACTGCCCCCTATCGACCACAGATAGCACCAGAGTCATAGAGGGAGGGGGAATGAATCGTTTCATGTTTAATCAACCACTTGAATGAATCCAGAACGAAGCTAAAGAAACATCACATTATGACTCGTTCTCAATTTGGAGCTTTCAAATCCGATTGTGTAGAGAATCAGTCTGAGTCAAAGAGCAGTGAAGTGGGGACGAGCAGTTTAACTGCATACAAATATCCACTGGATATTGGCTATTGCCTGAAGTTACTGAAACACGTCGGACATCAAAATATAATTGAGAACGCTTTGGTGTAATTACAACAACATTATATAATATGATAAAACTGGTGTTGAAATAACTGTATGGGTCTAAGTCATGTAAGTAATCTATAATTTATTATGTTGTGGTGATGGCTTTCTGTGTCCTTTAAATTAAGTATTACATACAAAAGACACAATTATCTGTAATAAGTTTATTTTTTTACAACAGACTATATAAACTTTTCTCTGGGAGATTATTTATATGACTCAGTCTCCCCCCACTGGTTGATAATTTAAGTTTCCTGCCTCTCTCAGCAGCTATTATTTAGTGGGTGGTTAAAACAGTAGGTAGAATCCTCTTGGCTGAGCTGCCTGTCACTTTGACTCATGAAATGAGACGTTACCAACAAACACACAAGGTAGGTTGTCCAAATAAATGGCATTAACTCGGACACACACTGATGAATGCTGTGTTTCATGATGTGTATTAAAGCAAGGTATGGAAGAACAAACATTATCGTCTATCTAATAGGTTTTACTAATATTTACCAGATATTCTCAATTCTCTAGCCTCAGGGGAATTTCTGCTATGGCCGTTATTGGGATGAGCAGTATTGTGTTTATTTGTGCTACTATTCAAAATTATGAATTTTATTTTAACAACTGATTTAATGACTATATAGCTTTTTTTAGACATGCATTGAGCAGTGGACATTTTCCTGAAAGTTTGCTTAGTTTGTCAGTTCCTCTGCCATTTTACCTTTTTAGTTGCCTCCTGCCTCCTGCATCTGCCCAGGCTTCACCTTAAAGTTCCAGGCATTTTCCTGTTATTATGAAAGCTTCTGACTTGAACAATCTTCTGCTGCGTTCCTCATATGTGAAACATCTTAAAGGTTCAGTTTGTAAAATTTAGGGGAAAGGGATTCATTGCCAGACATTGAATATAAATAATCCTATTGAAGTTGTCACTAGTGTGTTTCATCTAACTTGTACCAATTTTTGTTTTCTTGAACCTAAGATGGACCCTTTACATTTAAATTCTTTATATTTACATCAGGAGTTCTTCCTCTCTACAGAGGCCGCCATGTTTTTTACAGTAGCCCAAATTGGACAAACTAAACACCTTTTGAGTTTTTATTACAAATGAAGGCTACTACTGGTTCTCTTTCATGTTTGGAAGGGGAGGATGAGGTGAGGGGCACTCAGCTGCAACATGAAACTTCACCACTAGAGGTCACTAAATTCTAAACACTGCACCTTTAAGTCTTTCAGCTCATTCTTTTGGTTTTACAACTCTGATAAACCAGCTGTACACAAACCAAACAAACACCAACAACCACCTGATGAATAACAATAGCATTAAGCAACTAGAGAGCAACTTGTTTTCCCTCAAGAGTTGGTTGAGCCCTAAAAGGGATGGTCAAGGGTTCTGCGTCAGACTGACACTGAGCCCACTCCAAGCTTTTATCTCCTAGACATATCATTTCTTCAAACCCAGCACCGTATGAATACAAACTCACTCTCACCTTCTTTTCCTCTTGCTTGGGCACCAGCTCGTGGTAGCGAGGGATGTTAAGCTCAGCTCTGCCTTTCTGTTCCTTTTGAAGGTTCGTATTTTCATATTGTGTTTCTGGGACTCTGAGAGACACAGTGACAATGGCTGAGAAAAGACGATACAGACAAACAACTTGGGGAGATAACAAAATATATAAAGGGGGCAAAGATGAGTGTTTAGAAAATCATAGATAAGAAACAGGGAGGGAGAGAGAGAGCACGAGACAGATTTGATGGAAAAGTAAACAGGAAGAAAAAAAGGTAGATGGAAGTAGAGGATAAGAAGGAAGGAGAAGAGAGAGAAGGAATGAATAGAGTAACAAGAGAAGAGAACAGGTTGAAATGGGAATAAAGATGGAATTTAAAATCATTTTCTTCAATGATTCCTGTTATGTCCATTTCATTCAATTAAATATACAGTTCATATCCCAGGACTCTTATGAGGACACACACATTTTTCACATGCTGTTGTTATATAATGCTTGATGCTCACATCTCTGGGTAATATTGTCCTGGACCTGGTCCCACCTCCGCCGTCACTTCGCCTCTCTTCCCCGTCATGCTGCCAAAGTGGCATCCTTTATATTTCTGTGCCGAGCTCTTCTCTGACTGTAGAAGATAAAGACAGAGAGAACAAAGATGCGAGAAGAAGGGAGAGAATGAAATTACAAGATGATAAATGGGTGGATAAGACACTTTTCTGGTTCTTCTTCCATTTGGGTCTCGAGATGTTGGGGCTGAAATGAAACGTGAAGTTCAGCCAAATGTCAGGGATCTAGGGGAGACCCTCCGTCCTTTCTTATCTTCCTGAGTTTTACGGCCTGCTTCTTTCTGCCTCCAGCTGCGGCTTAACAACTGAGAGCAGCTGCATCTGGAAATGAGCTGGCCAACTGTCGCCAAAAAAACATTTTAGAGACCCTGTTTACAAGAGTTTCTAAAAACTATATTGCAGAGTGTGACAATAAAGCAAGATTGGGTCAAAACCCGGTGCCGGCTGCAGCGTGTCCGTTCAAAATGCAAAACCGATGATGTTTAAAACTGTGAGGGAACCACCGTATGCTAATTACAATATTTGGCATTTGACGTCATGGTGGTGTATTTGCATTCTGCCTGGTGTCATCTGGTGTCTGCCCATTTGTGTGGAATGAATGTAACAACCAGAGCTATTACAACTCGGCCTGAGGGGGGACATGAGTGTGTTATCTACAATTCAGAGCAATTCATCAAACAGCTGTCGACATGTTGTATTTTTTTGTTTCGTAAGTCGGGGATCCCCAAATTTTTCTTGTAAATTAAGATACTAAGTAAACATTGACTATCTGTTTGTGTTTTAGTTAGAGTGAAGGGATCACTATCATCTTTAGACCCTGATCATAACTTTTCCTATTTGTCCGAAATAGTAGTTTTTAAAATAACAACAGACAACTTCTGGGAAAAAGCAGGGAAAGTCTTTTGGCTCCAGCCTCTGGGGATCATGACTGAACTCATGAACACTGCCACACCCCCCGGAGCCATGCTGGTAACCTGACTGAAACAGCAAGGAGAGGTCAAAATGGAATGTGCTGAAAGAATGTGTCACACCAGCAATGACTACTATTACAATTAATAGAAGTGTGATACATAAAGAAAACCTGGCACTGGAGTTTGTAACTGTGGGAGATTTGGGATTTGTTCAAGGCCAGAGTTAAGTATTAGCTGTCAGTTTATGAGCGATGAGATATTTAAATTCCGCCAAAATTAAATGTTATTACATCATTTTTATAGTTTGCGTTAAACATAAGTAGGACGAGTACGAAATTTTCATTGGGTGCTTCTACTTAACAGTTTGGTTCGGAGGTCCGCGGCTTGTTCCTCATTCCTGCATTCAAATGACAGACAGACTTGGAAAAACAGCTCTTCTCTTTTCTAACTTTTGCCTTGACCCCACTGCCCTGTGAGGCAGGTTCTGGGACGACTGGCAGGGAATCTCAAAAGCTTTCTGACTCCATATGGTGTCTGTCTTCTTAACTCAACTTCAACAGTGACTGGAGGGCGAGATCTGAGGCTCTGTCCCGTGATCCTTCAATGCAGGGGATAGAAAACAAGGAGGTTCAGATGTGCCGACACTCAGATGAGCACTGTAATGGTATCGCAGCTGGCTTTGAGTTTAAAGCCGCAAATTGCCTATTTATGTCAAGGAGAGCTTTTAAAAGGAAAAAACAAAAGCACAGCGAGTGGGTACAAACATATTAATTCAGCCTTGATGAAAATGGAATCGTGGGTTATTTATCATACAAATTAGAACGAGCAGATATAAAAGTTTTGTTTCGGTAGGGTTTTGTGTGTGTGTGTGCGGGGGATCCTGTGGGCTGAAACTGTTTGTGTTGATATACACAAACAGATACACAACACAGCATGGGTTTGAATCTGAATGAGGTTCTGTAGAGGACAACTTCTTCCCACATTCCTGTTCACATCTGACAACTTCAAACCAAGTTCTCTGTAAGATACTGGATTTCTGTGGCCGGTCTAGTACTGAGTTTTTCATATAGACGATTATAAAAAAATGACTATTGAACAACAATCTGGCAATGGAAATCTTTTTTGCCATTTCTTCTGTGCTAACACTCTCTGTTCCACATAAACATCTGGCCAGCTGTGTTATGATAAGCTGCCAAATCTAATACTTCCATCTGAGCAAACAAAATAATACATCTCATGTTGAAACTGTGTCTAATTTCTGCAAAGTGCTTTTATTATGCACTCAAATTGTTCACAGCCATCATATGTGTTTGTGTTATTAGCCTGTCTCTACCTAAGTAGAACATGATCGTAATGGATTTTTTTTGGTGTGGGGTGTTGTCCATACCAACACAAATATAATCAACACAAAAAAACAAAATCATTTGTAAAGAATCCCCTTATGACAAAGAAATGTAATTGAGGCTAATTGTGTTACAGTTTGACTATTGACTTTTATTCCAAATTACTGAAATTAAAAATACAAAACACAAATACAAGCAAATATAATTGAACTTGAAGTAAGAAAATGAACATGTTTTACACAAACTACAAACATAAATGCTAATTCTGCTCTGCATAGTTTATTCTGTAAAATAAAGGTTTTCATTAGGTTGGATACTCGCAAACAGAAACACCAAAACGCAGATATATTCTGCTAAGGGATAAATATCAGTCGGGCTCTAGGGCCAAGTTGTTAGTTCCAGTCGAGGCAATGATACAAACTTTGACCAGAAGTTTAAGGTCACCGGATAAAACTGATTAAAATGTTTTTTGTGTTTCTCAATAACATCCAGCCAGAAAAAACACAAAGTTATGTCCTTTTGATTTCCGTCTTATGTCTTATCATTCAAAAGGTGGCTCTGCCACTTTGAAGTTACGTTCTCAGACAACCATTTAATTCCGCCTCTCCACCCTTTTGAACTCAGTCGGAGCCCGGGGTGGGGTGGTGCGTGCAGGGGGTTGGCGGCGCTGGTGTTTGAGTTTACAGCGAGTCAGACAGGGGGCTGGAGACAGACAGAAGCGGAGGGGGAACTTTCAAAGCGAGGGAGCAACAGAAGTTGAGACGGTAAGAGAGCGCTGTGGATGGATGCCCTGCTGATAGCCCTTAATCACAGCACGCCGCCGTGGCTGTGCCGGTGTGTTGATACAACCTCGGCCAACACTCAAGGACACTGTTGACTTCCTCTGGTCATTAACAGATGAAAAATGGCTTAATTGAGAGGCAGACCAGCAGGCGTGTGCATTATTTTAAGTGAATATTGTAATACAGCTTGAAGAGTAATTACTAATGGCTCCCTTTGTTGGCGTGTAAAATGGAAATGGCATTGGTGTGCTGTGGCTCTTTCTTTTTTTTAAAGTGGAGCTGCCTTCATTAGCTATGGAAATGGGTTTTGGGCCAACTGAATGAGGTGAGGTGGGGGTTCAGTGGTGCATTAGATCTGCCTCACACTAATGGACCTCGCCTCGCGGGCAGAGTAAGTACACTCAGACACACACTCGCACAGACTAATGAAAGCACACAAGCGTGCACAAATGAGCACTTCACATTCCCTGATTGATGTACATTCAAACTTCAGCCGGGGTCTGCAACTATGTGTGTGTGTGTATGTGTGTGTGTGTGTGTGTGTCCTCACCAGTAATGGGTTGTAGTAGGCTGGCCCCAGGGTTGCATCTCTCGGAGGGGGCTGTTGCTTGAGAAGCACACCCAGGGCATCCTCCTCGTAGCCATGAGCCTGGCCCGGCGAAGGGATGGATGCAATATCTGACTGACGAACCAGCCGCAGACTTTTAGCCTGCAGCCACTGCTCAGAGAGAGGGGAAAAAACAAGATGAAGACATGTGGAGTGAGAAGAGAAGTCAGGGTCTGCGATGGAGAGGATGCCCCGGCTTACAAAGTAGCTGAGCACTGCCTAGGGCCAATTTGGAGTGAGAATGAGGGAAGGACAGAGCCAGAGAGGGAAGGATGGAGCGAGGGTAGACGGAGGATATAAAATAAAAGAGAAAAAAGGGGGAAAGGACAAAGAAAGAAGAAAGGACAGGAGTAGAAGTGTAGGAATAAGAACAATGTCTGCTGAGGGAACTGCAGTGAAGCCGTCACAGTTAGAATACCTGGTAGCTACTCCACTCACTTCCTATGTCTGGGGGTAAGGTGTGTGTCTGTGTGAGCACATGTGTGTTATCTGTGGTCTGTGGAACGCATATCTCATGAACTATTAATCTAATCGGCTTCACAATTATGAAGATTGTGTCAAACAAACCTTGAAATGGCAAACAGGGAATGTATGAAAACAGACAGCAGTGAAGTAAATTATTCAAACTTATACAAACCACACATGAACATTAATGGGGGAAAAAATGCTGTTTCATTTCATGAAAAACATCGACAGTAGCAATTTCATTGCAGATAAACCAAGTTGGATGAACGCAGAGTTTTATAACTTCACTCTCCAGCACACAATAATAAAAAAGTGACATTGTATTGTCGATCTGTTTGAGAAGGACTCACTGATGACAAGGAGTTATTCTGACAATATCTACACTAGATCAGATTTTTGCAGATGGTATAAAGGGAGAAGAGCACGAGCATAATCTCAATACATCCTCATCCTTGAAAACTTTTTTATGTTTGGTCAGGTTTCAAAAGTGTTAACTCAGAGCTTATCTGTATCCACACCACTGTTCTCGTATGTTCATATATCACATATCAATCTATGAGGTGAGCTACAGGATAAAGTACTTGGTGTGTTTCTAGGTGCTGTGTCTTAAAACTCTCAAACCCCCTCAGAAGTTATCTTTCACGCTGTACAGGCGTGAGCGTTTGAAAAAAAATGGATTTACAGCCCAGCAAGGCACTTCCATATGTAGGATTTGATGAACATTGATGATAATCCTGTCGAGGGGCCTGGACCAAAACATTGTGGCCTGACAACAAATAGAAATAGGTTGAGATGAAATTTCAGGGGTTTTACAATGAGCAGGAGTAAAATGGACACGCTGCTGTCCTCACACTGACACTGAGTAAGAACCAGAAAATCCCTGGATAGGACGCGACCTGTCTCTGCTGCTCTTACTGCTTCTGAGGAGTAAAAGAATCTGCATAGTGAGGCTAATGAGACGACTGTCACCTATGAAAAATGAACTGGAGAGAGCACCAGCCTGTGCCCGGAGCTTCAAGGCAGATATAAAGCAGCAGAAACAACTTCCCTGTCTTTCCAAATCTTGCTGATACTGAAAATACTGTCACTTTAATGAAAAAAGTCAGGCAACAGATTTTTACAAGACTCTCCCTCTGTCTGGCGTCTTCATATTTCACTCCTCATCATATCCATCATCGTAATTAAAGCGGAGTCTGTCATATATAATAAATGCTGCTGCGCTTATGAAAAGCTTTTGTGCACAATGTGAGACGATTTGGGACAAACTAGGAAGAGTCGATATAGTATTGTAACTCGCCTTTGTGTTGCTCACCGTGATTAAAGTATGTATTAGTGAACGTGGTACAGTTACAGCCAATGTCTTTAACTACGAGAGAGGGAGATGGAACTGTTTAGGCAGCTATTCCAGTCTTTTGTTTGATAAATGGAACAGATCAGCAGGGATGTCTTTATTGTGCTTTACGTGTGAAAAGGAAAGTTATTAGCTGTTGTATTGAACGACTTTTTGATCCTTTTTCATGCCTCCCTTTCTCACATCAAATTCACACACAGAAAACACACTGTTTACAAGCTAACGTAGATGAACCGCAACATAAACTTCACAAGCAAATCCATTTAAGAAAAATTCCTGTGCCCACCCATGTGCTCACCGTTTTTCTGCCAAGCTTCTCAGCCTTTCCTGCGCCGGCCGGCACGGCCCTGAGCGAGTTCCCTGAGGCAGGCAGCACATTGTAGGCCCCGGGGCCGGGGACCGCTGACACCTCCTCCTCAAAACGCTTGGAGCGGTTCTGAAGACTTCGGCCACCGTGGACATTTAGCTGCAAGGATGAGGATTTGAGAGAACGGTTTTGTTAACTGCATGCAAACATTATCTTACAACTTGCTCTCATCTCCTGCCTTCCTACAAAGACAATTCGACATTTTGAACATTTTATTGCCAATATTAGAATTATACTTCTTTCCGATGGCTTTTGGAAAATCAAATGAATTCTTCTGCAAACAATTTCCTAACAAAACCTTGCTTGCAGCTTCTCAGTGGGTATTTTATGCTGTAAAGTGTCAAAGGAAATAACCTACAACACCACCATCTATCAGCACTTCTTGAAAGCACTGTGACATAAATATTTCATGACTTCAGACAAATCTGCTCGTGCTTTCATGACCCTCAGGTGCGACCGAGCTCCACCTCCACCCACTCCGTCTCTCCTGGGTACGGTCAGGTCTCGACTTACTCTCTTGTAAAAGGGTTGTGTCTGACCTACAGGTACCTTGACGGGTGAGGAGTCATATTGTCCGGGTCCTGGCACCTTCTCAGTGGGGCTGAATGCTGATTGTCTGTTGGTCAAGGACAGGAAAGGAGCATAGCCATCTGCAATACAGAAAAGGAACGTTACCTCACTCACAACCGGCATTTACAAAACCGTTGAGAGATTAATGATGCGTATGTCATGTTTCTTGTTATTTACTATTATTTGCCTTTTCTGCTTTTAATCCCACGTTAAGTGTCTTTGAGCATTGTTTAAAGCGCTATTTAGATACAATGTGTATTATTATCATTTGCAAGAACAGCAAATATGTGATACATGTTGTGACAAATATATATTTATATCTTGTATTTGTTTATTCAACCACTTTAATGTGCTTGTTTGTGTGAAGGAACACAAAATGACACAAAAATGCTTTATTTATGAAGCACTTTTTAAAAAATGTTACAAAGATAAACAAGACCAGACAGATAAAATGAGAATAAAACAATTGAACATGAGCAGCTACTTCTGTATATAAATATATATATATATATATATATATATATATATATATATATATTCATACAAGCTAAGAATATGAAGTTTTATAGATCCTCATAGTTTAAAAGGTCTCCACATCATCAAAATGTTATATTGTATGTATATGTGGATATCAATGTGTGTGTACATACATGTACATACACACGTATATTCTGTATACATACATATATACAGAATATACATATATACATAGTATGTACAGATACCTTAAATGTATATGTTCAACTTTGTAACCTCCTTCATGATAAATATAAAAGGATAAAAAGATAAAGTGTGGTCACACAGTTCGCGTAGCACTTTAATATAAAACAAGCCACGTTTATTATTGATCATATATGTAGATATAGAAGCAGCAGAACTTGTCCGTATAGAATGAGACCCTCGTGTCCTACCTGACGTTCTGGGACTCCAGGTGACATCGTACGACCCGGGCCCGACTGTGGCTGAGGAGCCGCCTGGTGTCGTGGAGGTCAGTCGGGGGGCTCGTCCATACATGTTTAACTTCCTGTCTTAAAAACCAACATGTAGCTGAACTAAAATCCTCCTCACAAACATGGTAGAATCGGTCCAGAGTTTACAAACATGTTTACAAACATGTTTACAAACATTCCTCCACTTCACTCGCACTCCTGTCTGCTCTCTGCCTGCGTCGTTGCCTGGATACCGGATACAGTTGCGCACAGAAAACACAGGAGAAGGAAGAGAGTGTAACTAGGCAACCACACTCACCTACTGTCTCATCACGTGACGTTTTCAAAACTTGTATCACAGGTTAGCTACCATCACACATACGGAAGAGACGTGGGTGACACTGCAAATACTTAAAATGTATTTAGGCAAGTGCAACACACACACAAACACACATGTTTTTACTTCATAGTTTAATAGCATGTATATATATATATATCAAATGTGTATGTGGATAGTCACATACTAATACTATAATAATATACTGTGTTAGCTAATGCATCTATATTTAATATTTATTATTTTGAGTGGATCCGTCCAATGAATAGTCTAACACTTTTCTAACAGTTGTTGAGGTGCAGGCATGGTCCAATCCTACCATCTAGTGGGTGTATGGAATGTGACAGATGCTCCTCAACCCATGCATTCACTGTTTTATTGAACTGGGCCAAAAGGGTTCTTACAACGTATTGCACAATCCCTCCACTGGTGCTTATAGTATTTTACATATTTAAATTGAGTTTCCTATTTTTATATATTTTTAAACACTTATACTTGCACAACTACACCACAGCAAAATGTCTTGTATGCTTGGCAATAAAATAAAACCTGATTCTGATTGACAGAGATAAACCTCTGGATCCTCACGTTCCTGTGATTTGATGAATGATTTCAGTAACTTGCTTGTTTCTGTATCAACAACAACCCTCTGTATTCAGCCTTTAGTCTCATCTCCTCTTGTCCTTATTTACATGTCCTCCCTACTTCCTCCTGCTACTATTATACAAGGTTGTTAAATTGTGATTAATGAGAGCTCAGCGGAATAAACTCAGGTGACGAGTGGCTCTTTGGAGAAAAAGTGAAGTTTATCTTTATTTAAACTTCCTGCACATTGGTATTTGATTTAATTTGACAAAATGGTGTTAATTCCGAAGAGTGACACCAGGGAGAAAAGGGACACTACTTACTACTGACCGGTGGGGGGCAGCAGCGAGCTTCACATGAGCCTCACCCGCATGACATTCATGCGAAGAGGAGTGGTGCATTCAAAGATAATCGAAAAATTCTAGATAAAGAGTAAATGGAATGGAACAAGGTTTTTTGATGATATAAAGACTTGGATGATACCCGAGTTTAAACGTGTAGCGGCAACAATCTGTACACTTTCAGTCAAAAGAAATTATCACTGTATTTTGCAAATAAATCAACAACTACACAAATCATGATAAATTGTGATATTCAATTGATTGTTCTGATATTATGCAGGGTAAATGGAATTTGTCACATTGGAATTTTAACATGGGATCAATTTCTTAACTTGATTACACATTAAGTTCTGTGATCATTGCTCCAATCAGTCATTTAAAGGTTCATTGTGTAGAATTGTGTGATGAAGTCGCATGTGACAGCTGAGTAATGCTCACCTCAAATTCCCATACCAAACATGACAGAGAACCTGTGGTAGTTGTCATAAAAACTCACAAGGTGTTTAGTTTGTCCAGTTTGGGCTACTGTAAAAAAACATGGCGACCTCCGTAGACAGGACTCACTCCTGAATATTTAAATATAAAAGGGCCCATTCTAGGGTGAACAAAACATTTGTACAACTAAGATGAAACACACTAGTTAAACAACTACTGTACAAACCATTTAGAATTATTTTATATTCAATATCTGCAAATAGATCCCCTTCGACCAAATCTTACACAATAAACCTTTAATGAGTATATCTGTAACCTGATTGATTTACACAGTTTACATTCTTGAGAGCGGCGCTTCAGAGGCATGTTTGATGTGTGTAACTGTTTGATCGGCCTTTTGTTAAACAATCAGACAAACAAACAAGCACAATCTCATCCACAGTCACACCCACGAGCCAACACGGGGACACGGGAGCTCGAGTTTCCGCGGTGTCCGTGAAGTCAACACGGTCTCTCTTCCACCATCACAGCCAGTGTGTGTGTCATCCTCCACCTCCGGGCAGCTTCCTCCCCGCGTACCCTCCGTCCACCCGACTCGTTCTCACACCAGCCCGTCGCTCGACACCTGCGGCTCCTCGGCGCCATGAAGGGAATCCGCTTCCTCGTTGTATTCCTGGTGCTTTCCGCCTCTCTGCTGTGCAGCACGGGCGAGGCGGCCCGGAGTCGGACCAGCAACCAGAACAGCTTCCGCCGGGCGGCGAACGGCATCTACCAGACCCTGAGCAGCGTGTTCGGAGAGGAGAACATCAGGGGGCTGTACAAGGTCAGTGCGGGATGCGGGGGCAGCAGCGGCCGAGTGGGATCCAGGAGCACCCGGGGAGGGGGGGCTTCACTGGGGGCTGAACAGGAAACAAGCGCGCCCGGGCCTGGCTGTACAATTTCACGGTTGCCATTTTGAAAAATTAGCCCGTTATCCAATCTTTGATCCGGCTACAGAGGGTGTCAGGTGACGCGAGTTTACCGGAAGCATGAATGTGAGGTGTTGAACTGGGGTTTAGTTCCATGTGCATCAGGGAGGAGGCTCGCCTCTTACATTGTTCTCTATCTATCGAGTGGTGCCACCTCACTCACGTTAGCTCCAATGAATCCAGATTGTAACATAACATCGACTGCTTATTCCAGATCAGTTCCTGTTAAAGTCAAACATGAGCCCACGTGTGATCTCAGTGGTTCGGCTGCACTTCCTCAAGTTGTTACATCTAACGTAACTTCCTCCCGCCGAAACAAAAAAGTGACAGTTGATCCTTGGCTGGACACGTGATGAGACTTTGTTTCCTGCTCCATTGATTGAATATAAAGTCCGTTTATGCAAACACAGTGAGGAGGTATAACATATAATACACGGAGGCACATTCAAATACAAAACATTTAATATTTGTTATGTGTGGGGCTTTAATTTAGCTGGAACAACACGTGTGCATTCGCCATCCTCTTACTTTCACTAGGTTTGTTTCTGTGACAGTGTTGTGAATCATTCTAATGTACTGTGTATATACAACAGATCTATAATAAACTTTTATCGGGATGATTATAAAATCATAGCCTTAATCCTTCATTTCTTTCTTTCTATAGTTTTTCTCCAAAGCAACGGAGCGGTTTGTCCATGGAGTCGACTCTTTTCTGGACACCATCTGGAAGATCTGGTCAGATCTGCTGGATGTGATGGGAATCGACTGTAAGGCGTTATATTCATTCATAACAGTTCTTTTTCACAAAAGTTGTTTTCACTTATTAACTTGTTTTTTTAACTTCCTGTCGTCTCTCTCTTTCCTCTGCAGCCTCGAACCTCAGCCACTACTTCAGCGTCACATCTCTCACCAACTCCCCGGCACGCGCCCTGCTCCTGGTGGCTGCTGTGCTCGTGGCCTACTGGTTCCTCTCCATGTTCCTGGGGGGTTTCTTCTACCTGCTGCACGCCGTGTTCGGACGCTTTTTCTGGCTGGCTCGCGTCACGCTCTTCGCCCTGTCCTGCCTCTACATCCTGCAGAAGTTTGAGGGCGACCCGGAGCGCGCCGTGCTGCCGCTGTGCTTCATCATGGCGGTGTACTTCATGACGGGGCCCGTGGGGGCGTACTGGCGTCGGGGGGGCGGGGCAGGTTCACTGGAAGAGAAGATTGACCACTTGGACACTCAGATCCGGCTCCTCAACATCAGGCTGACCCGTGTGATCGACAGCCTGGAACGCACTGCGGATCAGTAGACTCAGGCGGTGGGGCAGATGGGGGGGGGGTTATTGTAATAATGCCTGCGGACATCTCCAGCAACACAACTTCTGGGTATTTACGTCTCTATTGTCAGAAGGGGGACGAAAACTAAAACCGTATTTAAAAGGCATGAGTTGATTTTAGTAGCAAAAAGCCCAAAAACATCCTCAGAGGTGTGGACAGGTAACCCGGATCTTACTCAAATCAAACAAACAAGTTTTTTATTTGGTCTTTTTGGAAGCTTCCAAATGTGTCAGCTTCATCGATTATCTGAGAAATGTACATGCTTTTCTCATGTCTGCCCTAATTCCAAACCTCTGCTCCTTTAAAGTAACTTCAGAGGGTGAGAATAAGCATATCTTATGTATTATGTATCCTTGTGAATAACCTGGAGTTTACAATTCTTACATGGGCTCATCCACAAAAATGTTTGAAAGTACTGATGTAGGAGAGGGGCTGGGTGTGTGATGCAGGGGACGCATACAAAACCTGTATTTATGATGTGTAAAAAATCCTCAAGGTGGTGGATAGTTGTCCATAGTAAGATTTATTTATTCCATTTCCATGTAGATTGTTGGAATCATGTAGATGTAGTCTGTTTCATGAAGTCACAGTTGTGTAGTGACAGTAGTTGACATCAGGACCTCCTTTTCTTGTATGAATGGGACGACCTACGCGTGCAAGTGTGTGTGTCAAGCTTGTGAAATGGGAAAGCACTGTATCAATGAATAGCCATCAGACTGGGAGAGATGCAGACCGACAGCAATATCTCAGGGACTCAACCAACACATAGATTTGGAAATGAGACCAAGTTTATTAAAATCATGTCTTCGTCTCATTGAGTCACGGGACAGTTTTTTCACACGGTTTCAAATCTGTCTCGGTATTTTAACGATGCTTGTGTTTTTGCAGCTCGCTGATATTGTAAAGTTTGATTTATATCTGAGGTCAAGACCAAGTCGAGTTTTTCATTCATCATTTCAGTACTGGCATAGATCTACTGTACTGCAGTTCTAACATTTAAATAGGGAAGTAGCATTTTTTTATATATAATGTGTGAATCCACAATCAGATTATCCATAGAAGTTGTCTAGAAAAAAGTATTTGAGTTTCTTCACACTGGCTTGAAATGAAATTCATCTTGTAGGATTGGATTCTTAGTCGGGATCAATTTCGTAACTTGATTACAGATTGATGTCTAACGTATTTGATATGTGGGCAAAACTCCACTTGACCCTGCTGTAGAAGTAATGTACTTTATTCTATATAAATCATGATATCGCTCATATATGATAATTTCTCCTATTAACAATTTAATGATTTACACAGTATATCATTGTTAAAAACTGTTTGAGCCATGCGTCTGGTGTGTGTTAGTGTAGTCTTCGTTTTAGCTTGATGGGCCTTTTTTATAAATCCTACATCTGCCGTTATTTTTGATATTTCTCATCCTGCATTTTCCTAAGAGACTGTACCCTGTTTTTTTATATTGTTTTGCTCTTCATCCACCATCTCTTATCATCTTCATCCTTATTCCCTCATGCACACTTTATATAAATGTATAGAATCTGCACTCTGTAAACATGTGCTTTTATACAAATGACTCTAATGCTGTGCAACTGAGGGAGAAAAACCAAAAGTTGCCCGGTGTCTCGTGACGGACTGGAGATGCACACGCGTCAGTGATGTCGCAGGATGATCTCACAGTTGCCACATTCTGTACTTTTGAAAGTATAGAAAACATATTTATACTCTCGACACTCAGATTAACAAACGCTTTATTAAATATTAGCATATGTGAGGTGCTGTGGGATTAGGATGTAAGGGTAACATCGTTCTTGGGAGATGGGGGGGGGGGGTGTTTCATCGCTGTAAAACGAGGTACAGACATGAGCTTTGGCTTTTCTCAGCATATATTTACCATACATTAGGTTTTTCATGTGTTGAATCCAACTTCTGGTTGCCATTACAATGTGGCATTAAGGTTACTTGCCATTAAGATACTTTCTTAAAAAGAGGAACATTTGAACGCATGTTATCTTACTGTGAATCAGTTGTTTGTAGTTTTTCTCATAACACAAACATGTCCAGTTGGTCCCCTGCAGTAAACCACCCCAGGTATCTCCATACTAGCCAAAGTAATCTGGGATTTTATTGCATGCTATCTTGATGCCTATAACGTTATGTTTCATGATGTAAATGTTGTGACTGCCTAGGTAGAGAGCCCTCCGGAAATGTGATTTTTGTGATGTGATGAATTAGTCGGATGTTAAATACAAGAGGGTTTTGTTTTTTTTTATTCAGTCTTTATTTTCCTGTACTGTAGCATTTGTATCGTTCAGACCAAACTCGCATGTACAAGACCGTCAGCCCTCGGAATTCTTCTCTCATTCCATCATCAGTCAAGCTGATTATTATCAAACATGTTGACTCATTTTGAAATGTGTAAACTGAATGTTGTTTTTGTTCCTACGATCTTATTTTGAAGAGGAGAACCTGACCTGAGAGAGGGGCTTGAGCCTGGTCACTTTGTAGTGTGTGGTTACGCCAACAGTCTGCAGCCAATGACCTGTGTATGTTTAACTAAGGACCCAACCTGTGATCTATGAAGGTGTTCAGCGATTATGAGTACTCGTGTGTGTTGTTGAAGGATGGTTGTACCCAGTGTTTCCAAAGGCATGGCACTAAAGTAGTGAGTCGTCAAAAAGGGGTCAGGGATTTCAATCATGTAATACTTAACCTCATCAGTATTTAGGATTTGGAGATGATATCAAAACTGTTTAAGAGACGACAAAAAGACCCAGAAAGTTCTCTCGCACAGTTTTTATTATTTCTAGCACAACAAAATATTAGTTTCTGAGACAAGAACCAGCTCGTTAACACCCAGGCCAAAGATTGAGGCTGTAACCCTCCCTTCAAACATCATGGAAGAAACTCTGAATACTTTAAGTTGCCACTAGCTCATGTATTACAACTCACTGTTATCATTCAGCACATGTTTCTTTTAGTTTCTCTCAGCTCTGGACTGAATGCTATGTTCATATATTTATTGTTTAAAGGTCATCTGAATGACTTGTACTTCTGTTAATTTAATGGACTGTATCCTACTTATTCCACTTAGCTTTTTATGTCATGCTGTGCCAATATTGTATATATGTTTCATTAATTTAAGGCAATTGTCATTTAAATTTTGTTTGGACAAGGATAGATGTTATCATTTATTCAAAAACGTTTTTAGCTTCTTTTTTTTATAAAATATCTGAATATTTCTGTACTTCAGTGATGTGGCGACCGCCAAACTGTTCTGCCTGCTGATGTCTACTTTGTGTGTGAGTCTTAATGAAAACCTGTTGATGGGTATGTGGTTTGTTTTTGTGGCAGAGGGAAAATGAGGTCCAGATTTGAATAAATTAAACAGTATGACTGAGTCTTCTGCTTTCTGAATCATTAATTACATGCAGATGGGATTTCCCTACATGGAGTTTATGTATTTTTTATATTGTGACAAAGAATGGGCATAGAAAATTATCCAAATGTGGCATCAGTCAATTAAAAGTACACCAGAGTCAGAGGGGTTCCACTGAAACCAATGTAAGATGACAGATTATATTGGTAAGGCTTGATGTTTTGTGTTCATTCAAATCTGATGGTAGTTATGTTATAAAAACAAATTCTTACTTGAAGAGAAAACCCCAAAATCGTTCACTAATTAGTGCTCTTCTGTGAAACTGGACTGCATGGGTCGGCCTTTGCTGGGGCCTTGAGTGACCATGCCACAGATTCACTGGGTATTCTATACGGTAGATACTGACCACTGTAAACAAACCCAATAATGCTACTGTTTAGGAGAAGATCTGACCCTGATAAAAGTTGTTCGTCTAGCTGATCGTCTTGTTTTTCCTGCTTCAAACAACTCAATCTCACTGAAGTTACTATTGACTCGCTGCCAAACACACACTGACCTTTGGCCGGTGCCAAAGAGATAAGACAGTGGTTTTAATCTTGTGAATGATTGGTGTAATTTACATGTATCTTTTTTTACTCTATCAGATAAATACAGCATTTATATAAAATTACAAATATGTTCAGATACTGTATATTAACAGCATATTAACTCTACAGCTGTCGCCAATTTTAAGATCTGTGCTGATAAGAACAGACAACTTAAATTCCCCCCCTCTTATTTATTGCTTAGTAAAATGTACCAAATGATGACAGATACAACGGAATCAGCTAGTGATGATTTGTGATTGTCATAAATGAAATGTGTGATCACCCTCAGTTCCCTATAGCTAGTAGAGTTCCTTACATTATAGAAAAATAATAAATCATTGAATGTGGACTCCTAAGCCCCATGACATCACAAGCGACACATCACAGTAGAGTTTTCCTATTGCAACTCTTTAGATTTCCCTCTGATCTGTGACTTGTTATTTCTATATCTCATCTACATGTAATGAAAACAATACACAGTAGATACTCAACCAGATGTTTCCTTGTGATTAACATCTGTAATAATTCGTATTAAATTTACACTTGTAGTGCCCGAGTCTTTTCACTCATGCCCTGACAATTATAGTTTCATATAGAACTGGCCAAATTCATTCACTTAAGGCTTCTTTAGCAATAGCATTCTCTTACTGAACCGTTTAGATCTGGACTTTTTTATTCTGACAGAATTCATGTTCAATACATTTAGTTCAATAGCACAGAAGACCTTGTCAAACAATATCTTCAATAACTGCTGGTTGCAGTTTTTTTATTTACACGTTGAGCAGCTTTACTTGTTTATTCAAACTGTGTTTTATCAAAAAGGGAATCACTATGGTATATTGCATAGTAATTTTCTATCTTAAATACATGTTGGATACCAGCACATCAACTATCAGCAGTTTCAGTTTACAAATATTAGAATCTGTATCCTAAAAATGATTGAGTAAAATCTACCTAAAAATAAAGTTTGTTTATACAGACCTGTGTCATATGGAGTCATTTGGCCTAACACTGGACTTCAATCTAGAGCACAAACTACTCAATAATATCGACGTGTTCCTCTTTACTAGGTTTTGGTGATAAAAACAACTTTCCACTTGATAGACAAGACTGTGAATCTGACAGCACTTATTAAATCTGATATTGGAAAAAACAAATTCTATACTATTAGTATGAAATTCTATTTGGCTTAGTAGAAGTCCTTAACACACAGCTGATACTCCTGCTGCCCAAATTTTCAACTGAAACTCTCAATACAAATCAGTACATGTGAATAAAGCATCTTGCCAGCGCCACCTAGCTGTAATAGTGTATCAACTGAGTAAATCCTGGTTCCTCTGACTTGGTCCATGAAGGCGTCAGTCCAAGCATGATGACTCTGGAGTTCACAGTCTCCAAACAGAACATGTACTGGACATGCACATGGCTCTGCTAGATAAAAGGTGGATCTTCTATAAGTCATTTTTATTCCCTCAAGTTCTTGCTGATCTCCTCTGTCATTCTTCACTGTATGGCAGTCTAATAAAGCAAATGTGTCTATAGAAATACAGTGTGTAAAATGATAGAACAAAAAAAAAAATCAGTTCTATTGCTTGCTGAGTCACTGAAAGGTCACAGGTGAGGGTTACGAGTCACACCAGGCTCTACCAGACTCTCAGAAACGTGCAACGACTTTAAGGTCGAGGCCACCAGCTCCACCTGAACCTGCTGCAGAACCCTGAGCCTGGCTTGATCCCTGGCCCACCTGAATAAGATTGATGCCGTTGCTGAAGCTGGCACACAGCAGATTGGTGGAGTCACTTGGAGCCAGGGAAACCAGTGGACCAGCACCATCCATAGACAACGTCCCTAAACAAACTGAAAAGTAGAGATGGGAGAAGGAGGGTGGGAGGAGAGTCGGTGTAAAAAAGTTCAAACCGTCTCTGCATCTGTGCCTATATGTATCTTTGCATTCATCTCTCTGTTTCTACATGTTCTCATCCATTTGGGGCTGTTACCTGCTGTGTTCTGATCCCAGATCTTGATGGAGCTGTCATGGGAGGATGTTACTACCTGAGCGGTGCCACCAGGAGGCGTAGGTAGAAAAACACAGGAGGCTGTGGTTTGAACGTGTCCTCTGTACTCCACAACCTTACAGCCAGGCTGTCGCAGGTCCCAGAGCTAATAACACAGACACAACTCCACTGAGAACAAATCATTGTGTTAGAAGTTAAAAAAATATATATCTACATAACAGTGGATACATTCACGAGGTCAACTTAGTGGATAGGTGAGTTACCTGAAATCAGATCTCATCAATATAAATATAAATATATATATATATATATATAAATATATAGAAGGACTGAAAAACATTCAAAATTATACTTGCCATAAAATAATACAATTAAAGATTATGGAAAATATGATGTAGTAGTCAAAAGTGGGGCATTCAATGCTCAACTGAATTCTTGTTTTGAATCTAAACAATGAAAAAATAATAATATTTGAACTAACTGTCAATGTGTGTAGTAAAACATGACAATGTGAGTCATATGTTCTAAACTACTTATTGAGTTTAACATTTGAAGTGGACTGGACCGTTCTATAGAACCAATGGTAGTCAGTCCAACAGTGCTCTTGTACCAGATTAACTTTGCCATGTTTGACTCTTGTTTCTTGCTTCTACCACAAGATACAGATTAGGCAGGAAACTGATATAACTGGGGGACAAGCTTATGGGAGACCATCTGCTAAAGTCTAAAGAACCGATGTTGATTGAGTAGCTCCAGGCTTTTACACCAAACAAAATGTACCAAACCAACACTTCCAAGTGGCCTCACCGTGGCTTCACAGCCCTGCCCTCCAAAGCCATTGCTGCTGGACACCATATAGTTCCCGTTGGGAGACACATCACAGTGGGTCTGGATGTACTGCTTGGCTGGAAATGTATTGGTCACCTGCCAGGCACGGCTGTCCCACACCCTGCACACAAACACAGTCAAGTCATTACTGTAAGAATAATCAAATGAAACTACGCATGTGCAGTGTATATGAGCAGCTGTACACAACATACTTAAAGTATGAAAACGCTGTTTGATCGCAGACATCAAATTAAGTATAGTGGGAGAGCAGAATTAAATATTTCCATCCGATCGCAACCAGGTTCTGCTGAAGTATCAAAGATTTTCAAATACATTGGATCATGGTTACAGTGATCAATCACTTTTATGGATCAAGAAGCTTTGGACAGAATCATTTCTATACAAAGACTTTTAAATCATTTTACTTACAGTAATCAAGTATTTAACTTAGTGTTCATTTTGGATCTCTTCATACATGACACCATATCAGTTGTAGCCTACTACTGCAACCTGTCACATAGCTCTCTGACTTTAAACAAAGATTCTGGACTGCCAGTGTTACAACTGTCCGCTCCCAACAAACAGTAGGTTCACTGTGTGTGCGATCACTAATGTATGATGACAGCAATATTGATGCTTAATCAGTTGCAGTCCTAAATTCTTCTTATTCACAGAGTTTCCTGCACATATAACTTAATATCAGCATATCCTTTGGATCCTATAGATTGTGTCAAACTTGGTGTTGTTTGTTAAATTATGCTGTTCATATCTCTTTGTGAAGGAAAATACTTAATATGAGCCGACTAGGTTGAGTGATGTCATCTCGATAACACCCTGCCTTTTGGCAACTATTCATATCTCACAGTCTTCTAATTCTCAACAGATGGTGTGTATAACAGCAATGCCTGTGCAATCAGGGTGCTAAAGGACTCGCTTCTGTATCAAGGAAAACTTTAAAAAGACAATGTGGATTTACTTTTACATACAAGGATTAATTAGTAGACTATTTGTTCTCTTTACGTTATGGGAGTAGCCCACCTTGGTGAGATCCCCCTCACCACAACTCAGGAGTAATGTTTCGGTTTCCTTCATGCATGACAAGATGGAGCTGTCCAATCGGGAATGGTAAGGTAGAAGTTTGTTTAAGTTAAATAAATGACAATTTTTATTTAAGTCCCATCATCTGTAAGGACGTGAGTTTTCTCCTTTTTCGCCATTCTGCATGCTCTTAGCCAAGACACCTGACCCAAACTGTTACAAACTGCTGTATCAAAACTTTCTTATGTACCTTATGGTCTTATCCTCAGAAGTCTGGACTACAGAGGAGCTGGCTGGCACCCAACACACATGAGTCACCTGGACAGAAAAGAGAGGAAAGTGGAAAACATTCAACCCTGCAGGGCTTGAACAAGGAAAGTAGAAGTCAGATTGCTGGGCTTATTGATTTGATTATTTTTCTTACATGCTGAAGTACACAGCTATGGGTGATCCAGAATGATTGAAACAAACAAGTACAAGGATTTGTGTGCACAAAAGCACATGATATTGTTCTCACCAGGTTTCGAGAGATGTTGTGTCTCTGTTCGCATTTTGCAGATTCGATGTCCCACAGGCACATCCAGTTGTCACGAGAGCCGGTGCATAGCTTTCTTCCCTCTACAAGACAAATATTAACAGCACCATATGCTCTGATCAGTTCAATCACATAAAAGCATCAACTGCATTCAACAACTCGAACAAATGTTCTTACTCCCATCAAAACTATTCTCAGGAAATCTATAATTTCAAACAGAGGTGCCTGCTTCTTCAACAACATCTGAAAGAATAAAGGCAGAGACAAAGAAAATTATGACAATTTGTACAATTTTCTAAATATATTCAATGATGATGCTTTGTTCAAAGCTATAGAGCTAACAGTGACCAGGGGATGACATAAATGTGAACCTTATTGAATCAGGAATGGTGCATGGATATTGGACATATATATGGACCCCCTGTTAATATTCTGGCCCCTTTATGGCCGCTGATTTGGAAAAATCATAGATCTGTCATTGCATTACTTATATACCAGACGACAGGTGTCAGGTTAATACATTAGTTTAGAGGTAATCTTTCTGCCCTTATAGATGTTCTCAAATCTCAAATTACTGTAGATCTGAAACCAGGAGGCCTGTTGGGGAAACTTCTTCTTTCTGTTTACATATGTTTGGAATTTTCTTCAAAAACGTCACCTAGAGTTTTGCTTCTGCATTTATTTACTTCTGTTTGATGCTAATATGAAGGGCAGCCAATACAAGAAGACATATTTAACCAAGTCTGAAATTATTCAGTTCTCTGCAGGAGGCAATGTGCTGTTGATGTCTGTGTTCTGCTTTTTGTGTTTTATATTCATGAAGTGTCCTCCAAGAGTTTTCTGTTCACAAACCAGCTTTAAAAGAAGGAACTGAGATGTACTGTTTTGAATGTTTTTAATAGTAGACTGTGTTGTGAGACAAAGAAGTGTATGTGTGTGTGAGTGTGTGTACCAGGGCTGATAGCTAGTCCGTTGACCACCAACTCATGCCCACAGAATTCCTGAATAGGTTCATCCCCCTGGTTTAGGTCCCACATCAGAACAGTTTTGTCCCGTGAGGCACTAAAGATCCATGTACTTCCTGGATAACACACCACCTGCCAGATGGATTGAGGAAAGAATAAAGAGGAGACGAGGCCTGAGGATACGTATATTTTCAAGGTGTAACCACTCTGTACAGCATCACACCTTTATCAGTTTGCGCACACAAAGTATAGATGTTACCTTAGTAACCTCTCGGTTGTGACCCTGGAAGGACTGACACATCCGGCCTTGTTTCCAGTCATACACCACCACAGCCTAAAGGGACAGAAACATGCGGAAGCATGAACTCAAACAAAGCACACTTACTAATTAGAACATGTTAAGAAATTAATTTTTTTTAAACCCGCAATTCACGAAACAAAACTCACAGGTGCTATTGTCTAAAATGGCATGTCATACTTTTATGTCATCTAAAACAGTGCTTTCTTGCATTTGGCATCTAACTGAACTGTAACTATTTAGAAACCATTGTAAAGTCACTTGAAACTTTGTAAGGCTCAGAATAAAATTATTGGCAAGTCATTGATCAACACTGTGATTTAAAATTCTAATTTCTTTTGAATAATGTGCTACTAATACATATGTTAACCCTTTACCTGATCACTGCCGCCAGAAACACACAGATCTGGGCTGAGATTCGTGACAGTGCTGATGGATCCTTGATGGGCAGGTTCATACTGCACCACCTGACTGTCAAAGGTATTATCTGCCTTCTCCCCCTGAGATGCCCTGCACACAAAAAACAATATATATATGTTCCTTTATTGACATGTAAGACATTTTTATTAACTCAAATAATGTTCTGATAATATGTCTCTTTATTATTAATGCTGGTGAAAGAAAACAGTATCTCTGTATTATCGCCACATAATGTTTTACCCCTGACTGGTAAAACTGTCCTGCTTAAGATTAAATAATAACCCAGAACTTTTTTTGCCAGCCTCAAATGTAGGACATGTAGTGAACATAGTGGCATCTTAAATGATACTTCAACTAATTAATAATTGAAATCTTGGTTATAAATGGTGTGTAGTTCAAACAAGAACACATAGAGTAATAAACATGAGTCACCTGTAGATATCAGACCGCTTGCGAAACTTGCTCTGTAGTTTCCCCATGACTGCCTAGGAACCTACAGCCACACTTATACACAGACGCAGGGAAAAGAAAAGGTATCAAACTGGGATACAAATTGTAGTCGCACTCCTTTAAAGGCAAATTAATGTCTTATCATTCTCTGTTGTACGTGGTGCTGATATACAGTGCCTTGCATAAGTATTCACCCCCCTTGGACTTTTTCCCATTATGTACTGTTACTAACTGGAATTCAAATAGACTTAAATAAACTTTTTACCGTTTGATCAACAAAACATGCATAGTACTTTGGAGGTGCAAAATAAATTTTATTGTGACACAAACAATAATGAGAACAAAAAAGTTGACATCTGTTGGGTGCATAAGTATTCACCCCCCTGTGTCAATACTTGGTAGAACCCCCTTTCGCTGCAATTACAGCTGCAAGTCTTTTGGGGTATGTCTCTACCAGCTTTGCACATCTAGAGATGGAAAGGTTTGTCCATTCTTCTTGGCAAAAAAGATGAAGCTCAGTCAGATTGGATGGAGACCGTCTGTGAACCGCAATCTTCAAGTCTTGCCATAGATTCTCTATTGGATTGAGGTCTGGGCTTTCACTGGGCCATTTTAAGACATTAACATTCTTTAATCCAAACCATTCCTTTGTAGCTCTGGCTATATGTTTAGGGTCATTGTCCTGCTGGAAGATGAACCTCCGCCCCAGTCTCAAGTCTTTTGCAGACTGCATCAGATTTTCTTCAAGGATTTCCCTGTATTTGGCTCCATCCATCTTTCCCTCTATTCTGACCAGTTTCCCTGTACCTGCTGAAGAGAAGCATCCCCACAGCATGATGCTACCACCACCATGTTTCACTGTTGGGATGGTGTGCTCAGGGTGATGGGCAGTGTTGGGTTTTCGCCACACATAGCGTTTTGCATTGAGGCCAAAAAGTTCAATTTTGGTCTCATCTGACCAGAGCACCTTCTTCCACATGTTTGCTGTGTCTCCCACATGGCTTCTGGCAAACTCCAAACGGGATTTTTTATGGATCCCCTTCAACAATGGCTTTCTTCTTGCCACTCTTCCATAAAGGCCAGATTTGTGGAGTAGACGACTAATAGTTGTCCTGTAGACAGATTCTCCCACCTCAGCTGTGGATCTCTGCAACTCCTCCAGAGTAACCATGGGCCTCCTGGTTGCTTCTCTGATTCATTTTCTCCTTGTCCGACTCTTCAGTTTGGGTGGACGGCCTCCTCTTGGTAGGTTTGCGGTTGTGCCATATTCTTTCCATTTTCTTATGATGGATTTTATGGTGCTCAGAGAGATGTTCAAAGCTCTGGATATTTTTTTATAACCTAACCCTGCTTCATATTTCTCCACAACTTTATCCCTGACCTGTTTGGTGAGCTCCTTGGTCTTCATGATGCTGTTTGTTCAGTAATGGTCTCCAACAAACTGAGTCCGTCACAGAACAGGTGTATTTATACTGAGATTAAATTGCAGACAGGTGGACCCTATTTACTAATTATGTGACTTGCAAATGTGACTTGTGAATGCAATTGGTCGCACCAGATCTTTGTTAGGGGTTTCACAGTAAAGGGGGTGAATACATATGCACTCAACACTTTTCAGATTTTTATTTGTAAATAATTGTGAAATCCATGTAATATTTCCCCCCACTTCCAAATGATGCACTATTTTGTGTTGGTCCATTACATAAACTCACGATGAAATAAATTGTAATCTGTGGTTATACCATGACAAAATGTAGAAAAGTCCAAAGGGGGTGAATACTTATGCAAGGCACTGTAGGGCGAAGACTCGAGCGTTGTTGCAACCTCAAAGAAATCCGAACCGTTTGGTCCAAGCTTATAAGTTAAATTCCATCAAACAAAAGCAATACATACATTAAATACCGATTTCCAGAGAGAAAGTAACAACAGAGTTAATATCAAGTGTATCATTACCCCTAAATACACTTGGGCTAGTATATAAAACCAGAAATACTTTCACAATTCCAATTTAAATTTAAATCCTATCTTTGTATAGTTCAATCGAAAGATTTTTCATTGTTTAATTTGATAAGAATATATGCAGGCATATATAAGTATTTGCTTTCTGCCAGAGACTTTTCAGGCAATATATAACTGAATGTTTACACTTTGTTTACACTGCCTATATTGTTTATACTTGTTATGTGTGTGTGATGATGCCTGAAGATAATCAATTAAAAGATATTTTCCTGTTCTTTAAATTTTGAGAGAGAGGGAGAAAGAAAGAGAGACAGATAGATAGATAGATAGATAGATAGATAGATAGATAGACAGATATATAGATAGATATATTTAAGCATCCAGTAGCCAACAAGCATTAAACCACAAGAGCATAAGAATAATAAATGGTAATAATCTGTCAGGAATAAGTCCAAGAATAAGGGTTAGGGTTATTAAAAGACTAGAGAAATTAAAACTATAAAACCAATAGAGATAAACACAGGCAGTGATGGTGACAGTCTTACAGTTTAACCTCCTCTACACACATCAGACACGCAACTGAATCTGCAGTGTTTTACGTCCAAATGTCTTGAAGGACCAGCGCGAGGTGTGATTAAACCACGCGTTCCCACGCACACGTTCAGCGGAGCTCCTCCCCGGTCGGACAGCCCGGTGGAACTTGTCAAACAAAACACAGGAAGCAGAGGACTGCAATCCTATTAGAGCGGCATCATTACCGTCACAGGGAATTAGTCAAACACCTAACATGAGCCGCAGCAGCGGACATTGTGTAACAAACACGGGTTTTTCCCCGGAGTTACTGACGGTGCATACAGGTGGAGGACTCCTCGTTTACACACTCGGCTGTTGAGGGGAGTGGTTTCTTACCTGTGGTCCCTGCGTGTGATGCTGAGCACGGCTGGCTAACTCGCTAGCATGCTAACTAATCTGTGTCCGTCATGCAGGTGCGTTAGCAGCGACTGCTCGGGGGAGGACACGCGTCCAAACTTGGCCGAGTCGTCGCCCACACGACCGAGAAGCGGCTCCCGTAGACGGCCATGACACTGAGTTACCCTGTGCGTGGCAAAGTGCACGAGGAAGTCTCCCCCTTCACCACAACACAACCATTCCTCCCTCTCTCTCTTTCTCTCTGTCTCTCTCTCTCCGTAGCGACCAGCAGAGCGACGCTTTCCCGTATCCAAGCGAGGACCAGGCCACGTGACCCCAGGGAAGGAAGTAGTTGAGAATGTCTTCTCTTGCAAAATAAAAGTCCAATTTACTGTTTAGGATTTATTCCTACATTTTCTGTGGTTTATTCTTCCTATAGGCCTATAGGCAGTTCCCTTGTGAACAGTACACATAATACATAAACTATTCGTAACAGAGTTTTGTTTTGTTTTCCTATATTGGCACTCCCACTGCAAAATGATCTAACCATTAGCTAGTGTGTAACTACAATGGCATTCACATTTTCCCTTGCTCTGTCCCAAACCTCATAAATATAAATCCCCTAAACATGCCTATTTAATTCGTTTTCTGAGAAATATAAAAAAATGTTGACACCCCGTTTCCCTCTAGATCAGGTAATATAGCTGAACAAACCTTAGGACCCTTACTGTCGTCAGTTGATATTTTTGCATTAATAATACAAATCTCCACATTCGTTACAGAAAAATTAAAAGAACGACGAAATCTATGTTGACCCTGGGGGGCTTTATGTTCTATTCTTTTGTTGAAATGTAAGTCTAAAATAAAGATGTTATACAGGATAAGTGCAGCACATTTAACAGGGATGATACATTTTTCCTGAGCAAACAACAAAATATAACATGAATAAAAATGTGCATGTTAGTAGATGGAATGTTAATTGTGATGGTTTTGTGATATGTTATTGTTTTAACCCTACATCAAGATACATTTGGTCAGAGCAGGGGTCAAAGGGGGGGAACTCTACTTGAAACAAGATTAAACACCATCAATTGACAGGTTAACATGTTACCAACTTGTGGCTGTGTGTCTCTATAGAGAACTAATGGGTTTGCCCTTCATTACAGGCACAGGTTGAATGTCTCCCCAAGCTACAAAACTGGGACGAGTCAGGCAGGTCCCTGGACAGCTAACATTAATTCTGCTGGAACAATTTACAGTTTTTCTTTCGATGACACATTTTCATGCACTTCATCAGAGCTCTGATTTATTCATTTATTTGCCTGTTTGGTAGCTCAGAAAGGATGAGACAAGACTTCACAGGCTGAATTTAAAGAAAAAAAAAACATACTATTAAGCAGAGAGTCACTGGCATGTCCCCATTTGAACGGCCTAAGTGGACCACTTAGTTAGGTTTCAATCGACACTGCTCAATACCTATGTGATGTGACCTTGATTCTTTTTTTTGTTTGCAGCAAATAGATTAATTGAGTTTCGCTAAGAGACCATCTGGGTGGGGTTTAAAGACACTGCCTTTTTACAGACAGAGGATTTGTGAGTTATGACTTCCATACAAAATAGTTTGAGACGACTTTCATGCTTCAGTTACTTCCAATGCTTCAGGAAAACTGTGAGTTTAACAACTTCTTAATCCCTGAAAAAGGCCTGTTTTCTATGACATGCACATGATGGTCCCTATTGGTTTTACCTTGGGATAGTTAATGCATCACTTAGGTACATGTTGGGCTTTCACTAAAACTTTTGATAAATGCTTCTTTTCTAAAATATATTCCTTTTGTTGATTAACATTGTACATTTATCAAGTGCAGCTGTCTAGTACAATAACTATAACATCCTACAACAACTGATTCTCTTTTTATTCGTGAGTGGGTAAGGAAAGCCAGTGGTTTGGGTTGTGGGAAAGATAGCACAAAGCAAAAATCACTCATAATACTAATGGCACAGGAATGAACAGTGGGGATGATCGTAATGGATCAACTGTGGACACGTGATTCCGCCTCTAACATCCATCCACTTATCATTTCATCAGTCCACAAGTGTGTGGGCATGTTCTAAGATTAATTGTGACCAACAACTGCTGTATAACTCTCCGGTTTGTTGAAGGCAAATGGAACACAAATGATGAACATGAAACAATTACAATTTGACCCCGGATGGCGTACGGATGTGGGCCACTTCAGGGCAGTGATGCAGCACTTATGGCCTTTTTGTGGCCTACACAAAATGGAGGTGAGCCTGAAGTTGCCCACTTGTGAAATAGCAAATATGGCCAGAATATCCAAAACAAACATGACCCTTTTTGACAAAGTGTTGCTATGGCTCACTCAAGGCCCAGATCTGGCAAACAGAGCAGGCTTCATTCCATGCTGTATGTGATTAGTGGCATGTGGGACAGATCTGGGCCAAAACTATCTAGCCATCGATATGTATCAGATGTTTGTTACATCGCTATCGATGAAATTCATAAAGTGATATTTATTGATATTGTTTTATTGTCCCTGATAAAAAGCTCTAAACAAGTTTGAACTCTCTCTATTCTGACTCTGTATGAACACCGATCTGGTCTTTCCGGTGGGTTTACATTGGCAGAAGAGAAAGTATGTGCAGTGTCATTTGTAAATCACACCACAGCCACTGAAGACAGAGTCCGAACTAAAACAAATCCACTTCCCACGCAGATACGAGCTCAGTCCATTCATGCACATTTTCTATTCCACAGGTTGGGGCTGGAATACTTTGAGGCGTTTGCTTTGACGTGACACTCCCCCCACACCCACCCACCCTGGTCGACGGGAGGCCGACGTCAGCCCCAGAGGAGCGGATGGCCCGTGTAATAAAAATGCATGAAGAGAATTGAGGAAAAGGAGAAGATTGTCCGGAGGGAGACAGAGAGAGAGAGAGTGAGCAGCAGCAGCAGCAGCAGCACGGGGTCTGGATCTCCTTCCTCCCCCTGAGCCGCGGACGTCAACGCCTCTCGTTGTTTGTTCAACATTTGTGGCGATGTGGGATATTTTCCGCCGCCCTGTCGACAGGTTGCGGCTGGAAGGCTGAGTGTTTACGCGTGGCTTTCTTCTGGAGCAGAGCAGAGAGAGATAACTGTATAACAGCCTATAGCGGATTGGAGTGAAGGTCCGCCATATTCTGCCTCACCACGCCCGGGAGTCGAGCCGCTGGGAACATGAGCGGACTGCTTTCTTCACGCGTCCCCGCTCATCCGCGACGGTAACTCGGACACAGCGCGGGGGAATTTCGCCCCTGGAAGAGACATTAAACCAACATTGTGTTTAGAGAGCCGGCTGATCGGGTGGCTGTGCCCCTATCGAGATCACACGGAGGATGCGTCTTACAAGGATCTGTTGATCATATTGAGAAGGAAAAGCAGATCACCACCAATTAAGATCCGACAGATATTCGGCTCACACCCACCCTTGTCGGGAGGAGGAGGCCCCGGGAAGCGAAGCGAATCTGGGGAAGTGGGGTTGGATCATAGTAATTCATCAAACATCTTCTTTTTTGGCCCACAATCTGTGCTGCGTCCAGGCTCCTCTACGAGGGGCGTCCACGCGTCGTTCCATCAGACGCAGGCCTGTATATGTGGACGTTATCCGGCATCCACAGGCCTCCTGGGTGTGTGTTTAAAGAACGCCATAGACGCGGCTGAGATCTGGATGAATCAGTGATCCAACAAGCGCAAAGTACGTTTTTTTAAAGAGCAGGGGAAAAAAAGGAGAGGATGACTCTGGAGTCCATCATGGCGTGTTGCCTCAGCGAGGAGGCGAAGGAAGCCCGGCGGATCAACGACGAGATCGAGAGGCAGCTCCGCCGGGACAAGAGGGACGCGCGCCGGGAACTGAAACTGTTGCTCCTCGGTAAGCTCCGCACGGAGGAACCAGGGGGAGGGGAGAGCCCAAATTCCTCCCGGAGAAAGAATGCCATTTGACGGGCAGGGGTGGGGGTATGCGGATGGGGTTTCCCACCTGTGTGAAGTTTTGAAGTGGAGGGCTAGTGTTTTGAAATGTGCATGTGTGTGTGTGTGTGTGTGTGTGTTTAAACCACTTGCTTTGAATAACTGGTCAGTGTCGAGGTAAACAAATGCTCGCCAGTCCCTGGGCCTCCTCCCTTTCCTTGTCTAACCCCCCCCCCCCCCCCCCCCCCCCATGCTTCCACTGGCCTGACTCAGCCTGGTCGGGCCCATCCAGATGTGCTCAGGAGTGTGTCATGTATTGACTGGGCCAAAGTTTAGTAACCCTGCTGTAGGTTAACCCTGGCACTGAGTCGGATCCTCTATATTTACTTTATAGCAGCACATCCTCAATTTTGTCTTCGGACAAGAACCCTCAATAAGATAAAAAGTCCCCCCCCACACACACACACACCTCATATACTTGTTTTAACACTTAGTCTTATATGTGTTATACATGTCTTAGAACGATATTGAAAATATTCACTCCAAGTCAAAACTGACTACCTACATACCATTGTAACAGAGGTCCTCTCTACCACCCCCTTATTGGCAAAGCATGTTTGCACAGTTTTGCCATATGTTGCACAGTAAAGCATTCATTTGCATCGTAAACTAATTGCACACGATTGATAATGAGGACAAGTAATTTATGCATTTAAAACCTGTGTAGAGCAGATTTTAGAATGATCATGTCTACTGGTTAATGTAGTTTGTTTTCCGGATGCCACTCTCAACGTCCGGAGAAAGTATAAGTATTAGTCACACTAGAGAAATATGAGGAAAACAACTCACCATCCCATTTTTAATTCGATTTCCACCGCCCATTAGATGTGATGGCTGTGGTGGTGGTGGAGCAGGAGGAGAGTGGGGCCAAAAGACTGCTCCTCTGATCCAGTGCTCGCCTCACTCAGTTCCTTAGGAAATGCATAAAAGAGAAGGAATCTGGAAACTTAACATATTTAGATCCCACTTTTGCCTTTTAAGGGAGGTTTAAGAGGGGATTAAATGAGGAGGCTTTCCCCCCTTTGCCCTCCTGTTAGCGCTAAATGTTGAAATGAATCCCCCTTAACAGGATTTGAAGGAGCTGACAGCCACCTCGCCTGTTAAATACGGACAAATAATCGCGTTCGTTGTTGCCCCTTAATCTCTTCTAATACCCAAGAGTTTGCTCATTATGCTAACACAAACAGCCAGTGACCCAAAAAGTGAGGGATCCTGTGTAAGATTTTATTTTCTCATGGGACACTATGTTGTTTTGATTCACCTATTCGTCAGCACTCTTGTGTAATACACGACAACCAACCAAACAGAACCAAATCATTCATGGTTATCATTCACACTCAACGTTCATTTCTGTTTTGCAAAAGTACAGGCGATTCCATTTCACAGTGGTTTGGTAGCACGCCTCTAATTACAGAATGTGTACAGTTAATGTCTTCGAGTATGGAATTATAGTGAAGTTACAGTCAGATCTTTAGAGTGAAGAGTTTCCTGTTGTGTTAAATGCTGCAAAGTGTTCATGACTAAAGGCTTTTGACAGAGGAGTAGATGGTTGTCTACAGTGGGGTGGGTTTAATGGGAGGCATATATCATACACTCAGGGCTGTTAATTCACAGGGAAATTGTGTTTTTCTCTTTAGTGAGCCTGTTACACACCAACGGCACCACCCCCTCTACTAGTGGTGGAGTTGACCAGAGGAAGTTGTGTGGGCTCTTTGTGGCTCCATTATCCCATAGACTATCAGTGTATTGTGTCCCACAGGACATGAGGGGAAAACAAGTTTTTCACTCTTTTAGAATGTCATTTCGCAGAATTCTTTTCACATTTATCATCTGGGCTTTTAAACTTCATTTATAATCATCCAATCCCAGCACCAACTCTTTTATCCCACAGAGACTGCGTATGTTGCAACATAAAAATAAGCAAGTTTAGGGTTCATTGCAATCATATAATAAGCATTAGATATCCATAAACGAGTTGTAAACTAATAAGGGACTTTATGACTCGTTGAATTTGGACAGCTGATTAACAATACTTTACTTAAGCTGCAGTGTGGAAGTGGAGCTGGAGCTGAGGGGGTGACAGAGTTATACCCGGATCCTTTTGGGTTCACATTCAGTTAACTGTTGGTAAATAAGTCAGGGACACAACGACCACACTAAGATATAAGTGACTCAGTTACAATCAAGGTTGTTGAACAGTGAGGCCGAGGCATCTCAGGCAGATCCTGCTGAAAGTGATCTCCTCCAGCAACACGTGAACATAAACACATTCATAGAAAATGAAATCACTGTCATAATCCATTAGAACAGCTCCCACTTCGTTGTCCAGTTGGTAAGACGAGCTGTGTCTTCATCAACATTTACAACTTACAAACACAAGCTGGACAAAGTAAGACAAGATAAGAACTTAGTTTATGGCTGGTGTGGGTGTGGGCATGGAAAATTTACAATTCGACTGTTTGCTCTCTTTTTTCATACAAGATATGAAGGTGGTGTCTTGGTTATTGCTCAGTAATGAGATCCTGACAATGTGCTGCTGACAGGGTCGTCACTGTCTAACGCAGGTAGTTTCTGCTGTAGTCGCTGCTGCTGCATGCAGTTCTCTGCAGGCGGACAGAACTCAACAGACACCTAACACCGGAGCTGTGAGTGTTAGAGTGGCCTCCGGAATCAAACTGGACTCTGATTATGAAATAGTAACTGTTCGGCCTTCCCACCAAATCCTTTTCAGATCAACCGCCAGTAGGACCATAACTCAACTGTTATTGTTGTATAGTGTCACAAAAAAACCAAAACCATCTTTCACATTATTAGTTTCACTATTGGTTTTCTGTCTTTGAGAAGTTCGAATGTCATTAAGGAAAAATAAAACAAGATGGAATAGAATCACGATGCAAGGTGGCAAGATTTAGGTTAGCAGGATGTTTTCCCAAAGTTCTATTCATCAGGAGGACATTTAACTGGGCCTCACTGAAGACAAACCTGTTCTGCCAGAGCAATAGAGATACAGAGAAAGAGGAGCACAGTTTGCTGTCTTTACACTTGAGTCCAGCTTCTGAACTGTGATGACTTAATGCCTCTTTGTCATATATGATAGTAAGCTTAATAAATTGGGGGTTTAGGCTGTTGGTTGGTCAAAAGAAGAAATTAATAACTGCCATATGTAGGATATAGTAAAAATGAGGTACATGCTGCATATTTCATTCTGAGGACAGCCAAAAGGGTTAAACATTAATAATAATTATCAAGTTTGTCTTCATCTGCAAAATTCATTTAAAATTGTCCAATTACAAAAGTGGCACAGCCCAGCTCCAGTCCCCAAGAGACCATTGGACCTAGTTTATGATGCCTGTCCCCTTTTACACACACACACGCAAAACATCAGACAATCAGACTCACGGAAAAGTTTTTCAACAACAATGATTTCTGTACGGCATCACATTTATTTTGACCACATTTTGTACAAATCCTCTTTCGAAAACATTTGTGAAAGTGTTGATCTTTCCCGTCACTGTCGGCTGCTTTTATGGGTCGAACGAAAAGCTGAGAACTTTGTCAAGGCTACGACTGAACAAAGTCCACCTGAAGGTGTCAAATGATTCTTGTATGAATGCAGCCAAGTTAACACTGCAGCATAGTCATGTTTTATTAGTTTCACTTTAAATAAGTGATCACTTTAAATAAGTGATTTAATTTCATAACAGCAACCTATAAACCCTTCCGTGTCCATAACAGGAAGGGAGATAAATGTGGCATATTTTTCATACTTTCCACTTTGCATCTAGTTTTCCTGAACGAGAATAACACATCCAAGCATGTAAATATTCAAACCGAATGCATTATTTATTTGACTAAATTCATGACTCAGCCCTCTGTGCTGCCTTGAGATTTGCTGGTTCTGGCTGAGAGCTGTTTATCAGTAACACTGAAAGATTTGACACCTACAGGACTGACTTTCCTGATGAAAGTGAGAAACGAAACCAGCTCCACAAACGTCACTGAACAGTTTCAGCTGCTCAGTAAAATACCTGGTTCGGTTTCATTCTACAGAGTTCACTATCATTCATTTGAGTATGTTTAACATGGGTTAATCCTCGAGATTGCCGGGTTGGGCATTGGCGGGTAAGCATATGTACGTACTCGGGATGAGTACGTTAATATGAGTTTAAATACTCATTAAATACTCATTTGAAGCTATATCAGGTCACCCAGATAGAGCTAGAATTTTCTTTTCTTGGAAATCTATTTTAAGTAAGTAAAGTAAATAACCTTTCGGTAAAAACTCGAGATCCAGATTTTAAGGCTGACAGCTTGAGGTGATCCCATAATAATCCCATAGTTCTGCCATTAACATTAACATCAGATCAAGGCTGAGTCAAACCCTTTTCAAATACTAGTAAGAAGCAGGGCTGTAAATTAACTAATGTTACGACTCGCAGTTCCCCCTTAAGTCTTTGTTAAAGTGAATATGGTTGAATACAGCCCCGTGTTAATACACTGTGGCGCAGTTAATTCATTCTCCCTTCTTCACTCATGCATTTTTCATAATGATGTTCAAGCATCACATCGGCATTTTTGCTTCCTCTTATCCCATTTGTTTTAAACAGCCGGCTGCAGGCGTCTCTGAGCAGAGCTGACACTAATGCAGTGGTGCTTCAGGGGCTGTGGAGATGCACTACTCCCAAGACTTCATGGATAAAGCTACCAAATCGTTGTGATTAAAATATGATGTATTGTCTGTTTGACCACTCTACATATGTGACAGTATAGGGTTTTAATATTTGGCTGCTCACTGTAAAGTTTCAAATGTTCAGACCTAGCACACCAGGAATTGAAAGCCCCACACTCAGACAGAGCAGCCTGTTTTCTTTTTTTTCCTCCACCCTCTTTGGTCAGACTTGGAATCCTGGGGATTAGCTCCCAGAGAGGAAGCCAGACCAGACGTACCCCACATCAGATGTAATGTTGATCTAGTAACTTCAAACTGGGGTTAATCCAGGTTCACTGCCTGGGCTAGAAAAGTGACTCAGTGGCTTCTAATGGCCCCTTTGGGCTAATTTCTCTTTGTATACATACAGCTGTTGGTTGGTACAATGCTGGATAACCCCCTTGTTTTTCTATAACCTAAGTTAACCGGCAGTAGCTTTCAAATTACGGTTGTCATGTGAGTGAATGTGAATATTCACTCATTGCATTCCAGTTTTGTAACATGATACTAAACAGTAGCATCTCAGCCATAGTTTATCATAAAAAACAACTTTAATTGAAAGGTTTCACTGTCTGAGATTTATATGAATTTTACCTCCACATTCCTCCTTTTTTTTACCATCGGGTTCTCTCCACTTTTCTGTGTTTGAACAGCTATGAGGAGAAATAACTGTGCCACACAAGATCAGCCCAGATCCAAAACCCACAGGCACAGTTAATCTAAGTTTTTTCAGATTACTCACTGATCCAGTTTGTCTGTTCAAAAAATAGAATGCGTGTATTTTTAGGATGTCTGACTCGAGGCGTTTTGCAACAATACCACTTCGTTATTGAGGTTAATGTAGTAGTTAATTATATTGGGACTCTGTGTGCATATATACATCTATTTCCACATTACGATATATGTACGTGTGGGGGTGACACAAATCTTTTACAAACTGTTGTTTCTGCCAAAAACAAACAAACAAACAAAGAGCAATCAAAACAATATCCTCTGTGATGTAGGTAAAGACTACAGTGTATTCTGATGCTTCTGTGTACAGCATTTCCTCATTGCTTCTTACTCTTCTAACAAAAAGAATTGTCCAAGTTAGAGTTCAAGGATTAAGTGTTTGGCTCAAGAGCACTTCAAGGGTAATTGTGCTAATTCCGGTTTTGTCATTGCAACCCTCCCTGCTCATTTCAGATTTCTAAACTGGCAGCCCCACAATAGAAAATCTGTTTCCCCCCAGAGGTGATAGTGTTTCAGCACCAGTTCAGTCTGCAGCCTGGTTTTGCAAAGTGCCCGGTCAGTGTTCTGAACCCACAGTCGAGAGGCTCCTTGTGATAAAATAGAGTTTATTTTATACGGCGCTCTTATGGCTCCTATAACTTGCACTGGAATGCAGCCCACGTCTCCTGGTCTTTTAGACACAAAACGCACACACATACACTATCCTTTCTGCTCGAGTCGTTCAAGAGTTAGTGGTGAGGTAGAGTTAAACCGTTCAGTTGCTCTGCCAAGATTCTGAATGAACCAAAGACAGAGTACAGCCCCAGCTCTTAACACCCAAATAGTTCCTGTCATCACTGAGAGCACTCAGTGATTGTGTACTGCAGGTCTGTTTTGCTTTTAATGTACTGCTGCTTTGTACTGATAATCTCCTGACATTCTCCAGAGTAGGTATGGACGCAAATGTCCAAGTGAGAAGTGACTCTCTGGAGTTTCTCCTGCCAGCCCCTTGTAAGAACTCTGGATTAATGTCCGAATGAGCCCATTTGAGAAAACGGGGGGGGGGGGGGGTTCAAGGGGGCCGACACCAGTGTTGCCAGTGCTGTAGACAAAAGCGCGGGATGTGAACGTGTTGTTCACATTGGTTAGATAGGCTGATACATCTGCATAAATGTGCCGGTAAAAGATGTGCTTTGATGAGCGATTGATTCCTCTTTCGTCACTCAAGGGACTTCCACATGTACATTTAAATGTTTGTAGAACAACCGAAAACGTGTTTTGTGAGTTCATAGTGACCTTAACTTAGATCTTTCAACCACTACAATCGCATCTAGTGAATGTTAATACCGAAAGTGAAGAAATCCCCTCCAGGCGTTAGAATGGAAGGGATGGACAACCTGAACACATAATGCATCAGGTCCCGGCTGTCATCAGGGCAGAGGCATAATAAATGCTATTGTTGCTCTCTGTCTGCTGCTTGTGTGAATAGCCACATGTTTGCTGATACATTAATGCATTTCATATCCTCATAATAACTATCAGATTCTTATGGGGAGTGTTGGAAATGTTCCACCGGCACATTCACTCTAATGCACAGTCGATTGCTCTATAGTGCAATTCAATCTGACTGGTTTCACAGAGGGAAGAGGCGGCATCGCTGACAAATAATAAAGACCATGTTCTGTTTCGGTGTCGGACTGACCAACTGTGGAACTAGATCTGTGATTGGACCATTGACGGCAGGGATACAAGCATGTTTGAAGATGTTTATGGCTGTCGTGTCGCTGCTCAGCTCTTAATTGTCTTTTCTTGTATTGCCGCAGTTCCCTTGTTGGTCCATACAGGTCAAGGAAAGTCATAAATGTCTAAATGTCCTTTTAAGGAGCGTGGCTCGCTGACACAGGAGATCAAAGGTCTGTCTCACAAACCTACAAAATAAACTTGGTTCCCTTTTCCTGTCTACTTCCTTCCTCAGGCACCGGAGAGAGTGGGAAGAGCACCTTCATCAAACAGATGAGGATTATCCACGGCACAGGCTACTCCGATGAGGACAAGAGAGGTTTTACCAAACTGGTGTATCAGAACATCTTCACGTCCATGCAGGCCATGATCCGAGCCTCAGAGACGCTCAAGGTCCCCTACAAATATGAGCACAACAAGGTAAATTACATCTGCGCTTTTTCAAATTCCGCCCCAACTGAAGTGACAACTGTGGTGAAGGGTGAGGAATAATTGCAGAAAAAGCGACGGAGAAGCTGCAAAGTGGTCACAGCGTGCTTGTATATTTTTAGAGCGCTGTCTATCTCATTTGGAACAGCCATCCATAATCGTTTCCTGTCCTTTTCGGCACTTCCTGTGTCCTCAAAGTGCTCCAGCACTCCATCACACTGTGTGTATTTGTGTCTGCCTGTGTGTTTCCCTGCACCCAAACCCATATATTCACAGAAATATATACACTCACACTCGCTCCTATTTGACCTCACTTTCCCTATAGGATGATCTGAATTTCCCACGGGATTAATAAAGTATCCATCTATCTGGCTGTCACTAAGGAAGGAGTTACCCTTCCTTAGTGACAGATTTGGGAGATGTCACGACGACCTCGTGGTTTCGCTTCCTGTGCGAGTGACAAATGAAAAGAAAGTGTAACGTAGGAGTTTTTATTCATCAGACCACTTCAGGTGACATCTGACATTGCTGCTGCAGCTCCTCCCATCCTGTCCCGTCAGAAGAGCTTTCACTCTGCAGAGATTTGGGGAGGAACATTTTGTAGATTTTTGTATCCTGAAGTCAGATCATAATATTCAAATGTTAGAAGACGTTCAGATATCACATACCTCTGCCAAGGTATATCGAGTGTCAACATTATAACTTCAGAAATTCACGAAAATGTTGAAAGACCTTATTTTAAGAAAGTAAATAAAAATGTCTCTATCTCCCAGTTTATTGTGATCCATGTTCCTTTGACAAGTTGAGCATTTGTGAAAAGGTGGAATTCTCTCTGTCAGCACTGAGTTTATTAAAGACACAACTTAACCACATTAACCTTCATTAGGCATTAAATATAAAGAACACATCTTAATACTGGAGACACAGGCGGTTAAAACTAAGTGGAGCCAAACCTCCAACACCTGTCTAACGAAAACTCTGAGATTTAAAATGGGCCCGTAGCTTGGATTCATCTTACTCCTCTTATCCTGTTGTTGATCATTGCAACGTTTGCTTTCGCTTCCCGTCCAGCGTGTGCATGTCCACGAAGAATGAAACGGAATATGCTGTCTCAGCTGAGCTGATGTTTGACCCACTTTAAACACAAGAAAAACCATGAAGATTCCTTTTAAATATGTGTATGAGTAAAAATGTTACTGCAATCCTTTTTATTTTGAAAAATCTCTATTTTACTGTAAGGGGTTTTCCTATCCTTACACGTCACTCTAATGCCATCCCCGATGCACTGAGAAGGATCTGTTATGCTATCTGCTTCAGATATGTGCGTGTACAGCAGAACTACTGAATACTTTGTACACTTTGCTCTCATATAAATGGGAAGTAGAGGTTTAAACAATGGACCTCACTAAGGAAGTGAAAATGAAACCTGTCTTTACAAAACCACTATCACAGGCTAGAAAGCTTATCAAGCCCTCCCAATAAACCCTGACACCATATCTGCCTTATACCAGATATCTGTTTTACTGTTTTTCACTCTCAGCTCTTTTGTCCCTTCATTCGTCCCCAGACCCAAACCATCACGTTGTGTCCTTCATGTCTAAATCATGTTCAGACCACGTAATTGGTTCGGCAGACGCCTCATTCCAATGCAGCTCATGCAGTCCCTCGATACGTGGTCGATGCGGAGAATAGAAATGGTGTTTTGTCATTTGTGGATGCTGGGCTTTAAATTAAGTGGGTTTCTTCTTCATATGGGTCATCTTAACTGCAGTTCTAACAGACTATACAACTGTCCTGTGTAGTTTAATGAAAGCCTACTGGCTAAGAGGTAGGTGGGGGTTCTATAGATTATTTCTGTCATGTATAATTCATTCTAATAAACCTTAATGCTGTTGTAACAGCTTTCCATTTTATAAAAGCCTGTCCACAGTGAATGACCTGTAATCATCTGCAACTGTGCATGTGGGATTTGCTTCTAAATTAAATCTATAACTCACTGGGAAAATCTAATTTAATCTAAATAGAAAGATGTATCATGCAGTGAGATGTTACGAAAGCCGTATATAAATCTGACAGAGAAGAGTTGGTTAGTTTGCAGAAACCATTTGGCTGAACGTGACAAACACCAAGTTCACACTCTGCGACTCTCCTAGCCGTCGGATTGCCGTGCAGTTCACACCACAGGACTTTCTGTTGGGTGATTTGGAGTCGTGTAGTCGTGAGGAGTTCACACTACATGACAGAGGGAGACACACCACACCACCTTTCACCAACTCCGTGCGTCGGACCTGTAGTTGTTGCTGATTCGTTTATCTATTTGCCAGCTTCTGGACAGATAAGGTGACGGGATGAAGAGCCTCTCAAAACGCTTCTTTGGAGGGGTCACACATGGCGATTGATGGCAGCGGATCGAGAGCGGAGTGGAAATCTGGCTTAGAATCGCGTAGTATGAACGAGGCATTAGTGTCAAAGATGAAATTAGGTCTCTTCAGCTTGTACACCACGCTACCATCAGGAATGTCAGTGTGACACGTGAAACTGTGTCGACATTCAGGCGTATGTCGGTCTCTTGTCGTGGGACACCGGAAAGTTTTAATGAGACTGTGGGCCGTGAAAACTTTCCCCTTTAAAAGGCCCGGCGGGATTTGAGCTACAGATATGAGGTCCGTGCTGAGCCTGGGGGCACAAACACATTTCTGGATATAGAGTTAGAGAATTAAGCCGTGGTAATTAGGACTGTTCAACCTGCATTTGAATAGTTTCAAGATCCAGAAACTGAAAATGTTTGAGGTTACTCCTCTGTCGCAGTAAAGAACTGAACTTTTCCTCTGGGTGTTTCTCCACCAGGGTAACGCCAACATCGTGAGGGAGGTGGACGTAGAAAAGATCAACAGGCTCGAGAATCCTTACGTAGATGCAATCAAGAGCCTATGGAATGACCCGGGCATCCAGGAGTGTTATGATCGCAGGAGGGAATACCAGCTCTCAGACTCCACCAAGTAGTGAGTAGACATAACAGTGGATCCAGATGTCAACATCCCTCTTCTGAGCACTGTATGAATTGAACCCATGTTTATAAATGAGGGAAACATAAAGCAAAACATGAAAGCAACAGCTAAAGAAGAACTGAAGTTTTATTTCTCAGTGCTCCCGATGACAAACATTCGTACTAAATCATTTTCTCTGCCTCTGTAGTTACCTGAACGCGTTGGACCGAATCGCAGTGCCATCCTATCTTCCCACTCAGCAGGACGTGTTGAGGGTTCGAGTCCCGACCACGGGCATCATCGAATACCCGTTTGACTTGCAGAGCGTCATATTCAGGTAAGATCTGATCGGATCTAAAATAAAATCGCACTGTTGTGGAGCCTGGAGTTCAGTGAAGGTACAGAACATGTGAAAAAGTAAAATGTGAAAAAGAACTACCATTTATATCCTAATATAAAATATAAATAATGAT
Source organism: Pleuronectes platessa (assembly GCF_947347685.1). Classification (NCBI taxonomy): domain Eukaryota; kingdom Metazoa; phylum Chordata; class Actinopteri; order Pleuronectiformes; family Pleuronectidae; genus Pleuronectes; species Pleuronectes platessa. The sequence goes on along the minus strand of NC_070629.1, from coordinate 19,169,798 downwards.
AACATTCTTGAACTACAGCTGATGATGGAAAGGAAAAAGTTTTAATATGGTCACACAACAGCATGACTGTGTAAGTAATTAAGTACAATCACTCATTCGCATAGTTTTTAATTTTGGGAGCTACACATTCATCTTATGGTTGTTCTTACAAGTTACATCATGGATGAATATTTTATATGCAAAAAGTAGAGTAAGCCAATAGAAGATAAATAAAATATGATGCTTTGTTAAGGTCGGGTTTCCATCTGTAGAATTATGAAAGAGCTGCTTAATATTTAATGGAAATTTTTTTGTTTTTAGATGTAGCATCACTACTTTTACTCGTATAACAAAGTTTTTTTCTGATTTACACTCAAATCGTAAAGTTATGTTTATAACAATGAGACGTCCTCTTAAAAAACCCTTTTACTACAAATTCCCCTTCTCTCTAGTGTCACTTATAACTAAGACAAGAGGATTTTCATATCGTAACTGCTTTAAAGTGTGGGAGATCAAAGACAACAGTCAGATGTCACCGATCTTTAATAGTTTTATCATAATAACGGGACAGGAGATGAAGTGGAGACACAGGACCACACACTGAGGGTTCAGGAAACCATTTATTGAAGTCATCAAATCAGATTATTTGTTCGTACCTGTAACGTCCCCGCAACTGTCAGGAGGGGGGAGTCTGCCCTATTATTCTCTACTCTCTGATTATCAGACTAACTTCAAAGTCAGATCCAAATGATCAGCAGCCTCATCACGTTGGACTCACGTTTGGCTCCTCAGGATGTGCATTGTATCTCTGGTGAGGCAACTTTTTATCAGTGCCTCTAACGACTGCCCTTCTCTCTCCCTGCTGACAGGATGGTGGATGTGGGAGGTCAGAGGTCGGAGAGAAGGAAGTGGATCCACTGCTTTGAGAACGTCACATCCATCATGTTCCTGGTGGCGCTCAGCGAGTACGACCAAGTTTTGGTGGAATCAGACAACGAGGTGATTAATCTATATATTTAAGACATGCAGACTGGGGTCCGGTGAATTGAAGACTCTGAATTGTCCGGTGTTGTGAGGGTAAATTGTCTCTGTTTGTTGCTCCTGTGATGGCGATCTGTCCAGGATGTACCCTGCTTCTTGCCCAATTTCGGCTGGGATCGGCTCCAGACCCTTAAAGGATAAGCAGATTTGGGTCATGGATGGATATTTCATGTGAAAGACGAGTTGCGTCCGAATGCGAAGAGCGACCCCTGATGTAAAATGAGATTCCCCTCCTGCCAGGGGGAGCCCCACCCCTTGTTTCTTTGTAAATCATTTGTAAATGATCAGCCAGCTGTTTTGAATATTGCCTCAGGCCACATCTCCTTGAGAAGGATACAGCCCAAGTGTCGGTTTGTGTGTATTAATGAGCAGGTGTGTGCTCATATGTTTGTTGGCCTGGTTTTGTGTCCACTTGTTTTCCTTCATATTGTTTCTGACCATCTGCGCATCCTGTCTAAACTGCCACACAGTGTTTTTTGGGGAAATAAAACACAGGAGAGTTTCACACTGCGGCGCTGCTGATGTGGTATCCAGAGCTTACTTTAAAATGGTTGCTTTGTTAAACTCTGAAATCAAGTGCAAGGCAGAGATTAAACCCTTGAAGGCGACATGGCCGCCCTTCCCTCTCCGGTGTGCTTAAACGTTTATTAAAAATCTGTACTTCATGACGGTGGTTTAATTCAATGATTAACTCTGTCTCTCTCCTTCTCTCTGTACGTTTTTCTCCTCGCTCTACCGCCCCTCCCTCCTCTCACAAACACACATTCATACTCTCTCGCTCTCGCTCTCGCTCTCTCTCTCTCTCGCTCTCTCTCTCTCTCTCTCCCTCTCTCTCTCTCTCTCTCTCTCTGTAGAACCGGATGGAGGAGAGTAAAGCTCTGTTTAGGACAATAATCACGTACCCCTGGTTCCAGAACTCCTCTGTCATCCTGTTCCTCAACAAGAAGGACCTGCTGGAGGAGAAGATCATGTACTCTCATCTGGTCGACTACTTCCCAGAATACGATGGTGAGTGACGGCAGCACAGCGTCAAACTCAGACATCAACATCTGAACCAGGCACTGGGGACAGCTCTTTGTCAGATAAATCATCTCTAAAGCATTTATTATCAGTTGATTAACCAATTATTCAAAAGTGTAATGATTAAAAATGTTATGCGGCTGATATCAACATCTCTTCGGTGTGTTTTGAAATTTAAAACCACTATAATCACGGTTTATTGCATGCGTCTAAGCCTCGAAATGTCTTGAATGGATTGTGTTCAAACTGTCCCTTTCTAAAACACATTAACAATGGGTGCTCATGGTGTTCTACAGCACGTGCATTGACGGAGCATCATTTCCTCCTCCTCAGGTCCGCAGAGGGACGCCCAAGCAGGCCGCGAGTTCATCCTCAAGATGTTCGTGGACCTGAACCCAGACAGCGACAAGATCATCTACTCTCACTTCACCTGCGCCACTGACACGGAGAACATCCGCTTTGTCTTCGCCGCCGTCAAAGACACAATCCTGCAGCTCAACCTGAAGGAGTACAACCTGGTGTAGAGCCCTCAACACACACTGACTGCTGCAATCTGTGAAAAGAGAGATCACACACACACACACACACACACACACACACACACACACACTCTGAAAAAAAGAAAATCGGAGAAAAAAAAAATCAAATGCATAATACTAATTTATTTGCCATTTGTTGATCTCTTGGTCGCCAAGGGGTGAGCAAAGTAAGTCAAGGGAGGGAGGGGGTCGGTTATGGTGAAGAGTTGGGAGGGACTTGCTATCGAACATGTGCAGCAATGATCCTTGTTTTTTAGGCTTTTGCGCATTGTTGAGTTTTTTTCTTGTTTGTTTTTTTTGACAGAAAGAAAGGAACTACTGTGTTTCCTGGAGGTGTGGGGGCGCGGGGGGCGGGGGGGGGGGATAGTTGCCCATCAGACTGAGACGTCAGAGCAGAAATGCAATGTGCCCCCTCCCTCCTGCCTTTTTATAAACAAGAATCTTTACCTGTGGATTCGTTCTGAATCTCTCTCACAGGCGTTTACTTGTTGGCCCAACAGGAAGTGATGTAACACATCTCCAATCAACAGCTTCCTTTTTCCTGCAAAGGATCCATGGGCAAGTCTGTTGATGAGTTTGGCATAAACTGTGATTTTTAAATTATTTCATATTGATTTGATATTGATTGACTTCAATCATCATTATTATTGTTATTATCATTATCACATTGACCTTGGTACCATGCGATGAGTTAGGGCAGGTGTTGCCAGCGTGGAAGCACACGGCCACATTGACGTGTTGAGCGACATTTAAGAGGCGTGAGGGAAACTGGCTTCAAAAATGCTTTGGAAGCTTTGGGCGACGAGGTTAGGAGGCACATGGAGACCTCTGCTCCGATGAACCAAGATGGCGACCGCCGCTTGTCAGGGACTGAAGGGGGAGGAGGAGGGGATAAATTATAAGACAATGTTGTTAAATGATTATGTTCCACTGTGCCACATTAGTGCTTTTTTGTTATGCTAGTATGTTTATTTATTTGCCAATACCAAAACAACTCACGGCTCCACGTTGCGCTGTTTACTACTTTTGATGGAAGGAAAAGTGTTGAGAACAGCAGAGAGCAGGGCTGATCGACTTATTGATCAACTGATTCCTGCAGCTTTTTAAGGGTTCAATAAATAATGGTATTACACACAAATGCACACACACACAAACACACAAAAAGCAACCACAGCTTGGGCTTGAGGCAGCCTCCCTCCTGACCTGCAGACTTGTCCGGTCACATTTTAGGCGTGTCATTATATCTGTCCAAACAAAGCCCTGCTGTCTTGACTGTTTTCGTCCAATGGCAGTGGAAAACACATTTGGCTCATTCCCAAGTCAAAGGGCGAAGTGTTGATATTCAGTTTGTCCAAAGTAAAGCCCTTGTCGTTCCTGATTGGCCCCTCTGATTTACCATTTCCTCATTCCCAAGTTACTTTGGAGTATTTTTTTGTAAGAATTCTATAGAACACAAGCCTGTAATTCACATTTATTGAGGCATAGTGCAATTATGAATGCTATAATCATTGTATATACATCTCTCTCTCTCTATATATATATATATATATATATATGGCAGCATTTTTGTTGGCTTTGTAATCATTACTTCATTTTGGCAGATTGAATGTGCGGTATTGAACATATGTATCTATGTAATTCTATTGTATGTCTAATGGAAAATTCATTTTTTTGGAAGAAAAAAAATACTTTATTTACATGTTTGGTTTGGTTTCCTTTTTTAAAGAGGAGAATGTAAAACACACCAGTTTTCATTGTTTTCACTCAGCCCCACCACCTCCCTTTTTAAAGGCAAACATGTTTTATTTAAGAAAGGTGGGCGGCCAGCAGGGAAAGTGTAGCTTTCGCTCAGATTTGATAAAAATCTTTTTAAGAAAGGTGTAATTATCTTATTGTTGTAATATGGAAACACCATCGCCCCTTACACCTCCTCTAATGAACCTATAGAGTCTATCAGGGTCATTGACAAGTGTACACAAACACAATTAATTCAATACAAATAATTCGGACAATTCATTTAATTTGTTTATTTTTTAACTTCACTTCCGTCTCGTCTGCCAACACCTCATGAGGATGTAAAGTATTAGTTTAGACTTAGTGAGACAACAACAAAGGAGTAGACACACGATAGTTCACCTGTAGATAAATTGCCTTATTAAATAAGCTGTGCCTCTGATGTCCAATGCAAGGTACCTGCGTTTTTTCACGAGAAGTGAAAGCTGATTTTGCCGATATTCTCCCATCATGCAGCTGGAGGATTGTTTGGGTTTCGGGGTCAGGTGGTCTCTCTTTGTGCTCGCAGCTTTGAAGCGTAGCTCATGTAGCTAATTCAACATAATTACAGGACGTTATAAGCACATAGTGAGTGAACTGTAATCAGAACACATAATATTAGATTCACATATTCACATCCATAAAGCATTGATTGATTAAGCAGCAGCCAGGCTGGAATGTGTTTTGCACAGTGTTACGACGAGGTCTCTAAATCCAACAGCAGCCACCTGCAGAGTGGAGTTTTTCTCCTGCCATATTTGGTTTTGGTTTGGCATCTAGCAGCCACGTTGGCAGGGAACCAGCCCTCAGTCTGAGCCCCTGTTGTTTTTCAGATATTTCAGCTGGCTGGTGCTTTCACACTGATGGTTGGTTTAGGTGGACGACAGCCACTTGGACAAGTTAACCTCCAGTCAAATTAAAAGTGGAGTCGAAGCAAATGAAGATCTGACTTTAACCCCTGATCGACAGCAGGGCCTATCACAGGAGAAACTGGTGGACGAGCTCGACACACGTGCTGAACTAAACGGCCTATTCTTCTGCAACATGTGAGGTGAAGTTTCCCCTTAGAGGTTATTTTTCCCCTTTAAGGACATTTGTATTATTAACATGCAATAATACGTCATTCAAAAACTTAAACAGAGAAACAACAGAAAACCTATAAGAAGATGTGAAAAAGGAGTTTGCTCATTGGTTGAAACTAACATTATAAATAAAGTTTATGTGGTTATGAGATACAGGGTACAGTGAATCAAGGCAAGAAAATGCACCATTGGTTTTACTTGAAGGATACATTTACATGTGTTAAATGATCGGTGTAAGAGATCCCAGGACAGAAGGTACTGAGGAATCCTTAGATCCTCATTTGAAATGAGAGTTGATGTATTTTATTCTAAAGCAGAGAAATTCATCCGGTTGCTGTGACATGAAAACAGCAGCCGACACATCCTCCCTCAACACACATGTTCTTTATGTGTCGACAAATGTGTTCAACACAGGACAAAAGAGTGGATAAACAGAAAACTGCACCGAGACTGCTTGTGGTGATTTTGTCACAGTTATACACAAGTACACAACACTAAAGAAAAGTCGGTTGGGCCTGGACGTGCTATTCTATGGACTGGTTAAAGAACACGCATTCACATTTACTGTTGGATGATATGCTCATTGATAAATTCTGCAGGTACTGCATGGAATTAGCTTCTCGTCTCTAGATGACTGAAAAGTGCAGAAGATGTTAAGATACACATGAGCCCAGGAAATAACCTCTATTCACTAAACTCAAGTTTGGCCCTCACGACCCCTAGTGGCCGCCAAGAGACACCGCAGTGTCAGAGGATGTGTCACACCGTGATGTCACTATAGAATATGTGTGACGTGATGGTATGAAAACATAGAGAGATAAATAACTGACAACCATGTTACCAGTTCAGATACGTGACACCCGTGGCCCCGTCTTCTTTTTTTTAATTTGCTCAAGTTCACATATTCTATTCTTATTCGACCACTGTGTTCATCTTGTCCCGGTTGCGCGGAGACAACACAGTGCACATGCTGCTGATGTTCACTTCCCATTTTATCCCTGCCTCGATTTGCAACTGTTGCCACGCCCTAACGAGACGCCCGAATAAAGTTCAACGAGTGACCTCCAGCTTCAGATCAACCGCAGCTCTGGTTCCTAGAAAAGTATTTCTCTTCTACACGGATTCAACGACTGACCAGTCATTTAAAACCTTAAAGTCACCTCCTCCTCCTCCTCTTCTTCTTCTTCACTCAACTCATCCTTTCATTGGGATTCGAGTGGGAAAAAGAAGGAATTCCTTTGAAAGATGATCTGCATCCTCTTCCTTGTCCTTAGTGAGGTGTGAGGGGGAAGAAGCAGCCTGTGTTCAAGGTGACAGCAGAGGACCATTGGAGAGCAGACAGGTCAGTTTCTGGGTGAAGTGATGGCTGGATGTTGTGCGTCGGCGGACAATAAGGAGAACCAGAGGATCAACGAGGAGATCGAGAAGCAGCTGCGCAGAGACAAGAAGGACTCGCGCCGGGAGCTGAAGCTGCTGCTGTTAGGTGAGCACCAGTCACACCAGCAAGAGTGGAGGGTAACTGGGTTTAGACAGCTGCACACTGAATCTAATGGTCAGTGTCACAAAAGTAAGGAACACTGGAGAAAATAGGGATTTGGTCTTAATGAATGAAACTTGGTGCGTAAAGACTGTGCCATAATAGGATCTTTGGTTTTGAAAGATCGTTTTTATGTCACAATCTTTACGCACCAAGAGTTTCATCCCAAAGTAAGCGAGTGACACTGGTGAAAATGAGGACGTGGTCGTGGGGTAGAAACTTTTAGTGCGTAAAATTATGTTTCAAAGCTCCTGATAAAATAATAACTTATTCTTTTTTATACTTGGGTTTACACCGTATAGTGGAAATGAGTGAAACATGCTTTCAACTTGCTATGACTGCTTCCTGACCACACCTGGTGACACATCACGGCAGGTGGAGCAGCACCCAGCAGCATGGCGATTTATGTATTTTATTATAGGGAATGGAATGGCTACACTATGTCATGAATAGTGAGGAGGCACAGTTACTTTCATATCTAACTGTTCTTGACGTTTCCTTCCTCCTCATCCCTCACGTCTTGTCTCCGGATGTGGTGCACTAGCTTATTCCCATAAACATTCAGTGTGTGCGCTCTGCTGCGCTCCATGGCCGTGCCATCAATTTTGCGCACCGAACATTTGATCCTTGAGCAAGATGTCTGCAGGGGTTTTCTCGACCCCTGTTGTCTTAAACTCCAATCTAATGTGAATTTGCTCAGGACCACGAAAACTACTATAAAAAGCAAATAAGGAAAACTATAATAGTATTGATGGACAGGGTCATCCTATTGGGTCATTGTATTTGTCCTTGTCCTCTGTCATGGTGTTTGGTCTTTTTTAAATGTGCAGATTCTGATGATACAGAAACTGCTCAGTTCCTTGAGCTCAATGACCTCCAGCAGGGTCAGGCGTTTTTTTTTATATATATATATATATATAATATAAGCTACTCTATATAGAATACATGGGAACATTGACAACCAAAGCACTTCACAGTTTACACTGTCATTCTGGGTTCCGGCCCTTCTTGTATCAAACATCTATCACCAGTGGCGGGGGAAGAATACTTAAAAAAAATGTTGTCAAGTAAAAGTACCACCTTAAGTTTTCTACCTAAGTAAGAGTAAGTCAATACTTGCTTTTTAATTCACTTAAAGTATTTGAAGTAAAAGTATTAGCTGAGTGTAGCCTATTACCTAATGCAAAGGTCTACTACATCATTGTGGTTGAGTCTTGGCCTCTTCTGAATCCATATCAGGTGTTTCTTCACCAGAAGTTTTAAAGTTACCTGCCTGCTCTGTTTGGATTACTGAACCCATTCCCCTCTCCTCATTGATTACTTTTGAAAACGAATGTAGCTTTGGGAACAACGAGCAGAGCGCTTGAAAGAGGAAATTGAGTTTTTGCCACATGGCATCAAGAGAGCGTCCATCAGAGCTTTGAGCCACACCCATTTAAATGCAGGCGTTTGGGAGCACTTCTGAGAACTGTGTCACTGTCGAGGCTTCGGTCAGACAGAAGTAGCTGCTGTACGCACCTCATGCAAACATCATGCAAAACCATCCCTGAGCAGGACGCCAGCCGTAGCTTTTCCTCCACCGCTCTCCCAGAGGGGGGGTTTTCACAAAAGAGAACATCTGGTTCCTGCCCATGAATGCTGAAGCAACATTTACTTTAAACCTAACTTAATTTGTTCTGATAATTAATTTCCCTGCTGACTGTAAGTAGATGACCAACACATTGTACAGATAGGATCTGAAAAGGTGCCAGAGATGAAAATAGATCATGAGGTGGTTTCTGGTAAAGTGTGATAAAATAAAGCAGGAGTAAAAGGTCACCAGAAAAAAAAGAGGACTGTGTTTCAAAAATCACTCACAAAGAATTTAAAATTGTAACTTGAACAAAATTTAAAACCTCCACGAGGATATTAGCAATAGTTCTGTCCACATAACACAGTGAGTATCTTGAATCTTACCCTCTAGTTACATCTAAGATAAGCAGGTCATCTGTTGAGCATTCATTTAGGAGTCAGAGTGACTCAGAGCTCTCAGTGGATTTCATTATAATGGTCAGAGTCAGACCCCCAGAGAGGAAGAGCTCATGGTTCAGTGGTTTTAGGACAACACGGGCATATCAGCACTGATATGGACCATCAGGTTATCAAAGTGTGAGCTGGACCTCAGTGACTGGAAGTGAAGAAATATTACATTACTCACAAATCATAGCTTATTATTTGAGTCTGCTGATAGAACCACAGTCTCAGACTTGAAAGAAACCTGAGCTATTAATGGTACATTATACAGAGGAACAGAAAATGTGAATTATTGTTTTTAGTAATTGAAGCAGTCAAAACGTTGCTATTTTGAATGGCTGCTATTTAGAAAAAGAGATTAATTTCCTGTTTATGTTTTGATGAAAGAAATAATCTGAAACTGCTGAGAAACAGACAATATTAAAAAAATTAAGTTTATTTATGGTTTATTATTTTGAAACCACCTGATGCTTCTGCAGGAACTTGTATGACAGAAATATTTGTTAAACTGTCACAGAATAACATTTGTCTGCCAACGTAGATCACGGTAAACAGCTACACTGATATCTAGGTACAGTGAAAATTATAATAATAAAAAAAATAATAATAGTACTGTTTATACATGAAAATAATTTGTGTAGTTCTTATCTCAGAGATAAACACTCAGCATTCATTCAAGCAGTCGACATCACCTCATGTCACTGACTCATCCCTGTGTGTGTGTGTGTGTGTGTGTGTGTGTGTGTGTGTGTGTGTGTGTGTGTGTGTGTGAGTGTGTGTGTGTGTGTGTGTGTGTGTGTGTGTGTGTGTGTGTGTGTGTGTGTGTGTGTGTGTCTGTGCGTGTATCTGTGGTCAGTACTCACCACACCTAGCAAACAGTAAATCACCACATTGTTCGACTTAGACACACACACACACGCACACTCAGATGTGCACAAAGACACAAATGTAGGCAAATAAACATTCGTGTTCATATGCAAAATTCACCATTTATAAACGTATAGCATAACATATGTAGCTACAATATCTTATTCAGTGATTTATGGTTATGATATTATATTTACATGTACCCACCTGGGACAAATTCTGTCATGTGAAACAAAGCATACAGTAATCTATAGGGTGGGTCACTGAGAGAGCTATTAAGTTATCAGTGAAGTACTTTGAGGATTAAGATTAACACTGAGGTTATTAGAGGCAAACTCCCTCTGAACAAGCAAAACATAGCAGACATGCATGATCATCCCCCCCCCCCCCCCACCCCATTTCCAAGAAACTTGACTTGTAAACAAGGTGCATTCAAATGCAGACAAATTTGTCTAAGCCTTGTTTACGAAGATGTAAAGACTCTTGAGCTTCATGATGTCATGCAAAGCATCCAGGCAACCAGAAGACTGCTGCCACTGCTCAGAGTAAAACACACACAAACACACAAACACACACACACACACACACACACATGTGAGATTATAAAACAGCCGTAGAACATGTGGCTCAGTGCATTTAGAATAATGCATTTGGAATCGATAGTATTGAAATGTAAGGATTGTACAGAGTGTAGTATCTCCAATTCAGTCACGGTGTTCCACAAGGATCAATCCTGGGTCCTTTGTTATTCTCCACATATATGCTGACCCTTAGGTCATATCTTCAGTAAACATAAAGTAACACATCATAGTTAGGCTAATGACACAGTTATATATTCCGTTATTGTTATTATTATTATTATTATTATTTTAAGCTTGTGTCGAAACATCTCTCTCTCTCTCTGTCTGTGTCTGTGTCTCTGTCGCTCTCTTTCTCTCTCTCTCTCTCTCCCTCTCTCCCTTTCTCTCTCTCTCTCTCTCTCTCTCTCTCTCTCCCGACACAGCACTTTAATTCACTCTCAGCATTGTGCTATTAAGACCACTTTCCCTAAAAGCTCCAGCTGAAGCTGAAACCATAGTTATAAAACTGTTGTAGTGTCAGTTACTGTGGTTGTGGATGTGGTGGTCACTCCCAGCTCACGTATAGTGAAGCACTGGTTTATTTCAACATAACCAAGGAGGTGCTTCATATCTACAATACAACCAATTTCTTTTTAACACCCTCAGTAATCTATTACCTATAATCTCCTTTTATTCTCAACTTCTGGAACCAAATGAATTCATCTCATTTTGATTCAAGTCAAAATGCACCTGGAGAGGACTTCTCTCGCCTGCAGCGCCCACACGTGCACAGACGTCCTTTTGGAAGTCAAATATACATTCAAATCGTTCAGTTTGCCTGTTTATCTAACTAATCAGTGGTTGTTACAGTTTGTTTAGTATTTACTCCAGATTGACTCCGAGCAACGAGTCTCCCAGCGACAGACAGGAGACTTTTGTAGGGAAGCTGTCAGGTCACAGCGTATGGTGCAGAGTACTGGAATATGAATACATCTGTCTCAGTACTGCACAATCTACACTTATCTCCACAACTTCGAGGTACTTGTACCGGAATATTTACTTTGCTGGAGAAATTTCATGGAAATAAGCTACATCTTTACCCTAATACAGTTCTTCAATATAGATTGCATGTGTATATTATACATAACAAATCAATACATTCCAAAATTGAATCGCTTGTATTTCTCAGCAGTAAATAAATTAACTCTTTCTTGAACTGAATAATATCTGGTTTCACTTTTTATGTTCGTCTGTCTTTTCCCATTCTTGTAAAGACGATACATCATGATAAAAGTGCTCATATGTAAAAAGAGGTTGTTAACGGTTGCTGTGTCCACCAGGTACTGGAGAGAGTGGAAAGAGCACCTTCATCAAACAGATGAGGATCATACACGGAGGAGGATTCACAGCTGAGGACAAGAAGAACTACATCAAACTGGTTTACCAGAACATCTACACGTCCATGCAGACGATGATCCGAGCCATGGAGACGCTCGATATATCCTTCACTGATCCCCAGAACAAGGTAGGCTAACTCAAATGCCCTGGTTTACTTTGGTTAATATTTGTCTTTCCTTTATATTTTATCCTTTGTCAAATTGGAGTGGGGGAAATACACTGTATATTTGTCTCATTAGTCTCTGTGTCTGCCTGTGTGGGTTTACAGGGCCCTGCAAACTCCATCCTGGAGTTGGAGGTGGATAAGGTGGAGGATTTGGATGAAAGCATGGCGACGGCCATCAAGAATCTGTGGACCGATAAAGGAATACAGGATTGCTACGACCGCCGCAGAGAGTACCAGCTGTCAGACTCCACCAAATAGTGAGAGTTACACATTCAGTTAGTTATCTGACAACATCCACACACGGATCCTGCTCTCTCCAGCTCTGCCACATGGTCATCACAGATTTTAGGATAAGGAAAGAAACTCAAAAGTTCCAACCCTCAGTCTCAGTAAAGCAGAACTTATTAACTCCTAGACCTCAGCTAACTGCTTCATGTGTTTGTTATAAATGAAGTCATGTTGCTTATATTCTCTTAAATTCAGTAAGAATATCTTCTACCAAAATAGCCACAAAATCCAGAATATTCAGTTTCTTTTTTTCTTTACTTCATTTATTTCTCCCGCTTCTTATTTTCTGCTCATGTTTTCCAGCTATCTCACCGACCTGGATCGAATTTCTCAGCCGTCCTATGTGCCCGACCTCCAGGACATCCTCAGAGTCCGAGTGCCGACCACAGGTATCATTGAATACCCGTTTGACATGGAGAACGTCATTTTCAGGTAAGACCCAACATAAAAATGTTGTGCGTAGCAGCTCAACTGTTTCCCATTGGAACTGATGTGACGTGGACCTGTGGCTGTGGTCGTGGTAGGATGGTGGATGTGGGGGGTCAGAGGTCAGAGCGGAGGAAGTGGATCCACTGCTTTGAGAACGTCACCTCCATCATCTTCCTGGTGGCGCTCAGCGAGTACGACCAGGTCCTGGTGGAGTGTGACAACGAGGTGAGGGTTCAGTTCGGCGGCAGATCCATCATGCACCGGACTTCTGATCCTTTCAAATGCATCGTCACTACCTGCCTCTTTATGCTCTGAAATGTTTTCTGCCAGAACCGGATGGAGGAGAGCAAGGCCCTGTTCAAAACCATCATCACCTACCCGTGGTTCCAGCGCTCCTCCATCATACTTTTCCTGAACAAGACTGACATCCTGAAGGAGAAGATCATTCACTCTCACTTATCCACTTACTTCCCTGAATTCACAGGTTCGTTAGACTGCTTCTAGAATCATCTTGATGTCATAGAATCTTGTTTAGTGCAAAATGTTCTCTTTGGTTTCAGATATCTAACTAAAGGTTGTGTGACACCCTGATTCTTCTTAGTGTGGGTATTTCTTAGATAATGAAGAACCCTACATACTTATGTTATCGCCACAAAAAGCAGAGGCCAGAGGTTTCATGCACAGACCCAGTGATAAACTTGTGGTATATGTGGTACATCAAGTGTAAACGGTGATATATACAATGTTGAAAAACAGACCAGACACAAGTGGGTGATCTGTAGGTGCATGAGGGAGGATCACAGTCAGATTCACCATCAGCTGCACTGGGAGAAATTCTACTGTTGTCCCTTAAAACATCCATAAAGATGTTACTGTCTGGAGGATGCACTCTCCAGTAATAATCACACTGAGTACTAATACATGCCCACAGGCAGTATTGGTTTCTCATTATAGTTTAAAATATCAAAAAAACAGGCCGGATTGTTTTCCTTTTCTTTATCTAATTATACAAATTATTTATATGTTGAATTTTCTGACGCCACATTGAAATAACGTTGACTCTGAATTGCAGGACCTCAGCAGGATCCTGGAGCAGCCCAAGAATTCATCCTGAAGATGTACCAAGAACAAAACCCGGACAAGGACAAGACTCTGTACCCTCACTTCACCTGCGCCACAGACACAGAAAACATCCGCTTCGTCTTCGTCGCCGTCAAAGACACCATCCTCAGACACAACCTGAAGGAGTTCAACCTGGTGTGAGGAGGAGGAGGAGGAGGAGGAGGAGGAGGAGGAGGAGGAGGAGGGGGAGAGCAGCAGAGGAGACCAAGGGCTTCAGGAGGACAGAGACATGAAGAGAGGCTAATTAAGATAGAATTACATAAAACAAAAGGATAACCTTTTAGGATGAAATAAGATTTTATTGTCATGTCGAGAATGTGAAAATTAGTGGAAAGTTAGATCATGAATTGTTATTTCTTAGATTTAATTTCTGTGTAAAGAGTGTGTTTTAATTGATACATAGTGAGAGAGTTAGTACAGTTCGGCCATGTGATTTAAAGCAACACTATGCAGCTTTTTTGGCCTCATAATAAAAGCTCCAAAATAAGTTTGATGGTTCACTGACTTAGAAAAGGGAGAATGGTGAAACTTTCATTCCCACTCCTCATCCTAAATGTCTGTTCTTGCTCTATGTGGCATGAGCGAGCGGCTCCGTTCTCCTGTGAGACTGACTGTCGCAGCTTAAACGGTCAGAATCAGGCCCAACAAGTTCAAGAGCAATACTGAAATGTTTATAAGTTAAAAATAATTAAAAGTCTCCAACTTTTGAGAGTTTGTTGTATTTGTTACAGCAGGAGCTCTCGTGGTTCAGGAAGCCGAGAATCATGGGTAATAACAACTGTTCTGTTGCGTTTCCAATAAGCTCCAGTGGACAGAGTTATAGGTTTTGTTTTTCTCTTAACAGCACATTCGGACATTGAGCCAAACAGAATGAATCATGTGTGGCTGCAGGGGGCGCTCTTGCTCAGTAGAAAATGACATTGTGTTGCTTAAATATTGTGTAGAAATATTTCTTTCCTTACGCCCCTGTCTCTTCTTTGGCTTATTTACTCATGAAAGTCACTGAGCTGATCTTCTTATAAATGTAAATAGAAGGAGTTGTGCTTTGAAGAAACTGTTTTCTTCTCAGGAGAGATTGAAATTATATTTATGTAGTGTCATTTTAAACAAGCAATTATATTTATGTAATAAAGTGTGCAACATACATGTTTGAGATTTTCAGGGTACATGAAATAAAAGATAGAGAGCATTGAAATTCGAAACATGTACTTTATTTTATTTTTTGGACAAAAGCAAGAAAAAGAGATAAGTCACTGCAGTGAACAGTTTTGATCCTCTGAAACATAAATAACAAAATTATTGGCAAGAGAAATATTTAGTCGTATTAAACTGCGATGCACCCGAAACCAAAAGCAAACCTTTAAAATATATGTCAGCGTAAACAGCAGCTGATAATAACTAGCATCCATTTCTTTTTAAATCCTCCACATAGTTGACATCGCATAGGTGTGGTATAAAAACATAAAAGTCGTAAAATTACTATTTGCAATGCCATAAATCTGACTATTGTGTTAGGATGTTTATATACAGATAGAATATTATACGAGATCAATACACAGCAGCTTCATACATGTGAGTATAAAAATAGCATGCGTCTCTAAATCACACACGGAAGAGTCTTTGTCTTGGAGAAATGTATAAAAAAGGAAGAACGATATTGAGAAACAAAAAGAAAACACATTTTCATGAAGCACATTTTGAATGAATACAATTTTAATTAGCTTCCCTCTTGAATAATCCAGTCAAATGAACAGTGCATATTAAATGTGCTACAACAATTATAGATTATTTGGCCTTACCATCATTTGAGCTGTTTTCTAACGCTTGTCATCGGGCCCGGATCTAGAAGTATGCAAGGGCAACTTTCCAATTGCCCACCTGATCTGAGCAGTCTAGATCCGGGCCTGCTTGTTATAGCAGTGTAACATTTCCACAGTGAAATACAACCCTGACATATGTTCAGTGAAAGCAGATGAAATAAGTAAATTAGTGAAGATTTGAGTTTGGCAAGAAGGGCTATGGAGAGCTGGAAATCCAAATGTCACCAGCAGACTGAACCAGTTAAACCCAAGACTCAAGCAGTAGTTTTAATAAAATAATGAATCAGATATCCCTAGATGTGTGGCCAAATGAACAAGTGCAAGTAGAGCGAAGAGAGTGATGCCCGTTTTTTTGGACAGTGCATCTGTGGGGAATGAATGCTGTTCATGTAGCACTACCGTTGGCATGCACAGACCAACTACTCCCTCAGTCTCTCAAGCCCAACACACATCAACAGTCAACATACAGTGTGGTTTGTGTGTTCTTTTTAGCACTGCCCACACATGGAGGTAAACAAAACGAGCATGCAGTTAAGAACCAAGGCACTGACACACACGGACTGCGTCCGTATACGTTTTCTTTCTTTTGACTTTCATGGTCTCGCTCCCTCCTCGATGATTCAGTAGTTGGGTAAACTGTCTCGTGCGTCCTCCAGTTTGGTTAGAACCCACTGAAGAAAAAAAGAAAAGAATCAAAGTTACGTTATAATGAAAACTTGAATGCATCTTAAATATGAAAATAGGAGAATGTTATAGTCAAAATCATGAACTCACCGTGGCTATCTCAGGAGTTCTGAAGTTTATGATCTTCCCAAACTCTTTGGCATGGAAGACGGATTTTACTCTCTCCTGCAGAACAAAAAACAAAGAATCATCTGCTGAATTACCATCCAAGAGTTTACCGTGACCTTTGACCTCTGAAATCGAATCAGTTCATCTCTGAGTCCAATGGAACATTTGTAGCAAATTTAAAGAAATACCCTGAAGGTTGGGAATGTCGGACAACCCCGAAAACATGATATGTCCATCACCTGGATGTCGCTGACGAAGAGGCATGGAAACACTCCTCAGGGTCAAAAGCTTCTTATTTGGATTTAACTTTTTATACCTTGGCTTCAATGCGTAGTCGCCGGTCCTCTACTATCGTCGGGTCCTTGGTGAACTCTTCAAACAGATACTGCCATTCACAGGTCAGCTGACCGAATGTTCCTTTGGTCACAAAGAATATTCCCCTGCAGCGAAAAACACAAAGTTAAAATGGGATGAAAGATGAAGTATAATCTTAACTCCCATCACTGGTATGGATACTGATTCAACAACTTTTAATAAAGAGCACAGACATGATGAAATGTCCATTTTAGCAATAACATTTCAACAATAACCCAGTGTAATGTTCTCTTCAGATGATGAGTAAACCTCACCTCTTGGTGATCATGAGGAAATCACAATCATTGACCTTGGCATGAGCAAAGTATCTGTACTTGGCAAAACGTCCGTTCTCAATTTTCTGAAAGAAGACAGAAAGAGTCTAAGCAAACAACCCAGAAAGAAACTAAAATATGTCTATACCAAGTTGTACACGTCAACGTTCTCACTGGAATTAGGCGTAATGGAAGTGAAAAATGTTGAGGGGTGGTGAGGAAAGATGGCATGAAACAGATGGAAGGTGGAGGTTTGTAAACATTTTATTAAGAACAAAAATGCAATGAAATGAAACAAATATTTTAAAAAGAAAACAGACATTTGAAGAAAAGAATAATAATGAGGAAATAATGGAAGACACAAACAATGACAAGGTTTATTTTGTTGGAAATGATGGGGGGGGGGGGGGGGGAGTCTAAGGTAATGATATACTAAATAAAGAAAACACAAAAATAAAGAAAACACAAAAATAAAGAAAACACAAAAATAAAGAAAACTACAAATATAAAAAATGAAACACACTTTTTAAAACTACTCAAAAGGCCTTTCTCTAGTTTAAATGTAACAAAGCAGACAGAAAACTGCAGCACCGACTACACACTACAGCTTCTAGTCTATCTCCTCATCACTCTCATCCTCTGAGCCACTCCATTCAGTGAAGACCAATCTCATCTGTGGACACGACAAGAGAGAAGAGGTAGCGTCAGAGCAGAGGGAGACGCAGCCTGTTTCTACGAGGATACGACTGGACTGGGAGGATCATCTCCACTGTCTCTCTGGCCCTGTTCGGATTGTTTCTAAGGTTCGTCCTGAGAGACATGATCACAATGTGCCAATCGTGTGTGTGTGTCAGCGTTGATATTGTGGCCACAAACCAATCACTGTATGGGAACTGAAATGAGAAAAAATACATTTGATTCCTAATGAAACTGTAGCAGGTAAAAGGACGTCAGCTGAATAGTGATCGGATCACCCAGGACGGATGTTAATACTGTTTACTCTTTTACTTTCCGCAAAGTTACCACAACTTTCTCCTTCAAATCTCCTCACACACGGTATAGTTTAGGGTTAGGTTTACAAGACCAGGAACACACAACTACTCACAAACTGTGCCTTTCACTGTGATTTGTAGTGGATGTGTTGTTGTTTAGCGGGAGACGAACAATGTGTTACTAGCACATTGAAAGAGACACACACGCTATGAAGTTGTTGATACAGCTGAGTGACAAATAAGAGAGTAAAAGAAAAAAAGTAAAAATGAGGAGAAACATGACAAATGAAGTGAGTCAGTTTTTGCAGAATCTCTCTGGTAGAGATTTCTTACAAAGGAGCCGTGAAGCTGTTGCTCCAAACTTTACGTTATGTAAATGAATTGTCTGGTTATTTACACCATGTTGTTCTGAGTAGAATAGAGCAAACAGGATGTAAATATTACTGTACTGTGTAAATAAAAAACTGCCAGGATAGGTCAACTCCAAATGGCTGCAGCACTTAAATTTGTCACATATCTGTAAATGTAAGGCATAATCCTACACACAGAGTCCCCAACTACTATCTAAATACTGAAGCTCTGACCTGCCACTCGACTGCAGACACTTCAACCCACTCCATCCAGCAGGACTGTTAGACAACATCAGCACAACAAAGTGACCCACAAACTTAAAGCTTGTTGTTTAAATGAAGCAGCATCAGAGCACTTCACTACAGTCTACAGGGAGACTAGTGAAACTGGCTACGAAAAACACTCAAGTTAAAGTGTTAATCAACAACACGCTATTAATTCTTCCCTCTAAAACCTTGAGGACAGCGATTTCATCCAGATGAAGCTCAATAAGCAAAAACGATCAACAGAGGAAGACAGCGAGGTGCCACAGCACAGTAGATCTGCTGCAGTTAAATACACAGCATGTTTCTTCATTTGAGTGAAACCACAAAGTATCTCAGTAAACTTTGCTTTGGATCTGAGTGAGTTCTCACATTTCTCTCTACTTTTGCTTACTAGCTTTAGTTGCAAATGTGTAATTTAACTTTTGTATTATACAAACACCCACAGGAGTGTATTAATAACAGAAAAGAGAGCTGACTGGCTTTCTAGTAATGTTAACAGGACGATAAAAATCCTTTAACACTTAAATATAATTAAAATAAAGCAGGCCGAAGGGAGGATGGTTTTAAAATAATGAAATTAAAAGCTGAACACAGAACTCCAGGAGAAAACATGAGCATGGTCGCAAATGGGTTTGTGTCCTTGTTGTCACAGATACAATAAATATGAATACATAATGATAAATTCAGCTGCACTGCAGCAAGTCCTGAAGCGAAATCTTTCTCATCTCAGTTAAAAAACAAACGAATGGCCGACTCTTGTTGCCTGAGTCTGACTAGGTAGAGCTGGTGATGAAGAGATTTCCATCTTACCTGGAGCATCTGACTGCCGAGGCCTTCCCTCTCCTTATATGGGCGTATGACACCATCTTCGTGGATGAAGCGAGGAGGACGTAGAGACTGAATGTCTTGTGAGGTCTCTGCCGCCCTAAAAACACGACAAGACGCAGAGATGTCACAAAGATCCTCATGCGTGCCCTCACACGCCAGGGATGCATACATACATAGACACTATGTAAAGCACACACACACATGTGGGAGTACACACTGCACACACAGAAACAACCATACCTCTTGATCCCTTGAAACGTGCTGCTGGCCATGTCGATAATGCCTCCTGTGGGTCTGGCTACTGCGCCGACCAGACCTTTCCCAACACCTTTAAAGAAGCCGGCTGCACCCTCCTTCTGAGCTCCTGCACCACATCATCATCATCATCATCATCATCATCATACTCATGGAAATTAATAGGGATACTAGTAGTCGAAGATCGTTTATCTAATCTGATGTGTTTTCTTTATTTTACGATAATCATTTGGTAAAAGGTCAACATACCTTTAATTGGTTTGGTAACGATCCCTGTGATCCCACTCAAAAACCCCTGCAATGAAAAAAAATCTACTTGGTCAGTTTCAGGCTAAATTACAGGATAAAAAAATAATTTTTTTATTTCACAATTTCAGCAGCCAGTGTCAAAGGAGTGTCTTTTGCCGATATGCAGTTCCTTTTCATACAAATAGTAAAAACATTGTACTTACAGACACCAGTCCTTTTCCACCCCGGGTCAGCCCTTCTCTCAGGCCACTAGGTTGTTTGTTCATAGCTTCTCGTCTCTTCTGCTGGTAGTCCTCATCCATCGTTATGGCGGCGACGCCCTTTGCCATGGCACCTGTTATCCTGGAGGCTGCCCCTGCTATACCCCCTGCACGGCAGAATGGGTTCAAGTTACTATACTGTATGAAATGGGTTGTTTTGCTGGAGAACTGTCACTATGTCTCACTTTATTCCATTTTACTGTATACAGTATGTAAGAATACATTATAATAGAATAGAACAGAAAACATATTCTACCCTTTTCTATAGTCTATTTAATTGGATCACGTTCTATTGAACAGACATATAATTATATATAGATTAATTTGGTGCTTACCTACGGCTCCTCCCACCAGAGCCTTCACCCCAAGAGCCATTCCTTCCACAAACTCTTCTGGCCCCTGGATGGCTCCCTGGAGAACCCCATACAAAACATTCAATAGGCTTTCAATAGCTGCTCACACACTTTAGATTCCTTTAGATGTGCTGAAGGTTTTATCATGATGTATAAATCCAACACTGATATAACATTTTACTGATGGTCCGCTGTTGCATCACATTAGTACCTGATAGGGCTCGTAGAAGAAGGCCTCCACTCCCTCTGACAGACCTCTGATCAGTCCA
Source organism: Pleuronectes platessa (assembly GCF_947347685.1). Classification (NCBI taxonomy): domain Eukaryota; kingdom Metazoa; phylum Chordata; class Actinopteri; order Pleuronectiformes; family Pleuronectidae; genus Pleuronectes; species Pleuronectes platessa. The sequence continues at coordinate 19,148,920 of NC_070629.1, read as the reverse complement.
AAGGGGTTTCCAAGCACATCCAGGCCCAGTACTAACACATACATCTGTTTAATAGCCTGAAATACAGTAAATAGAAACCTGCGAGTCAGCGCCTGGTTTGCTGTGTTTTTAAACTGTACAGCTTCAAGAAAAATTGTGCATGCGGTCTGTGTGTGTTACCTGCTTGGAATAATGCCTGATGACTTCCCACTGTAGCTGCTGAGTGGTGCAGAACTGGAAGGTCAACTCAAAGAAGGCCAGCCTGAAATAAAAGACATAAATCAGACGAGTAGCACCACACTCCACCCGCAGCCATTGCACAAAAAGCACTGTGCACAATTCATGCGTTGTCTATTGGGCCTTCGGGTGCGTTCATACTTGAAGACCACATCTTGCACGTCGGTGAGCGTTGCTCCGATGCTCTTCAGCAGCAGGTTGAGGGACTGGACCGGGATGATTTCTGTATCTCTCTTCAACTTCATCCCGTCGTCTCCTCCTGTGCTCAGAGAGATACTCAGGTGCAGCTGCAAACACAAACACATCAGTAGTCATGACTCATATATACCCTGTGCCCGTGTCTTAAAACTAGATTATGATGGTGTTTTATCCATGCTTTAATTTGTTTTTCTTTTGAGAGAAGGCACACACCTTGATGGGAGAAATGTGGAAGTACTCGTAGAGGCTGATGGCAGAAGTGTCTGCAGCAGCCACATTGTTCAGATCTGTCTTGATATACTCAATGTCCTTCTCAAACAGCTCCACCTGGAGGAATAAAACAAGCACAAATAAACAGGATCATGAATCTGAACCAAAGACCAGAGCAACGGTAACTCTGAGGGTGTGAATGTGTGTGTCTCACCTCTTGTTGTAAGGTCATGGTGCTGGCGTCCTCCGGGGTGAACATGTCCAGGATGGCATACAGGAAGCCCAGATCGAGCTTCAGATCCATCTCTTGAATCAGAACCTTGAAATACCTGTGGTGAGCAGACATTGGAATCAGCACTTAGGAGCCAACCGGAGAAAACTTTCAAGCTTTTCATATTAAATTAAAGGTTCAGTGTTTAGATTGAAGTGACATCAAGTGGTGAAGTTGCATGATGCAGCTGAATACCCCTCACGTCCCCCTCCCCCTCTAAACATGAAAGACAACCTCAGGTATCCTTCAGTTGTCATAGAAACTCAAAAGGTGTTTATTTTGTCAGGTTTTGACAACTGTGAAAAACATGGTGGCCTCTGTAGAGAGGACCAGCTCGTGATGTAAATATAAAGTATTTAAATACAAAAGGCCCATTCTAGGGTAAAGAAAACAACAATTCATACAATTTAGATGAAACACACTAGTGACAACATCACTAAGATTATTTAATATAAAATTTCTGCCAATAGATCCCTTTCATGTAAATCTTACACACTGGACCTTTAGTTCAGGCAGTGAGATTGTGGTGAAGATTAAAAAGAAAAGAAAAGCAGCTTAACATGGAAACAAAAATGGGAAAAAGTGCATCATGAAGAGGGATGAGAAAAGAATCAAGGTGTAAACGTTTACTTGATGCGAGAGATGTCCGAGTGTCCTGCTGTTCTGGTCACAATGCTGATATCAGTCAGAGGTTTGGGCTCTGTAAGAAAAAAGAAAAAGAAAATCAGACTACAAACCAAAACACTGAAGCACATGTAATCCCAATTAAACATACAAGACGGATTAACAGACCTGCATCCATGGTGACAGACTTTGGCAGCTTTACAGGGTAGAAAACGTAGGGGAAGATGGCTCCTGGCAGCTGATTCTGAATCTGTACGAGGAAAGGACGCACATGTAAAACTGTTGTATGGAAGGAATGAAGAGCAGGCAATGATATGTTGGATCTTAGTGGCGGTAACAAATACATTTAAGGCAAAAGAAACTAAAATAAGTGTACTCGTCTTCACCTGTATGCGGTGGATTTGGACTCGGTAGGCTCTCTGTCGTGGCGAGACGCTGTACTCCACCTTCACCCCAGGCAGGAAGTGCCTCCTGAGGGGAGCGTCACACGGCTGCAGCATCCGCATGTCCATGCCATTGGGAGTCAAGGACACCTGGAAGTTACAAACACCGCAAACATTAACCATTAGGCTGCAATAAAACATTATTTTCATTATAAATTCAAACCTACACAGGTTACATGAAATTGTTTTCAGAAAATGTCCAAATTGAATCTGTTTGTTTACTACATCAAATCAGGTATATTTGAGTATTTCGGGAGTAACCTGGAAGTTGTTTGGCAGGTCGACGATGGCATGGTCTACAGGAGCAGATTCAATGTAAACTTTATATTTGTCCTCCAACATCTCAGCTTCTTTAGTGCTTAGAGTCTTCCACCGACTTTTTTTCTTTGGCTTCATCTCCCACACAACGTCAGAGCTACGACAAGGGACAAGAAAGAGCTAAAAACCATGCAAGTTGCCTACTGTGTTTAAAATGTTAGTATTATATTTTTTAACTACAGGTTATAAGTTCTATTGCTATGATGAAATTGAACGGCAACAATCATTTCACACAACAACCTCCCCCTGATATCAGCAGTTCTTCAAATTATATGAGCTTTTATTTAAATCTTGTTATTCCTGTATACATTAAGATAAATACTTATATTTTGTATTTTGCACAAGAAGGATTCTGTACAAGTTCTGTACCTCGTGATCCCAATGAAGGAGACCTCCTGGCTGCTGCTGTTGTTGACCAGAGACACGCCCATGTTCTTCAGCGACAGGATGATTTCCTGTTCGGCCAGCTGCGCCTTCTCACTCTCACAGAGCAGCTTGAAGATGCGTCGTTCCTCCGTGAACAGCATAACACGCTGGAGACCTTTGGATCAACAACAATCACAAACCATACGGATTTAACACCATATTTCTCTCAAAGAGGAAAATCCTTGATGTTATAAGATTGTGTGAAGGTAATTTACAGAATGCATATAAGAGGACTAGTAATGTAATTTCAAGCTTCTTGTACTTTACCTTCATAGAAGGAGATCACAAACAGTTTCCCATCGTTGTTCATGTCCTCACGCAGATCCTACAGGAGCAAGAAAAACAGATAAACCCCACACTTTTTAAACAAACATCTCAGATAATAACAGTTAAGAAATAATTAAGTAAATTTTTGGTGTTTGTTTACATCTGAGAGTGTGCTTGGTTTTTATTAGGCAAAGGATCATCATTAGGTCAGAAAATTGGATGCAAATACTTCAAATGAGTAAAAAATGTTTTAACGCTGAAAGCTGACTGACTGACTGACTGATTCCCGCAGACAGAGACCAAAGAAGATTTAGTTTTGACCATGTACAATTTTTTTACATATTGAATGTGACTGCGGCAAAAACATTATTGTGGCTCAGGTATTGTACCTCCTCACTCTTCAGCTTCCCACTGTAGGTGCCACACGTCCAGCAAAGCTCCCGGGACCCGGTGGGTTCGGCCCAGGTGTAGTGCACAGCTCTCCCAGGCTCCAGCTCCTCCTGTTCTGTGCTTTTCTGAGAGCTGCATTCACATGAAACCCACCCAGACACACACAGAATAAATTCCAGCAACAATTGTTGTAAAAAAGTACTGTATATTCCACAGATTTGAAATGGCAGAGAGCAAATAATGAGAAACCGACAATGGGAAAGGTCAACAGTAAAACAGGTAGAACAGAGCCCAGCCACCGAGAATCTACCACCACAACAACCAACCAATCCAAAGTACCCGTCTGACAGAGCGCACAAACATGTTCCATGACGGAAACATGAGAGAGTATGACAGCACAACGGCCAAACACCCAAAAGTCCCCGATACCTCTCCTGAGGAGATAAGGTTGGATTAAGCACCTTCACAAAGTTTCGGAACTCTTCGGACGAGACAGTCCAGAAATGAGAGAATGAAATACATACATCATTGGCAAGGCGAGGAGCAGATTACACAAAACCAATTCAGAACAGAAGTAGTCTTCTTCTTCTAATCTTTACCTGCGCTCTAGTGACCACATTCTGCACTCAAGTGACCGTGACTTTAGCCTTTTAACAAAAAATACACTATTTATGTGCTACACCGAGTGTGCGTCTCTCTGCTCTTGCTGTTGAGCAGCGTTTTTCATGTTACTCTTCCTTCTTCCACCTGGTGTCATCCTCGGCTTCATCACTCATTTTGAAAAAAGTCATCCATTGTTCTAAATAACTTCATGTACTGCTGTGTATTTTAATCTCTTTACATTTACTCTACATTTGATACATCCTCTTTTTCTGATTTGTAAAAGACGAAGTCTTAAATCATTCTGCACCTTCAGAAAGTGCAACAGCATTAATTTAATTTTTTTTGCAAAACTTCTAGTCTCTTTCGTTATCCTCTCGTATTCCTATTTCCATCTCTTGAGTTCAGATTGCGTCAGAAGAGCATTTCCTCCTTTCACTTTTCTCTACCTGTCCTCCTCCATTGAGGAGGAGAGATCTAGCACCTCGTCAGGCACCCAGGAGGTTTCTCTCAGGCATCTGCATAACCAACAACACACAAACATTAATCTCCATCAGCAAGAACAAACACTGTTGGATCTTAACGGAAAAGGCTGCTGCAACAAGAGAGAAGAGTAATTTTCAAAAACGCAAAATGTATCTCACTAAAATGGAACTTTTAAAATGCTGTTAATACATTGAATAATATGACAAGTAAACTATATTTAGACACAAAAACTGCAAAGAAATAAAAAATGAGCCGAAAAAACTAAAAACTGAATGAATGGGTGCAGCACATTGAGCAAGATTTTCTTTGCTTTTTCATCTTAAAGTTAGTGTGACACATTGACAACACAATTCAAAAGACACCTGGACCACTTTGAAAACACATTTACAGATTAAATGTCCAGGGTAGAGACCTGGTAAAATGATGATATAAACCAATAAGAAATATTGAGCAAAGAAAGTATTAGACTAACTTCAACCAAAGGGGATATCAAACGATCCCATGGTTTTTGTATCTATTTAGCTTTTCCAAAATAACAAGATATGGTATCAATCCGTCCATGATTTTTCTGCATTAATTAAACAGGTTCAGTGAAGAGAAGAGAGTTGGGAAATGACCAGCAGCAAATGGTTCAGCCTGTGCGGAATCCAAATGAGGGCATGTGGTGTGCGCCCCAGCTGTTAATGATCCTACTGCTCTTACTGCTCCTTGTGACTGTCCCCCTTGCTGTTCACTCACCTCTGATGAAACTGAAGAGTCTGGTCTGTGGTGTGGTTGATGATCAGGAAGGGGGCCGCGCCATCGTGATACTCTGAGAAACGGATTATGGCTGCGTGGTCTGATAGGTTCACATCAACAATGATCCCACCCATCTATAGAACAGGAAGCAATATTATACATTAACTGTTTTTTGTTAAATAGTAGATCCTGTAAAAACAAAAACAAGATGCACACATGAACAATATCCCTGTGCACGTGTTTTTCTACTTACAGAGTTGTCCAGGTGCAGCAGGAGACAGTTCTCTGGTCGTGTGAAGTCTATCGTCCGAGGAGGCGATAAACAACCTTCTACTTTGATCTTCACCCGCTTGGTGTCGTTCTCCGGCCAGAAAGGAATGGCTGACTAAATGTAGCATAAAAAATTGCGTGTCATGTTTCACAAAATTTTCTCGGATGTATATTTTTTGTTAAATTTTAATATTTAATATATGTGACAGGACCAAATGTCATGTTGTGGTAATAATTCGCTGCTTCCAGGATGAATTTATACTCTATCTCAGTCCACTATAATTCATTGAACAAAACCTGTGGTATAAAAAAAAAGTACATTTACAAAGGAGAACATGTAAATATTTGGTTTAGTTCTGACCTGCTCTGGTTGAGCCTCAGTCCAGTTTTCTTGCCCATGCTCACATACGAAGATGCTGTGCTTGGTCCTGTTGACCAGCATGTAAAAGGGCACAAAGCTCACGATGCGTGTGAGACTGAAACTGTTCGCTTCGATCTTCACACCAACCTGAGGTCAGACAAACAACACACATATTCAACAGAGGACATTCTCGAGCTTCTTCAGCAACACATTGTGTCCTAGTTCCACATTTAAGTCCAACCAATGGCTCAGTTTATCCTTGAATGTTGACTTATTTGGGAGAATCTTACCAGGTAATCTTTGTATCTGCCTTTACATTTCACATCCCCATGGCTACCAACTGTATCCAGGGAGAAATCATCAGACGCTTCGCTCTCTGAGATCATAAGGCGGATCTGAGAAAGACGGGAATCACAGTCATGTATGGTAAAAAATTACACAAGTAGGCCAGTAGAAAGAAACACTGACTCAAGTTGGCTTCAATCTAATATAACTAGAGCTGTCCCTGATTTGAGTATTTTTCTGACTGAATAATGATGCTGTGTTTATCTGGGTCTGGTTAAAATATAAAACATAAAAAGTTTGAAGATAAAGAAATCTAGGGCCAGTTTTACACCTTAAGCTTGAAAGTGTATTGAAAATGGGACCAATTATACATTAACCAAATTTACCTTATTGTTTTTCAGGAAGTACCGAGGCTTGAATGAGAAGAGCAGTGGCATGTCGTAGTCCAGGGGGTGTTTACGGTGGATGTCATCAGCCTTGTACTGCAGTAACCTTCCCGTATTGTTCACCATCCAATACGGTGAGTGGATGGCAATCACTGTCTGCCCCAGGTCATATTTAACATGCACCGCTATGTCTAACTCCGCCCTCTTCTTCTCGGCCCCTTCACCATAATCCTCGTCATCCTCTCGTAGCGACTGGAACACGATGAAGGTGATCTCCTCCTGGTCACTCTTGAGACTGTATAACAGGAAAGATTGTGTAGTTAGAAAATGTGCTGAAGATGGTTAACAGAGAGGGGGTGATTTCATATCTGTTCTCTGTATGAGGATGAAATAAAAACACTATCTGGGAACTGTGACCCCCCTCCAATAACTTATGTTAATTATGAGCAGGAGTAACATTTCAGTCAGAACCAATTTCTACAAAATGTATTTGATTGCAATGATTACGGTGAATGTAATTGCTCTGTAGGTCTGCTCTAGAACCTCCTTCATAGAACGTGAGGTAAGAAGAGCAGCAGCTGTACGACCCTAGGGCTGTCACTTTAAAAGAAAAATCAAGCTGGAACAAATTTGACAGGACACACAAGTCAGATGAGGATGAACACTCACGGTTGCTCCTCCGGTCTGTGGAGCCTCCGCTGCTGCCTCACTTGAGTGGAAAGCTAGCAGGTATGCCCATAGGTTGCAAGGTGCGAAGTCGACAAACAGCTTTATCCTGTTTGTCCCATTGCTGTCGACAGTGTAAAACCCCAAACACTTCCACAAGCTGCTTCTAAGATGCTTTAGGATCATGATTGTCTGCTCAAGACGACCTTCGTAGCAACTTAGCTCAAGAGGGCATGCCATAGTTCAAGCTGATAGTGAACGCCCTCTGTTGGATCATGAGGAACAGTCCTTCAGATGGTCTCATGCGCTTCTAGACTAACTATTTTGAATTCAAACCGGCCATTACACTTTGAAAATGAACTTTTCCCCTGAAGTTCGAAGGAAAGTTTGAATTTCGTAGGAAAAGTGACCCAAGGCACAGAAAGAGCAGGCAACAATGCAACATATGATATTGATTAGGCCAGATTCAGTTTGTAAAGCAGGTGCTGGGGATGAGGTGGGTTGCAAACTGGTTTTGCATGGGAAGTAAGAAGCAACTTAAATAGAGTGCACAGTATAAACTATGCCAATTGAAAGCAGTGGATATGATCAGATGATGTGGGCTGGAATAGAAACCAGCTGCTATCAGCGGACGTACTTGATTGTGAGTGCGCTTGACGTCGTGACCTGCCTGAACTAACGCTTTGCTCAATTAACGATCAGAAAGTAAAATGGTCATCTGGAATGAGACTGAAGACAGACCTGTACTCAGAGGACCAATCCTGAGCAAAGTAGTTCAGCAGGCGGAGACTGAGTTTCGACTGGTTGATGACGGCGGTGTGAAGCTGGGCAGAGTAGCCTGGGTCCAGAGTGGCTTCAGGAGCAGAATCTCCACTGTCCTGTTGAGCAGCCAGAGAGGGTCACTGAGTAAATCTGTGCTTTATTTTATTTTAATATTAGATCTTAATCTTGTTTTTGACCAGACACATTAACAACCACTCTAATAATATGTATAATATACTGTCGACTCATCTACATAAACTGAGCACAGTTCGGACATTTCAACTTTTGCATGTTTTAACTGTTTCATAAACATAAGAGTTGACCATTTTGCAAAGTATGTCTTATTTCTAAACTAAATTTCCATATGAGGGCTGCTCAGTGAGGCAGCTTTGACCAGGCATGTTAAAGATGCTACAGCAGTTACTTAATGATCTAACACCCATTATCTGACAGAGATCATCTTAACAGCTCTGCTTTCACCAGCTGTGTTGTTGAAAATAGATGTTTGAAGATCAACACTAAGCAAATATTGATGCTGTGAAATTGATTTAGTTGTGTCAAAAAATTCTGAATAAGTTGCTGTATGTCAGCCAGTATAAGGATAAGGATCCCAATTTCAAATTCATTACTTCCACTGTGATGGAATACTTACTCTTAACCAATTTGAATTTAACAGATTGACCAGTCTCTGCCATTAGATTTATACAGTGTTAGTTAATTACAGTATAATATATCACTGCCTGAACACTTTGGAAAAGAGCACTTGAATTGGTGCAACTTTGGCACAACATAACTTATAAATACTTAACGACATAAAGGGATGGTGCGGGTAAATAGGTCATTGTAAAGAACGTGAATGCAATTATCAGTCTGTTCCTACCAGCAGGTCGTAGGCGAGGGGATAAGGCAGCAGGTTGTGCAGGAGGAAGGAAGGCCACAGGTGGAGCACGAAGGGCACGTCAAAGTTCTCCCCGATACTACCTGTGTGTTTGAATGTCACAGCATCCTTTAATGGCACAATGTTGATCGTCATCACACCACCCTGGTTTCCACGCAGACAGCAGGTCTGCTGGATGCGTGTCTCAGGCTGCTGGTTGCTGACATCCTCATAGCTGAAGCCCTCTGAGCAGTCATACTGCGCAACCTGATCTTCAGTGTCCTCCTCCGTTATCGGCTGAAGGCTCAGCTCGGACCTGAGGGGGGCAGCAAAGACTTAATATGAGTGGAGGAGGGTGTAGTAGAGAAAAAAAATCCTCGAGAAAGAGAGGAAGAAAAAGTGATTGTAATAAGGTGTGTGTGTGTCAGTGTTCAGGCTTGTTTATGAGTGTTTGCCCTCACCTATACGAGTCCAGAGGCACACAGAACTCTACAGTAGGCAGAGAAGTACCCAGACATGTTGATCCTTCAAACACTTTGAATGGTATTGTGAAATGATTGATAATCTGCAGGACAGGAAAAAAATCTATCATCATAATCCTACTACATTTTAAAACACAAAGAAATGCTGCTGCTATTTCCATTTCTTTTTAATTAAAACTGGAAGGAAGTAAAAGTAATTTTGATAGACAGTAATTGCAGCCTCTTATAACCTTATAGGAACCGCCTGATAAATTGACAGGGGTAAATATTTAATAAGCAATAATCGCGGGAGATCCAATTGCGGCCTTAAACAAAGAGGCTTCTTTAAACTATTTCCACCATCAAATATCCACAAGGTGAATAAAAATAACTATTGAAATTAGTATAAGACAATGAGTAACGTACCAGGAAAGGCGAACGGATCTTTATACACTTGCTTCCCTCCACAGAGTAAATTTGACAGACCAGGAAACGAGTGACTCCAGAATCTTTGTGCATTACACTGTACATTCCTCTGCCCACTTTGATCAGGGGGATCACACTGGCTGAGGTGTGGCCCACTGGAGCTGGAGTAAGAAAAGAAAATAAGAGCAATTAGTACACACATTTTATTTTGACATTTTCTTTACATAAGATGAACATCAAGAAGAAATAGAGAAAAGAGCGTTAAGTCAAGTTGACAGCCCAGTTTGCATCTGTGGTTTCTAACTTTAGAGGTATATTGGTTTAAGAGAGTATGATCTCCATTAACAGATTCTACATAAAAATTTGAAGAATTTTAAGGCAAATCTGTGGACTCGATAACAGAAACTAGTCACTAGTCTAAAACTTTTCTAATTCAGTATACCGGTGTACAAAGTTTCACTTACTAGGTCGTATGAAATAGTCCTTTTCACTCAGGGAGGTCATGGCTGAGAACTGGTCACAGTCTGTTGTGGTGAAATAGTCCATCCCAAGTGTTTGTCCATCCTGCAGCTCCACTGTGCAGTGATCACCCTGCACGCCGATGGGGCGAAACATCTCACTGTGGCTGAGTGACACCGGCAGGCCCAGGCGGTTTTTTACCACAAACGGGGCTTCATCCTTCTGGAAGCACTCATCTGTCTGTTTGGCAGCTTCTGCAAATGCCTGAAGAAAGAAGAAGAATGTGGAAATTATGTATGGCCACGCTCATCCTTAAGATCATCTATCTAAATGAGCCCTGTTCTTACCATCCCCAGGTTGCTCAGCATTGCCAGTCCACACTTAGTGAGCGTGAGGTTGAGCTGGTCTTTACTACTGATGGTGATGACTGTCTTATAGTCTGGAACATTGTAATCCACTTCATCTGATAGTGTGTACTTCACTGGCTTCTTCTTCATCTGGTGGAAGGATAAGACAGAAACACTTAGTAACACTGTGTTTGTGTGTCTGTGTGTGTGTGTGTGTGCGTGCACACGTATCTCAGTACCTTCAGTTCAAGTCTCCATGATCTGAATCCATCTCTTGTCTCATCTTCTAAAGGCTCCAGTAGCGGTTCCCACACTCCCATCACTTCATTGAAATAGTGAATCTAAAGCAAAAAACAATATAAGAATTAATATAAATATATATAAAGACTCACAGTGGTGCAGGTGTATATTTTAGAGTGTAGGATCATGGTTGGAGTAAATTCTCTACTGTATACGGGTCTTTACTTGTGTGTATTACCTCCATGTTGAGCGTGCTGTGCAGGTTAATGAGAGTGGACCAGTTGGTAACGTCTCCATTGAAGGACGACTTGGCCAGGAGCATGGGGATGGTGCGATGTCCCACGCCAGCTTCCAGAGTGAGACAGATTGATTCGATGGAGACCTACAGGGATGGATAACCAATGAAATGAGACACCCTATTCTGCTAAATCAAAATGAACCAAACTAAATAGGGTTTGTGATATAAAAAGTAAGGACCAACCTTAATAAAAAAAAAAAAACTAAAATAATCATAACTGACTTTATTATAGCATACAATCATTCAGTGCAGTGTCATCTGTACAGCCACAATGTAGCTAAATACCTTTAATGACTCTCCCTGTGGTACCAGTGGGACCAGTGACCTTGTGTCTTCGTCCCCCTCCTCGTCTAGGAACCAGAGCTTGAGCTCCTTCCAGCCTCGTTTCACCCACAGGTCAACAGGAACAGGACTATCCAGCTCCACAGGGGCTTCCACTGCGGGAGTCAGTGCCGTCTGGATGGTGATAACTGTGTTGATGATGATTGGAGAGACCTGTGCAGATGGAAACATAATTAATCTTTAAGGCGATTTTCGTAGCTACATTTATATGCCTACTTATATAAATCTGAAACAAACTTAATCTATCATTTCACTGATTTTAATATTAATACAACACCTACCTTCAGTGTGAGAGCCTTCATGGAGACCTCCATCACCTGGGGGCCGGTTGGAGACTGAGAACTATTATATAAAACTTGGCACGGGTGCAGCACTGTTGTCACATTGTTCTTCCTCTTCTCAGCCTTGAAAGGACACGCCACCACCTACAATAACAACCAGAAACCAAACAAAGCTTTTTATACTGTAATATTGTTGCATGCAAGATCATTTTTCAACTCTTTCAATAGTCAGTCAAAGCAAATAAAGTTGATTTGTAGAGCAACATCTCAGAGACAATTCCTACTGCTTTACAGAATGCTAAAACCATAAAATACAGAATCTTAGTTTTTTTCAAAGTTACATTCAAAGGACCATACAAACCTTGAGGTCCTTTATGATAGCAGTCATATTGGATCCGTCTGCACCACTTTTCATAACCAGTTCGCACTCCGTGGTCATCACCAGGGCGGGGCCGTCAGCACGCGTCAGGTCAGCCACAAACACAATCTCCGGGTTTCGCACCACAACGTTCATCTCCGTCTTTGACACCACGGCAGCTGACAGCAGCAGAGTATAAGACGAGAAAATCAGTTCAGGTTTTATGACATCAGTGTGCACTTATGATTTCATTTAATTCTTTGTTTGCTAACATTTATAACTTTTATAACAGTTACAAATTCACAGTATACACCAAATTACGCTGAAACTGTTAATGTAACTCACGGGACTCTTTAGAAGTGACAGAAGAGTTCATATTCTTTTTTTCTCCTGCTCCAGGGCTGATCATGTGTTGGGGCACTTGAGCAAAACCCTCCTGGGTGGCCTTGAGAAAGATATCTGCCACAGTGAGCAGGAACTCCATGCTGGCACACAAGTACACGTCCTGAACCAACGTGTCCAATATGGTGCCTTCACGGCCTTGACGATAGTTCACCTCCACCATCATGTTCTGTTCTGCACCCGGACGCATCGCCATCATTCTGGGAGAGAACAGAGAACTGCTGTTAGTGAAAAAAAAGAAGAAATCCCAGTATAATCATCTCCTCATACATTGTGTAAATCAGCGGAGCAACAGCACCCTCTGCTAAAAACACCAACCTTCTAAATATTACAATTCAAAAATAAAATAAAAGCAAGTAAAGTAAAACAAGGTGGATATTTAGTACCTTGAAGTAACCATCTTGATTTGGGGTCTCTTGTCATCAAGAAGGCAGGCAGCGAGACGGACTGAGGCTTTCATGGAGCTGTCGGAGAACATGTGAACGGAGGTGGAGATGGTGTCCAGGCTGAATTCTGCGAGCTTCAGCTCTTCATCGTGCGAGTCCAACAGCTGTAACTACAGAACGGCACAGAGTCTTGGAAAATGAAGATGGTAAAGGCTTATATCATACAACTGCTATCAGTTGTTCCTGCATTTCTGTGTGTCTTAGTGTGTTTGTGTGTGTGTGTTTGTGTATATGTGTTGTTGCATTACCTCATTCCCATTAGGGCTAAACACCACCAGCGTCATGGAGTCAAACTTGAAGTCCAGCTTGAGTGTGCTCTTCAGCTTGCTGTTTTTCTGGGTCTCCACAACAGCGGCTGTCACCACCATGTTATCTGCAGCGAAGTTGCACAGAGAATAGGCTCAAAAATGTACAATAGTTTAATAATATTTATAAACCAGTTTCACAATCCTGCACAACTACCACTACTTACTGCTGGCTTGTCCAGTGGTGCCAGAGCACTGGGACTCTTTGTTGGATGTAGAATCGGAGGAGGGGTCAGTGGTGGGTGGAGAGATCGATGGTGGAACAGCATCTGACTTCTCTGACAGGTTCTCACTCAGAGTCCTTAGGACCACGGTCATGTCATCCTGGCTGAGGATCAGCTGTTGGGAGAAGAACACAAAATAAGATACAAATAAACTTGATTTAGTTTCTCACTGAAAGCCTCTCCCTACTCTTGTGTCAAACTATCTGAAAACAAATGGTCTATTACTGATAAAATCTTAATAAAGCCCATCTGTGCATTGCAATGGAGGTTATGAATTCGCCCCAGTCCGTGGGATTGTTTGTTTGTCAGCATGATTATAGAAAACTACCGAACAGATTATCAGGAAACTTGGTGGAAGGAAAAATGAAATTCTGGCATGAATCCAGGTTAATTTCTATTTCAATTTCTTTAACATGCAAGTATTTTTTATGACATTATCACCTGTTTCCCAAGGAATAATTTATGGATCTCTATGAAAAAAAAAAAATTCAGGCATATGTAAGGGACCAATATCTACAGTCCCATTTCCACTGGTCAATAACCCCACTATCATCCACTGACATCTGGCTTCTGTTTGCAATAGGAATTGATTAAATGCATTCACTCCCGGGTCTAATTAATCTTTAGTACACACTCAATCACAATCAACTCTGACTCCAAACAGCAGTAATGGAAACGTACCACCCAGCTGAAAGAGATCCTTGTGAAAGAAATGGGATGGAAGATCAACCACATTTTTTGGTGTGTTCATGACATCGAACACTATTCACCAGGGGAGAAGAAATTGAAAAGCAAACTCCTCAAATGGCGATTGAAAAGCAGTCAATCGCCTTTTCAAATTTTTTTACCCATGTTTGAGAAACCTCTCTATATGCACTAAAGTGAAGTACATGAATGATTGAATTTAAGGGAACTTGGTGGTGGAATTAGTCAAATAAGGAGTCATCTATTAAACTTCAAACCAAAAAAAAAAAGATTAAATGACATCAAACGCACAGATCAAAATATAACTTATAAACACCAGCACAGATGTGATAAAACCCTCATTCTACCGTTTAGAACTACTTACACTCATTGGCTTTAGATGAGCAGTGATCCCTATGTCAGGTATGCTGTGGTACCAGTTGGATGAAAGATTTCTCTGGACTTCCAAGTTCATGCTGACTGGCTTCAGCAGTTGAGTTTCTCCCTCAAACCCTTCATTGACGTATGTGGTCCTGGAAAAATAATAAAAATAACATAGCACAGTTGCTACAGAAGTTATCAAGAGAATATCGTATTACTGTAAATCCAACTCAAGTCCAAAAAATAACTTGACTCTGACCTGTACATCTTGAGATCAGTCAGCCTCACAGTCATAATATCCACGACAGGAGGGATATTAGCATCACTTTTAAATGGCTGCTTGGAAAAACGGTTCTTGACAGACAGCAGACCAAGATCAGCTACGATGACATTGGTGGAAGAGGAGGACTGGGGGACGAAGATGACAGGTGCATTGAAGTGGACGTTCAGAGCGATCCGAATGCTTCGCTCTGCCAGCCCCTTCACACCCAGTGCTGCCTTTCCTGCAGCCTGGGCCGTCACCTCAGCCAGGGCCTCTTTGGCCTCCTGGAAGTTATTGATGAATGCCTGGGACAAAAAAAGAATGGAGGAGTTGAAGAATGGAAAACAGTGTGTAAGAGATTCATTAACAGGGGTTGGGAGCAAGAAAATGAAGGGGGAAAAAAATGAATGTACGAATCATTCGGTCAGATATTGAAATCCAGTAGCATGATAATCCTTCACTTGGGATCTGAACATTCAAACAAACTGTTACATTTTTGGAGATTATGTTGTGATGTGTGATTCTTACCAATATGGAAGAGACAAACTTGTTGAGGAAGATGACCTGGATGCATCCCACAGCCAGTGAAACAGAGAGGTCAACTTTAGACATGTCCAAATACGCATCCCCTTCTGTCGCATCTGTGTAGTTCACCATGTGGAAGGCAAACACTTCCTCGTCTGCTATAGACACAGCCTAGGTCATGAGAGACAACATTTCAGAAAAAAACTGACAGTTATGTTGGTGCCAGAAACACAACAAAATACAAAATATAAATATGGACTTTATGCAAAAAATGTAAGAGGAGACCTGTATTTCATTAAGTAAATGTCTAGATCAGGGGTCTTCAACGTTTTTCAGGCCAAGGTCCCTGAAACTGATGGCGAGATGGAGCAGGGACCCCCTACTATATAAATTGCATAAAATAGTGTTTATATTATTCTGGGCCTAGTGCCATGTATAAACATAGCTACCCTGTTATTGTGCATTCAATACTACCCTTGTGGGTAGTAGCATGCTAACATTAGAAAGGTGGCTCAGACACCTCGCAAATCCTCTCAGACTTATTTTTCAGTTACAGTAATGTTTTTTTTACTATTTCTCGGTAAATTTTTTAAAATCTAAGCAAAAAAAAGTCAAACAAACAACTTTTAGGTACAAATACGACCATCTACAGAGTTTGGTCCGCCATCTTTTATTTCTGAGCTTCGCACTCTTTAGACGTGAGCATAAACGCGATCTGATTTGCTAGTGCCTGTGCTGTCGTATTTGCATGAAAGGGGCTGTGAACCGGTGCCCAGCTTGAGAGAGCTACTGTGTGTAGCTGAATGTGTGCATTGCTGACTGAAAGATAACGTCTTCTGCCTCAATTTATCCGATATGATACAATATGTTGAATTCATGTCAATGTGTATCTAAAGACAATATATACAATTCTGGTTCTGAAGAGGTGAATTTTGTGGAAACATTTTTTTTTTTTAAATAAAAAAAAAAAAAAAAAAAAAAATTGTCTTATCAACCAAAAATTTCGCGACCCCCCCTGCAGTACCCCCGCGGACCCCCTAGGGGTCGCGGACCCCCTGTTGAAGACCACTGGTCTAGATTATGGTATCCTCTGTTTTAGAATAAAGGCCACTTGTGATTGTACCTTTTTGTAAAAGGAATCTTTGTCACAGTCTAGGATCACAATGCTCTTCAGGTTGGCCAGAATCTCCATCTCCTTCTTCCTCATCTTAACCTCCGAAACCAGACCTGGATGATTGAGAACGTGAGACAATGAGTAAGCAGATCAGAGCGGTTGCATCATAGGACAACTTTAAATGAAAGTACTTTGGGCAAGCTAAAAAAAGTTTTAAAAGTTTGAACACAGGCAAAATCGTGAAAGATACATTGGAGTCAGTCTATATTTAACATCTCCTGCGTTATATAACACATTTACATACCCTCGATACTAATCTCAGAGATTCTGGTGTTCTGTCCTCTGATGAAAACTTTTAGACAGCGGAGATCAGCTTTGATATGAAGATTCACGACATCTGCAAACTTTGACTTCTTTGGATCTGTGAAAAACAGAAAGAAAAGATGAATAAAAAGAGGCAGGAAATTAATAGAACAGATGACAAATAGCTTTTGAATTTGACATGTAATGACTCTCTGAAAGTTACTTTTTTTCTTGGCGACAGTAGCTTCCTCCTTCTTCTCTCCCTCCTTCTCTACTTCTACCTCATCTTCCTCTGTGATGATGGGTAGCTCCTCCTTCTTCGTAGTCGGAGGCAGGAGGTTGTTGAGGAAGTTCATGGTATTGAGTAGAGCCTCCGTATGTAGATGAACATCAAGGGATGAAAACGTCCCCTGATGGGAAAGACAATGTTACAGTTACATTCTGATTTTGTTATTGTTGATTGTTAAATGATATACAGAACATAAAGATACGTTTTGATTCAGATATGGTATTTGCATTATGTTCCAGCATTTTCTGGTTAATAGTGAATCCAACATAAATATCTCCAACATTACTCAGAAAGGAATAACATTGACAAATCTAAGGGTAGGTTACTGGTTAATTAACATTTCTCTCACCTTGATGAGCTGCTCTGTATTATTGTGTACAGACTTGAACTCAGGACCATTTTTGTCAGCCTAGATGAGACAAGCCATTTAGCATTAGGAAAACAATCATTCAGGGTACTGACAAGATCTTCCGATAGCTAAATCTATCTGAAATGTAATTCAATGTACAGTGTCACACGTACTTTGATATACTCCACGGTGAGCAAGTCCACCTCAGTGTTGTCCAGAGTGGTTATCAGCTGAACTTGCTCATCTTCAGAATCTACACAAGCAGGAAAATATGACGAGAAACGACTGAAGCCAAGACTCTCTGGAATGTTAATTATTGCTTGTAAACACCAACATATATCCAATATATGAATAATGAACCACTTGTGCTGAACGCCTCACCCATATATTCAGGACACTTGAGGCAGATCTCTCGAAGGTATGTATTGGATGTCATGTCAAAGGTGCACAGTTTCAGCTCAGTGCCCAGACCATCTATGTCCAAATGGAGCACCGTGACCTCCTGATCACCAGACAGGCGGCGCAACTGAATGGAGAACTAGAGGAACAAAAAGCACAAAGAGATAAAGAACGAGAATAAAAGGAAAACTATATCGTAATTATGGAAATGAGAAAATTCAAAAGGGTACAAGAGTACAAGAATAAAAACAAGTTACTTTTAAAGAGAATGAAATACCACAGATCCTAAACAACAAAGGAACTGAAACCAATAAAATGTGGATATGAAATCTTGGATATTAAAGAGTACTCTCTGTACCTCACTAATATCAAACTTTAGGATGAAGTTTGTCATATTCTTCGGAGCGTCGTCCTTGAACAGACTTTTTCTTTTGTTTAAGGCTGCATAGCGCAGCGGCATGGGATTGTCTGAGAAGAACGCTTTATCGCCAATGGGAGAGCTGGGAGCATCGTAGAACAAATCTTCCTCTGACCCTAAGAAATTATAAACACAAACACACACACACACAATGATCCATCTGTCATACTGTAGGTACATACCCAGATTGTTTCGTAGGTGTTAAGCCTCAAGATCTGTTTCTCACCCAAAGACGAGATGCTGATGGTTTCACATGACTCAAAGATGAGTGAGGAGCGCTGGTCAGCTAAGTTCAGAGGTCTTCTGGGAGTGAGCTTGGGTGTGTACAACGGCTTTGGCTAGGGAGAAAATAAAATCCAAACAGGAGTGACACCAATAAGCCAGCTTATTAACTCACTGAATCAGTTAATATTCATCTCATTTAATTTCCACAGAGAACAACAACAACAACAAATTTTATTATATTCCTACATATTGGCCAAAAACATTTCGGTTTTGTTTATTTATTCCAGTTCGCTAATTTATCTGATCCCCACAATATGTACATTATTGTCATTTGCTTTTCTTGCCTTTGGTGTGCTGGGCGCACCAGTGCTGCGCCCAGCAGGTCTGCTCTCAGGTAGTGGGATACTTTCAAGCAGCTCCAGAACACTTCGCAGTTTAACATCAGAAATACAAAGAGACAGCAGAGGAAGCTCTCCAGACATCTTATACCTGGAACACATGAAAACACAAAGATGCACAAACAAACCTACAAACTTTCACTTTAAACTTAATTTTAATCTCTGGCCATAATATTTAATATTCAAGAATCCAAATAACTGGGGGGAAAACTGTGTGTAAGTCACTGTTTACTCGGCTGACTATTGGGACTTTCAGTGCAGGTTTGCCGTATTTTCTGTTTGCAAAAGAAAACACACACTTACTTTGCCATGCGGTAGTCTTTGACAACCATCGCCCTGCTGAAAGCCATTGTTAGATCCACAGGTTCTAGGATGTGAAGCGGTGACCGTTTCTGCTTACGGGCCTTTTTCCAGTCCCCATCTATCAAGCACAGATAAAGTTATAAATTACATATTTATTCTACACACACAAAAGCAATCTGTAACTGTATTATTTTCTTAGCCAAGACATAGAGCCAACACGGCAACAAGAGTTAATTATTTTCTCTGTGGAAATTGTTTTGTGCTGTAAAAGGTATGAACAATACAAGCTCTGGTGTTTTTACCTGGTTTGCTATAAAGTAACTGCAGGCTACTGAGTTGTATGTCAAAGCTGTCGTATGCTCTGGACATGATGTCTTCAATGTTGCTGGAGCACACGGACAGCTGAGGTAGATGGTCCCTGCTTTGACTCGACATCTGGAAAGACAACAACCTTCAGGTTTTTACTGAACTCTAACACATTTAAATGAAGCCACGTCTTTTCAGTGTCTCTTCTTGGAAACTAAAAATACATTTTTTTTATTTACTCCATAGTTGAAGTAAGGCCACTTTAGATTTTTTACAAAAAATTGCAGTTTTTATTTTCTTACCTTGAAATGACCAAGATCCAACAGCATGATGTTCTGGGTGCCGTTGTAAAAGCCTGTTTGTGGAATGATGACGTAAGAGGCCATCAAGTTCATATTCAGGTCGAGAATCTTCTGTGTTTCGATCACATACATGAGACCTACAAAAAAAGGGGATTGAAATATCGATTTTAAGATCAGCTTTGTTATCAATTACAGTTTGTTTTTCGGTGTAATGTATTATCAATATAATAGAGCCTTTCTGAATACACTCAAAGTTAATTGTATGATCTCAAGAAACAATCAAAGTGAAGAAAATAAAGAAGAAATACACAATCCAAGTAACTCAGTGGCTGAGAAAATGCAGGGTGTGTTT
Organism: Pleuronectes platessa; assembly: GCF_947347685.1. NCBI lineage: Eukaryota > Metazoa > Chordata > Actinopteri > Pleuronectiformes > Pleuronectidae > Pleuronectes > Pleuronectes platessa. Next base: position 19,128,927 of record NC_070629.1, on the reverse strand, counting down.
AAGCAGATGAAAGAATGACAAGAACCCAGTGAAAACAGAAACGAAGCGACACTATGCCCATCAGAGGTGTTTGTGCGACTGACCAGTGGCTGTGCGATCTCTAAACTGCTCCAGTTTCATCAGGGTGGCGTTAGTGAGCTCATCCAGCTGCAGGTCGTCAGGAGGCATGAAGAACGCTGACATGCTGTTCACGGTTATCTGCACATGAGCAGAGAATGAATTCGATAGCTGCCTTGTGTTATCATGTTCATGAAATGTGCACACTGACTGAAACCACTCACTGCATCATAGATGATTTCCAGGGGCTGTGATTCTACATGAAGCCGCTGGTCAGCGGTCTTATCCAGGGGGTTGGTTTCAAACAGGAAACAGAGAAGCGGGGTCCCTATTCCTGTTGCTGCCTTCCTTGATGAAAGGAGGGTTGGTGCAGGCCGGTTACTGGCCAGGCCAGTGACCTCAAACAAACTGAGCTGGGCTGAGATTCTGATTGAAACAAAACAAAACAAAAACAAACAGGGAAGATAACAACAAGTAAGTATCGCCCATGCCATGATTCTTAGGCGTTTTAAAACTGCATTTTAAAACGAAAACAATCTCGGTCCATATCATGTGACCATCCTTGACACTTGGCATGTGGGGTTCTGTGTAGACAGGTATCAGATTGTCTAACATGCAGACGGTTGCACACTTACAGCAAGACCAAGAAACAACAATGGTGAAATGCTAGAAGAAGGATCTCTTTTCCGGGACCAACCACAAGGTAGAACTGTAAGTGTTTTCAACATTTTGCAATAATTTCTGGTAATCGAGTAGTGACTGATAAGGATCAATCAGGAAGTGTATGTGTGTGTAACTGCGCCACTGTTTACAAACAACTCAGTTTTTTTCTGTCCAGGCAACAATGCTGCGCCAGAGTCTCTGCTTAAGGCATTTGAGTAATGTGGAGGACAGGATATGTCTGTATATGTAACAACGGTAATGCATTTTAAAACTGAAACCTATTTGTGTGTAATATTTTAAAATCTTTATTTAAATTATCAGATATCTATGGTCAACGCTGCACACTGATCAGCTTCAGGGGAGAAGCAGCAGTTGATTTGTATTGTGCCGATATATATTTTTTTCAAATTAAATCATGTGTATTTGCACTGGAAATTAAACTCAAGTGTTTATACTGATAAAGCCATGGTAGACACCGACAGAAAAATAAGTTTTGACAAACTTGATGGCTTGTGCTCCAGATCTCTGTGCGAGTGTGGAATGGAGCTCTCCCACAGTCAGTCTGAGGATCTCATTTCTGTCCTTGTAGTCTTTGATGGACAAAGACAGCTTCTCCATGTGGAAGTTGACCTTCATGTCCTCAAACTATGAAAAATGACAACATGGTACATAATCAAATCAACTCTGATCAATCTGGTCTCAGTAGTTGTTTAAAACAGAAGTGTACCATTAGTTGAAAGATAATTGGTAGAGAGGGACGAGACTCACATTCTTTGGCAGGTTGGGATTAGTGGCAATCTCACTGTATCCAATGGCAGTGTAGAGTTTGGCTTTTTCGGCAGGGGTTAACAGCTCATCAAAACCTGAATGACAGGTAACATAGCATTAGCAAAAATTACAGGCTGTTACTGTATTTCTGTAGTGTGCGCTCTTGATCTGGTCCTGTGCATACTATCTTTAATGTACAGTATGTGTCTAATATTAATTTTGTATATCCTACCTCCAGACTTGACATCTTTTTCTTGTGCATCAGCCTCGCCGCCCCAATTCCACATCCAGCCAAGCCAACCCTGAGACTCCTCCTCCTCCATCTTCAGCCCTGGACGGTAAATACGCAGGCCTAGTCTGCTTGCCTGAGGAAGAAGGAAAAAAATGACAAAACAGTTAAAAAAAAAACAGCCAGGCGATGTAACTTTCTACACTAACCACACATCTTGAGAGAGCATTGTACTGTGTATGATTTGTGTCATGTTAAATCCAGGGGTGTATGGAAAATAATCTACCAGTTTGTATCTGTATTCTTGTAAAGTTTAATTTTGGGTATATAACAATGAGTTTATCTTTAACAATGGAGCTAAACATCAACCCTTAGTGAGTATAGAAAGTGCAGATACCCATAAGTGATCTTACCTCCATTTCCGCCTGCTGTCTGGCCAGCGTGATGTTAAAAATATCCAAGGTTTTCTCAAGCTCCTGAGAACAGAGACAACGTAACATGATTAGAGCTTTTAGCAGCATCTTTCTGCTCTTTGCAGGAATCCATCAATTACTTAATGTCCACGATCAATCTCATCAGGGAAAAGATAATGCGTACAGAGCTGAGGAGAGACAGTGGAAAAACCCTTCATCTGAAATATTAAAGATGGCTTAAGATTTAATGGTGTATTTCTCTAAATTACAACATTCATCTCCAAGGAAATCAATCACTCTACAGGTTGGAGCACTGGATATGTAAGTAAGTCATGAGGAGGGAGAAAGAGTAAATGTATTCCTGAATAGATCCTGTGTAGGTCGTAACTTTATAATCAACTATGTGCATATCATATTACCTTAACAGTCAATGCAGGCAATAATGTACTGTAGTAGAGTGGGTATTTGTCAGGGTACAGTCGAGTAGAAACAACTAGCAGTAGTATCCCATCAAAAAGAATAAACAAATAGAGAGAAATGTTTTAACTCCATCTCTCCTGTCTAATTACTTTGGCCTCTGCACATAACCACATAAAAATATATTAATAGGAAAATTCCAGATAATATTTGTATATGGAAGCAATATAATAATTGTATCTATTTGGAATCAATGTAGGAAATTAAGTTGAAACGAGGCATCACAATTTATTTGTCGTTGGCTGGCCATTGCTTTGCAGTTGCAAGGCTACTGCCTCCAACCACGTGTCTTTGCACATTGTGACGACTGTATCCGTCCCTTTCTAACTCCCAACGACCCTTCAAATCTCCTTCATCAGCTCGGTTCACTTTAGCCTTGTCCCACCTCTAGCTGTTTGAGCAGCTCCTCGCTGGGTTTCTTGCTGGTGATCTTTGTCTTGTAGAGCTCTCTGTATCGTTTGACCATGTTTCGGTGACAGCGAATGTGCTGCCATGACCACATGCGAAGTCGAGGCTTCACATCTACCTCCAGGACGCTTGTGATCACATACTTCCACCTACAAGGGAAGCATCATATAAACACAGTAAATTTAACAATATCCAATACTAAATAGCAAGAAATGGAGGTAAATTATCTTTTGACTTTAAAAGTCTAAATCAATATGTGCTTTCTGACCAGATGTGGGCGTTCTTTAAAACATCAAGCTCAGGTCTGTACTTCCTGTACGGCAGGTTCCGGGACATCAGATCCACTGAGCCCAGTAACTCCAAGATGCTAATGTACTGGAAAGAGAGGAAGTCGACAATTACTCAGCATCACAGTGAGTACTGACTGTAGTGCAGATAGCATCACTGAACAACTCATTCTTTCCCTCTTTGCACTTTTCAAATATGATTTAATTTCACCCAGCTTATTCCTCTTTAACATAATTTCTCTCCCCCTCCCTTTAAAAAAAACCTACATTTAAACCAGGCTCTTACATAGACAATTTTATTCACAATAAACACAGACACATACCTGTGATCTGTTGAGCTCAATGGCCACCTCACTGAGATTGACAATCAAGTCCAACTTAGGATAGGTGAAGTCCAGGTCTGACCTGGGATTCATCCGTAGTTTAGCATCCGCTGAGATGGGACGAAAAACTGTGGACCGGCATCAAGAAATTTAATTTTTGTACCTGGCTGTGTGCTTGTATGAAACATTGGATCTGTATTTAAAATCAAGTATTAAAAAGTTGTGATTATGTTTTTCTGTTAGCAAGGTCAATCTTTTAAAAATCTGTGCACTTGAGCGCACATCTGAAAGAAAATCTGTTGAGATGTGCCGAAAAGCTGGTGAAAATTGTTTGCCGTAGCATAATATTAGATTACAAATACCAGTTCATACCTAGGGTAAAAAAATAATTCATACATGTCAAGTTATATGTGGCTTTAGGCAGGTCTCATTAGGTCATCTTGACATTTTCTACGTAATCATGTTAACTAATAGTCTAAAAAATATGATAGAGGAGACAGCAGGACACCTACTGAAGTCATGGCTGACAGGAGCATGGCTCTGGATTTCCATGCTGCTCTGTAGTCTTTGCTATAAAAAAGGCAAGAGAAGAGAAGTTTGCATTGACAGCGCGTGGAAATAAACCTTCACAACACTATATTTATAAATGTTCTACCCATTAGGGCTACTCTTGAAAGAGACTAGACCGTAGGATCATCTGTGTGCTCACAGTAATGAGGCTGTTTGTCAGTGTAGAGGGAATAGGACAGATAATAGCAGGCTGAATCCAGGCTGGTGGAGACAAGGTGCAACACTGTAATGACAGGGTGACTCACCAAGGCCTCCTCTGCAGTGTGATTGGAGAAGAGTGTTGAGTTAACATTCCAGTAGGCAAACAAGCTGTCTAGTTGAATCAACTGAGAAGAAGGAAAACACAAAGCAATTAGAGCAGTGCAGCTGCTAACCATGGGGACAAAGCAGACCTGGCACTGTACACTGATTTCTACATTTTGGACCATGGCCAAAAGATAGGTCAGGATGGAATATAATGAGTTCCCAGCACAAAAACATTTCACAGAACCAAACGGACTGGTTCAATTACCCCAAAAGTGTTTTAATAAGTAAAGTAACTTTCTGTTGCCTGAAGGGAAACACTAATCATAATCATAATACTATGACAAAGAAAACATGCAATATCAAACAGCCTATACTTGATAAAATACAAAAGCAGCCGACATATTAAGTGGTTGAATTTCTTACCTTGAAGAAAAGCTTGGAATTCTCATCCAAAAGACTTGGATTCCAGTTCTTATCAGCCGTCTGTAACGTCAAACAAGCCGCAAGGCCTCAACAAGATAGCTTTTACTTTTTAAATATGTATAATCGTGATATTAATTCATGACTAATAGATGAATGCAACATAGCAGATTATATGAAATTGGAGACATTACAACACGTTACCTGAAGGCTGAGGTTTTTAAGTGACACACCAAATGACAGAGGACAGTTTGAATTGGTGACCTGTGTAAAAAAAAGTAACAGGAGAAATAAGAGCTAAGCCTGGTTTGCACTGTGCTTATTTTGCCATTACCGATACTCTCATTGAGCTTTGCTGTATATGCGAAGAACATACATCGCTACGATAAGTCAGTTAGAATACTTACGTCATCCTCATACCGTACGTGGATGTTAGAGATCTTGACCGTCAGGTTTTTGATGACCTGAGTGACCATTTTTTCCACGAAGGTGTCCTGCTTCTCTAACATGGGGTTTTCTGTCAATCATAGACAAAAATGAAGACTATGAGTGCTGATGTGGTTTTGAAGTTTTCCTGAAGCTTTGTAAATATAGGAAACATGATCCGACCTCTTGCTCTTTGATAAAAAAAAGGAGCATTGTCTACAAATCATTCTCTTCACGTTACATGTTTAAATGTATTCCAACAGTTGGCCGTAGCTCTACATGCTAAAGTTTATTGTTAACTTTCTTGTAAAACTTTGTATTCTTGATTGTAAACCTAACACACAATTCCACATAAGAAAGTATCAATTGTTAATTATAAATGATGTCCTTTTTTCGACCAGTATCTGCCTTTCATACTTAACTCTAACATTCCACAAAAGCATATATGCCCAGTTTATAAGTGATAATGATTATAATTTATCATCAACTGAAAATATAAGCAGTTAGTTCCATAAAATGTCATGTGTGTTTCTGATGGACAAACTATCCTGTTCTTGATTTGATCTTTGATTTGTTATAAACTATGCTAACCTTCCTTATTCTAAGTTAATAAGCAGTAAATTGATTTTGGCGTAATAGGAATACAGGTCCTGGTTAGTTGTTCAGTGCATCCTTTGCATCCCTTGCAGCGTAAATTAGCAGCTACGTGCAACAATATCATTCAGTCTTTAAAAAACTAATTTGCATATAATCTTTCCAAATTTAAATGAAGATGAAGTATTAATATTAGTGCAGTTAATAGCATTAAAAATAAATGGCTGTAGAAATGTTCCACTTTGTTGCTATGCTAGTAATGAAATATACAATGATAAAATGGAAAGACACAGTACTATAATGGACTGTATCGACCTCTCAAAGCATTTAAGATTACAAGCCACATTCATTCAATCACACACAAATTCAAACAGTACAACTATATGCTTCTGCACTTAATAATCACACCATCACAAACTGCCAGCACACTCGTCACGGCCAATTCGGGATTCAAATCTGGTCCAAGTGGATGTGAGGACAAACTACAGATCTTATGGTTGGTGGATGAACAGCTCTACCTACACTTGTCTTAGCATTAATCACAGGGCTATAATAGATAGTCAGCGTTGCACTATCTATCTCATGTTGCAGTCAGAGTTGCACTGGTCATCGCATTTTGGCTCGGCAGTGTTAAACCACAGAAAATACTAAGTGTGAACGCAGCAGCTCCAAAAGCAACACAGGAACTCACAGCCAAACAAACCACAACCACATGTTTAAGAATCTCTGCTCCTGCTACTTTACTATGTTTAATCCATAAAACCACCTCTTTTCTACTTCATAGTTTCGGTTGCTTCTCCTCTGGCGACCTAATCTGACCCAACAGTCACAGCGTTCGCTATGTCTCTCTTACAACTCAGCAGAATGTCTCTGAACCATATAAAAAAGTTACTAGGAAGCCAAACATTTCTGAATATTTGCTAGACTTACATGTCAACACACGCCCATAAGGTAAAAGCTGAACTCTGACCTTGCTCAGCAGCCTTCTGCTTTGTTTCCTCTATCCTGTTTAGCTCCCTCTGTCGAGCCTCCTGTAGCTGCTTCCCCTCCTTTTCTGCATCATACTTTATACCTGGAAAGACAGGGATCAATAGAAGGGATTAGTGAAACAATAAAACATACAGAGGGTTTAGCTGGAGTTTCCTGTTTGTCCTGACTGAAGTACTTTAGAGTCATGAATAAGTGAGCGAGAGTCCTTTGACTACTGTACTACACACGGTGTTGTGTCTACTTCATTTCTGTACTTGATAATAGAGCAACTATAAAGAATATAAAGCTTTCTACTATAATACAAATTTGTTTAAACATGTTTTTAATTTTCAAACCCAGACCGTACCTTAATAATAATACAGTCAAATAAAAAAATTAAAAATAAATAATAAACAGTAATGTACACACTATTGTATCTACTATGAGTACATAAGTTTAAAAATATTTTCCGTATCTTACTTGCTGTGGGGACTATGAGCAGATAGACGCCGTCCAGAGTGGCCTCCACTGACTGAGTGTAGAGGTTCTTCCATGGGATCTTAAGCTCCAGCCGTCCTATCAACACAAAGACGAGATGAGAAAATGTTCTTCTGTACCACACTAAAGGCAGCATACATGGGCTCTCACTACGTTCTCACCTATATGGCCGGCTCGAACTTTAAACGGTATGTCAAGCTCGCTCTGGAACAAAAATAAAAACAGTAAAAGTCAATAACTGTCAAACAAAATCATTATTGACGCCAGAAAGACATGACGGTTGACAGATTTTGTGCAACTTACCAAGGCATTCTCCTTTATTTCAAGATTTCTCAGAACAGCATCACCTGCGATGACAGGATCACTGATTGTTACTATGTACTTTACGATAAGACAAACAGATTAGTGGAAACACAGTCCAATCTAAACAGAAGGTCTTCGGCCTTTGTCTTTTGATTTAATTCCAACACTCAGTGCAATGCAACACATATATTACTGAAGCCGTTCATGACACTCACATCATCACTACAAGACCTAAATGACTCAAATGATCAGTGTGTATATCACCACTTTATGAGTGGACAAGTGCAACATCTTACATCATAGGGCTGGATGATATTGCCAAAAATCATGCAGCGATATTGATAATTGTCACATTATTACTTTTTTCAAATCCTCCTGAGTAAAAGTTGTGGTTTTAAACTTTTCTTTAGAATTTACAAATCTGAATCAGATCAATTATGTGTTGTCCCTCCTCACTGTGCTTACACAATTCATAAGCAATATCAATTTCTAAGTAGATATTCTTTCAAATTGGAAATGCAGAAGGAGGATGAAGTATTTTTTACTACTGTGAATCAATAACTATTATAATAAATGCCACAATATTATTTCTTTCAAGTTAAAAGAAGGATTTCTGCACCTGTTGATTAAACTCTTATTTATGGGCAGGGAATGACACCTGCTCACATCGATATATATATATATAAACATTGAACATTTGTTATATTGCTATTGATGAATATGACATTGGGATGAGTATTGATATTGTTGTTACTGCCGCGTCCTGCTTGTAATAAATTCAGCAGATATTAAACTGTGCTGCAATACATTTAGTGATCGAGGCGGATGTTTTGCAAGTGGCTGCAGCTTCATGAATAGTGAGACCTCTCCTCATGTTGACCTCGTGCAGACCTGTCAGTCTCTCTTTCTCTTTCTCTCTCTCTCTCTCTCGTGTAAACCACTCGGTGTCAAACAAGGTGGCGACTCATCCCATAACTAGGCTCCGTGAAAGGGTGTGACTTCAAGTCGCTGGCTTATCTGAAACTCGTATGAGTGCACCGAGCAAACAAGCCAAATAGCTGATGTCAGAAGATCGATGCTGCGGTCTGACAATAATGGCTGATCGAATCGTTAAGTAGAAATAACTTAGTCTCCGTCAGCTGAACTGTGAGTGTGGACAGATGAAGTGACACTGACAGCTGAGGGAGCCTCACACACACACACACACACACACATGCCTGCTGCTGGTGGCTAGCCGCTGTTAGCACTGGTTAGCCACCTGAGCGGTCGAGCTAGTCCTCTGACACGGCGCACACAGGTTCACTCACCCCCCCATATGCCGAGTTTGAGCTGCGAGCTGTCGAGGTTGACGACGTAGTCCCCTAGGAACCGATTGAGGACGTCCACCACCACGCTTTCGAAGACCATTTTGGCGTCTGCTTCACCTTTCTGTCACCATGTTTACATTCGGACGACTCCGCCGCCTCGACGTCAGATTAGCACGTCCTGTGATGGGCGGCGCTATGACGTCAGGCCGCGTTTGGGATAGGATTATAGAATAGGATTAGTTTATTTGTGGGTTGTTGTTTTTTTTTACTCTTTATTTTCGGTTTAAAAAATGGAATTATCAAGGAATCGATCACATTTTATTTGTAGAGCCCATACTGTGTATTCAAATCATTATTTGACTCAATGTCAGTGTCAATGTCAAATGTATTTATTAAGCACATTTAAAACCACTTGATGGAACAAAGTGCTTCACAAAGGTATACAGCAACACACATTACATCAAAAGACCAATAGTACAAATTAAGTAAGAAAAAATATAATAGAATAAAATAAAATAATAAAAAATTGAATCTGCTGGGATAAAAACGATCTCAACTCGAAAAGAAAGCCAAGAGAAGAGTATTGTTTTTGACAATGATTCAAAGTGAGCGAGAGAGGGGGCAGATCTAATATGGAGTGGCAAGCTGTTCAACAACTTTGGGGCGGATAGTCTAAAGGCTTGATCACCTCTGGTCATGAGCCTCGTTCAGGAGCAGCTGACTTGCTGATCTCAGATCTCTAACTGGTGTGTGAATATGAAGGAGTCTCATAGAGTTCAACAAGGTGACACAATCCTCTATCCCCCCAAAAAAGCTTTTAATGGGAACAAAATGTGAGTGATCCCTCACCCAGGATGGTCAGAAGTGCAAGATATGTCATGTAGCAGAGCACAACAACAAATTAACAATATTTACATCATTCATAAGATAAAAACAGTGTCTTAAAATGGTTATAGTGTGACAGAGATGACAGGGAGCAGTGATGACATTTCAAATAATGGAAGTATTGATGATAACAATGGTGGTACTAGGGCTGCAAACACTTTGCGGGCCGAGCACTTGCTAACTCGGGAGCTGATGTGGTCACCAGGGAGGGTGGTAGGGGACCGGGCGAAATGGCGGAGTGTTGCATGCGTTTTGTGCACTGCGAGAATATTTGGGGGCGCCATTCAGCTACTTTGCCACGCCCATTCCTTCAAAAACTACAACATGGCCACTAATTCCAAGATGGCCGACTTCCTGTTGCGTTTTTTTCATAATGCCTCTAGAAACTCTTGTCTGTTCATGATGCAAGTGTGTACCGAATTTCGTGAAGATCGGGGAAAACCAAGTCGCTTCAAGGGGCGCTATTGAGCCATTTTGCCACGCACATTCCAAATTACCCCAGAATAGGAAATTGTTTCTGGGTTTTGAATTTCCTCCATAGTTTCATGAGATTTGAGCATGTCTAGGCCCTCACTTGAGGTCTTGGGTCCTGATACTGCCGCGGGGAGGGCGAACGGGGACCGGGCAGAACCGCTCCATGTTGGGTGTGCTTTGTGCATCGCGGGAAGCATAAATATTTCACTTCCTACGTCCATCAAGGGGGCACTGGACAACGCCCACTAATCACGCATTAGTGTAGACCACAACGTGAACATTTGATGTAAATCTAATTAAAGTTGTATAGATGTTTACCTCCTTTTGGCAGAAGTTTTTGCTATCCCCTTAATTACGTAGAGACTAATAGTTCTATCCACGTCAAAAAACACTTCCTTGTTTCTGTTGAGATCGTATAAATCTTTCACCTTTGCTACAATCAAAGACATCAACAGAATCTATGACCACTGAAACTGGGACATAGCAGCAAACTGACCACAAGGAATTCTTTGCTTACTGAATCCTTGGAAGTCTTCCTTTATATATTGTTTAGTCTGGAAGGAGTCAAATGGTCAGTCACAAACAAGCAATATTTTTTCAGCTTTCACCTCAATGTTTATACAGTTTGAGGAAATGTCACACTCACTGATTTGAAGTTGATCTGATGAAAGGAGATTGATTTCGTAGCAGGTGTCAAAACGCCAAAAATTAAGCCAAATTTCATTTTCAATCCAATATGGCCTGTTTCCTGTTCAGTATGGCAAAAAGTGACAAGAAGATTTTTTGAGCATCAAGGCATGATATACACATATCTTAATTTAATTGATTTTGAGCTCCAAACCCAGTTAAGTTTGATTATGCTTGTATCAGAGTGAGGGCCAATAGGAAGAAGTATTGTTTTGAAAGTAAGAAAAATCCATTCTTTAATCAGAGTCAGACAGCTTAGACGATAGTCAGCATGAACCACATTGCCACAAATGTTAATTGCACACAACGAGAAAGCTTCGACAAATCTTAGTGGCAGTTTAATAAGGATTACAAAAACATAACAGGGTACAGAAGAAGGCAAGACTTCATTATATATTAATATGTGATATAAATATTATTTGTTTAATATGAATAATTGTAGTTTTGGTCATTTGAGTGCAGGAAACAAACACAAGCTGACTTTTGTACTTAATGTGAATAATGTTGAGTACAAATGACAATTTTACATTCAGTGTGACATGTAGCATTAGTTATTCTACATGTCATATCCTGTGTTCCTGTTAAAATAAACCATTACACATTTATGGTTATGGAAGTTTTCACATTTTGCTGCAAAGGGAAATGTCTATTCTTGCACCCATTTATTAAGATGAAGTAACTGAGACAAAGGTTTGGTGATGACTCCGATCACTGTCCCCCTCCTCAGTGTTCCAGCTCCAGGTTTATCCACCACTTTCAATCTCAGCTGCAGGTCCTGCAGATCCTCTCGACTCAGCTCTGTGAAGAAGAAATCCTCATTAAACACAAGGTTGCGGCAGTTCCTGATGGTGGCGCTCTTCTGCCGCTGCAGCTTCCCTGGTGTCAGACACAGACTCACTGCACAGTTCAGGGTTTGCTGGCCAGAGTCGTCCTGCACGCCCTCCACAGACACCACACGAACTCTGACTGTGGAGAGGGAGGACAGCGTGTTGGTGGAGAATGTGGTGCTCTCGGCAGAGAGGCGCACTTTACCACGGCCCTGCAGTGGCAGGACGTGCTCCCGCTGAAGCCTCTCCTGACACTGCAGGACCTCCAGGGGGAAGAGGACAGGTGGGGCAAGGGTGAGCGAGCGTCCCACTGAGCTGGGAGGGCCACTGGGAAAGGTTTGCACACTTAAAAAAACCCTCTTCATCCTCCCATCCTCCTCCCTGTGGTCATGTAACAGAGGACAGGATGTCGCTGCTTTAAGACGGCCACTGCCTGATGGGATGTAGAAGGAGGATTTAGGACTGTAGGGGGAACTGAGGGGCGAGGAGTCACTGGAAGAAGGTGTTTCACTCTCTGTGCTTCCTGTATCCGACAGGCTCTTGCTTGAAAACACAGGGGAAAACCCAGATAAAGTTTTCTTGGGCAGGTTTGTCTCCTTTGCCAGGTTGGATGCTGCAATGGGAGCTCTTCTTTTGAGCACGTAATCAGGCAAATTTGAGTGGAACAAAGATTCTTTTCTCCGAGTGTTGGGGCTCTCATATATCCCAGCCAGCCCATACCCATCTGCAGAGAATGGCAAAGGTTTCTTTGTGGCCTTCCAAGCCACTGCTGCATCACCAATCTTTGTTTTGGCCTCCTTGGTCTTTACATCTGTTTTGTTCGAACAAGTGCTGCTCTTGGCTATGTGGTTGCGTCTCTGCAGGCGAGGGGGGGCCGTCTCAGCTTCAATCAGGTAGCTCCTCCTGCAGAGCCGCGGAGGCAGACAGAACTCTGGGATCTTGTCGGGCGTGAGGATGTTGTTGTGCAGATTGGAAGAGAGGCTGATTTTAGAGGAGACATCCTCCTCACTCTTTCCCATGTAACGACTGACCTCTAGAGGAATGCTCTCCACGCTTTCCCTGATCTTCCCAAGGACCCACATTGTCTTCTGATGATTTAACACAATGTGAATGTGCTCACAAATCCAAATGTTTTTGCCCTTTAATCAAAAAGAATATAACGCATTATTCAGGCAAATTAGATAAATAGAGATTAGTATAGAATAACAAACGTTTCAGATTTGTAATAGTTTTAGAACGGATTAAGATATTTCAAATGTTCTCCTCTCACCTGTTGGGTCTCGATGTGTCCGTCACTGAGGAAGGACCTGAGAGTGTTACAGGATGTCCCTGTGACAGATTTTAAAGGTGAGTGCGGGGCTCTGCACCACTGGTCTGCCGCCCCCGCCTGCGTCACAAAACAGGTTGTACACACTAGTACACACAGCAAGAACACACACATGATAGACAGAGTGTGTCCGGTGGAGAAAGGGATGCACTGATTTAGTTGTACTTGAAGGGTGTGACATCATCTTTTCAGGAAGTAGATGATTTACATCATCACTCAAATGCTGCTACACTGAAACTGAAGGAAGACACAAGGTATTAATCGTAAAAAATTTAAATTCTACTTTAGCAGCATATGAATTTAAAATACAATTTAAATATAAAACATGTACAAAAAAAACTTTGATACTACATCAAATTCATTTGATATGTGAGGAAACATATTTAAGAGATGTTGAAAGTTAGAATTCATAATTCATGAAGTTACTTCAGGAGCCGTCTACGCCTCAATCACACGTATACTCACCGGTCACACCTTCAGCATAGGCCTTAAACTTTCCCTCTCCTTTATCTGTTTACCCATCTACCTCATCCCTACCTCTGCTCATCCTTACCCTCATCATTTCGTCCTCCTTCCCTGATCATTCTTCTTCATTTCCTCATCCCTTTGTCCTCTTTTCCTCATCCCTCCATCCTTCTTCCCAAATTCCTGTACCCTCTTCCCTTCGAAGTCTTTCCCTCATCTCTGTACCCTCATCCCTTCATCCTCCCTTCCTTATGCCTACCCACATTGCTTCATCCTCCTTACCTCTTCATCCTTCTTCCCTCGTCCCCTCCAAAATATCTTCATCCTATGTTCCCTCCTTCCCTTATTCCTTCTTGTTCAGTTTATATACCTCGCATATACCTTGCATACCTCTTGCAGGTCTCATTTGGAGCCTCCCTCCACACAGTGCATCCTCGCAGACCTATCAGACATATGTTCACTTCAACCCCTTCTTTCATTGTCCATTCATTTTTCCTCAACATCCAATATATCCAGTTCCCTTTAAACCTTTAAGTGAAATGTAGTTAGTGCGTGGTCCTTGTTCTTTGAAAGCACTATTAGATGTACGACCCTGCCAAAGTCTGAATTACTTTGTGTCACAGCCCAACTGAAACTTCTGGATTTATTTGTGTGTTGTTGTGGTTATGATGCAATAAGTCAAATCTGCTTTTGATAGGGCTGACCTCTCGTTCAAAGATAGGAGCTACCCAGGCATGCAGACACCACCCACCACCTCAAAGACCCATTGACCTTTAAACAGCAGGAAGTCCGGACACACAACTGACATGACGTGTCCAGTATGTGTTCTTATCTGGGTCAAACCATGATATGACTTTCTTCTCCTCTGTTAATGAGAAAAATGTGAATGGAATGAATTCTCATAACGAGTCTCTAATAATTAGAATCACATTCATTCAGTGGTTTTCATTCTAACTGAGCTGGAGTCCGATCATGTTCATGTTTTTGTTGGGACTTCTCCATGCTCCTCTGTATATTGACATTCATGAGATAGTTTCACTTCTATCTAAGAATACCTGACATCCAAAGTTGTTGTCTAAACCACATCATGTAACGGAACTACAACTGTTTCATATCATCAAACATTGGCAATTTTGGTACATTTTTGTACTTTTCAATGTTGTGAATTACTCGACCACAAGAGGGCGAACATGCAGCACCGTTGCCGTTGCTCAGCCTCAACTTCCATTTGTCTTGGTCAAAACATTAATCGGACAAAATGTGTATTTTGTGAAGCTTTACGACGATTATAACAACCATTTAAATGACAAGCAAAGAAATGAGTTGGTCTAATTTGTGTAAAGTCTGCTTATACACACATAAACACACACACTCACACTCAACATCTGCCTTGTGCTTCATTAAAATCAACCTCTGTTATTGTTCTAATTAAACATCAAGCTAGTCTGAAAACAACAGCCTTGTGTGTGTGTGTGTGTGTGTGTGTGTGTGTGTGTGTGTGTGTGTGTGTGTGTGTGTGTACATGACAATGAACAAGAAGACACTGAGGGTACATTTGGGAGGAGTCAGGGGCCTCTGGAGCGCCCAGGGGTCAGGAGGCTTTTTGTGGTAGTGAAGATTGACTTTATTACGCCAATAAAAAGCCGGAGTGCTCTCAGTAATGGAGAGATAAATGATCGGGAGTCAGAGGAGGACCTTGCCTTTAACCGCTGTCACAGCAGCAATTAGCGCTAACGAGAGAACAGCGCATTGTTGCCAAATGTTCCGCTGCCGTCAAGTGCATTAGTGTTAAAATCGTTTGGTTCGGCAGTGCCACAGTTTTAAAATAATAATTCATAACCCTTTTTTTGTGGGCTTCATTTTGTTAATTTATTGTGTTGAATAATAAGTTAACTAATCAACTAAAATGCTTTAAAGGTCTTTTCTAACCTACACCATTTCTGTTTTACTTAACGTAACTTAAGTCTTTGATCGGACACAGTCTCAAAAGTCGGCTCGAGTGACTCTGTCATTCTTGCTAAAGAGCTACTGCACACACATATAAGACATGCTCTGAACTTCATTCTGCCAAATCTAATCAGTTTGGCTGTCTGTGAGAATGCAAATGTCCAAGTCAATCGCTCTCCTGCCAGTCGGCCAGTAAAAACTCTGGACAATGTCCGAAAGAGCCAATGAGAGAAATAAACAGGATAATGTCCCTGAGGATTCACAGAGAGCAAGTGGGCACATATCTTACAAATGCCGGATGCAAAACTGAAAAAACTAGGGATGCACCGATATGGAAATTCTTGGCCGATACCGATACCGATATTTAAAATAACAATCTGGCCGATAGCCGATACCGATACCGATATTTGTTTATTTTCTTTTTGTTGTTATTCATTCAACCTTTTGTGCCAGAAAAATAATTAAATCATTATTTAGAAAGCACTATTAAAAAAAATGTCAGCCCTTCATCACTCTTATCTTTTAATGAGCACAGATTGAATCAGATTTATGAAACAATCTTTGATTTAACTAAACTTCCGGTGCCGCACACTGAGCCTCCGGCGGCGCGGAGAGGAGGGCGACGGAGGGACTGCTCCCCCAGCCGCGGCACGTGCCCAGCGGTTTTACCACAAATATGAACATCGGCCAATGATATCGGTGAAAGTCAAGTTTATTACCGATAAGCCGATATCAGTAAACGAGGCGAATATCGGCCGCTACCGATGTTCGGCCGATAAATCGGTGCATCCCTAGAAAAGACCCATAAAGAATACAATTATCTCTTGATGAACACAATGTGTCATACACGTGTACCTGCCTCCTGCCCAGACACCTCATCTGAACACTCCAGAGATTTGAAAGTTTCTCTCCAGGACAATCTCTTGCTACACTCCTCATATGTGAGAGGCAAAGTCCGGAGAATGTCCGCACCCAATTGTCTAGACTTTCTCCAGAATTCCTGTCTGAAAACGATTACATACAGCAAACACCCTCCCCAGTGCCTAGCCGAAAACTACTTTAAAGGCCTTGCATGAAAACGCTTATTAAGTTTGAACTGTATTCCCTCAGAGTTCCTACACAAGCTTCACAGGCTTGTGAGAACAAGCAGCTCTTGATTATCATCTCAGATTTTGACCAATAAGGACCCAAAGCAAAGCAAATGGAACATAACCCAAACATAATGATGGATGTCTCTCTGTCTCTCTCTCTCTCTCTCTCTCTCTTTCTCTTTCTCTCTCTCTCTCTCTCTCTCTCTCTCTCTCTCTCTCTCTCTCTCTCTCTCTCTCTCTCACATGCCCAGAGCTAAACATGAGCCCTCACCCTTGCCTCATCTCACAGAAGCTACAATGGAAGGTTCAGCTCTGTTTTCATGGAGGTTGACTCTTTCATAGATTGACTCAACATGGATTCTGATTCAGTTCATTTGCTCAGTGGAGTAGGAAAAAGACTTCTGATGCCTGATGATCAGAGATGAATCAAATCAGTTTTTCTTGTTTTTCTTGTCGAGCCTTATTCTTTTCTTCTTGATGCACCAGTTTCATACTTTATGTTTTTGCGATTTGAGTATCTCCCGATGATATGTTTAATTATAATTGTGCAAGTTTATGGGAACAGTGGTGCAGTGGTTAACACTGTCGGCTCACATTAAGAAGGTTCTTGGTTAGAATCGTGGGTCTTTCTGTGTGGACACATTAAAAAGGACTAAATCAATTAGGTAAGATAAAAGATATATTTTTTAAAGCTGATAACAGACATTGGCTTGTTGATATGAGAGAAATCCCATTTTATTGGCTTGATTTGAACATATTTTACAATATGTCTGAGAACCAAACAAGTCTCGATTCAGGGCAGCTTTAACAAGCCAAATCTTTGTTAAAAGACTTCCTCTGTAACTCTGCCAATTATTATGTTTTGACATTGTGCTACGAGATTTAAAATTTCAAGTGCAAACTTGCGGGAGGGAGAGAGCTGATGATACACTTTGCTAATTTCCACTTCACTTTAATCTCTATTATTGAGGCGGCAAATGAGCCTATATGGGCAGCAATTCTCTCACAAAGCACTTAACCTCTTGGGAAATTGCTGAAGTTTTTTGGCCGGAGCAACTTCTTTGTCTGAACTCCTCGGAGAAAGTGAGAAAGCGGGGAAGTCGGAGAGGAGAAATGGTGGGAAGGAGGCCAGCATGGCTGAACCGCTGACCTGCTTTGAGTTGATAATAAAATGTGATAATGGCTAATAAGGTGTAATAATTTGGGCCAATAAAGATGGATGGCAGATTGAAGATGGTGCGAGTTGCGTCAGAGGACCTTACTTTGAGGACGGAGCAGAGACAATACACTTCAGCTCTTGTGGGGGCAGATAAAGTTTGACCTCAGAGCAGTGAATCATTGTCTAATTATTAAGAAGGAAGAGGAATACAGAGAGAGGGGCAGAGACTGGATGAGCGAGATGAACCAAGGAAAGGAGGTAAAAAGGGTTTTGGTTAAGAGTTGGAAACAAACATGAACGAGTGTCAGACAGGTTCAGGTGAGATGCATTTGAAGATGGAGGAGTGAAAGAAGACGTGGAGTGACAGAGAGTGAGAGGAGGAAGAAGTGAAATGGTAGAAAGGAATTGCAGAACATTATAGAGACAAGAGAGAAGAGTTATGGCAACGTGCAGTGGTCCGGAGTGACCTGTCGTTACAGGACTCTCTCCCCTGACAGCTTCTCTCTGTCTCCAGGCCTGATGCCAATATGCTAATCCTCCTCAGATGGCCTTTTCATTGGCTGATGCTGACTCCTGCTGACAGGTGCCAGATGACTGTCCCCTCGTCCTACTATTAAAGACCACCGCGATGAACATGGCGAGGGGACCATTACCAAGATAAGAGCAGATGTAGCCGTATGCCGGCTGCCTGCGTGTAGTGAATCACATCGGTACATACTGTTAAAATAAAAGCACATGTACCACGACTGAACCACAGCAGGTAGGATGTCCTGAATGCAGTTTTTGTTCTTTAAAGCATTAATGGTGATTTTGCATTAAAAAAAAGTGGATGAGTAATTTTCCATAACTGGATAAATCTGGCTGTTGACAGAGAAAAGTCTAATTGCCCTGCTCTTTTTTATCCTAACTGATGTGCCCTTGAGCAAGGCACTCCACCCCAAACTAGTCCAGTGGAGCTGCTCAGTGGCCAACAGGTTAAAACTGTGCAGCTTCCATGTTAAATGCAAGCACTGCTGTCACTGACACATCCCTAAATTAAGGTTAGGAAATAAATCGAAATAATTGTCTAATTGATGATATATGCACTGAATTAAATTCCATTCATTCATTATCGAAATCACTTATCCTTTGAGGGTCACAGGAGAAGTTGAAGCAAATCCCAGCTGACATTGGGCTGGAGTCGGGGTACGTCCAGGACAGGTCGCCAGTCCATCACAAGACCCACGTCAAATTGGTTTTCAGAGAATTATCATGACGTGTGCCAGAGGAACTTCAATTACAAAATGAGACTATTTGAATATAAGTTTATTCATCATTCTGTTTGATGAAAGCAGGAATGGAATTTCTTGAGAGTGAGAAATTAGTCAAGTTAACCTTGAGCTTTCTGACCCTAATCACTTTGGTAGGGTCAGGGAAAGATTGTGGTTTGGGTCA
This sequence comes from Pleuronectes platessa, assembly GCF_947347685.1. Lineage (NCBI taxonomy): Eukaryota > Metazoa > Chordata > Actinopteri > Pleuronectiformes > Pleuronectidae > Pleuronectes > Pleuronectes platessa. The sequence continues at coordinate 19,109,673 of NC_070629.1, read as the reverse complement.
AATGCTGTTTAACGGCACAGAAATGCCTTACGTCCTGATGTGGTGGTAAAACTGTGGGATTAGTGTCCTTGAACACTTCTCTCCTGTTACTTGTGTAGCTTCAAGTTTTGCCAATAAACCTAAGATCACATTATAAAATGAAAACAAAGTCACATTATACTGACGCCATCTGAAATGCACGACATGGACAGGGACATACTAGTGTTTCACCTGCACATCATTTTTTTCCTTTGACAATTTGAAAGTCTAAAGTTTAAATCTGAATTGTGTTTCAATGAATATGTATATATCAGTTAATTGATTGCAAATAACCAATAAAGCAACTATAATTATTCGGATTGGCACACTCCAGCCTCCGTACAATAAATCCTCTCACAGTTGCAAAACATTTAAGTATAAATTAGTTTTCCTCAAATAAAATGACACGTTTTTTTTAACGTTCTCGTTTTTGTTTTGTTATGTTTTTTGTTTTTTCCTTTTTCTTTCATGTTCATTTCTAATGGTCGGAGTTAGAGTTAATTTCCAACAGTCCTTTTTTTCTTAATGCCCTGAATCTGCACATGATGAAACAACGCGATGCATTTTAACTTTCAATAATGATGAATGTATGACGTTAATTTTGGTGAAATTGTTCCAACACAGTTAATAGTTTTGATGATATGTAGTTTTAGGCCGCCATGAATTATTAAAATGCAGCCGCTTATATTTTGAATCGCCACTGAAGTTGTGTGACTGAACAAGGAATCCTTGTGTGGCAATTAATCGTTTAAATAAATTTTAACAAATTTCTGTTATCTGACGCCGACGGTTCTTTGAATAAAAGACTCCTCTTTGGAACAAAGAATAATATTTAAGGTTGTTCATGTTTGTGTCTGTGTGTGAATGTGTGTGTATGACAGGGGAAACTACAGATCAGATCAATGAATTAAGCTGCTCATTATGATGGCCGCTCTTGATGGTCATTAAGAAAAACGCATGTAGAATTTGCCACCCTGGCCCCTACGAAGTGTGGGTAATTACCACTAATGTATCATCATCTATTCAGGAGCGCAGCGTTTCGTTTCTGAGGGCTGACAGTAAAACACCTCTGACCTAAATGTTTTATTCATTCTCAAGAGTCCTAGAATTCATTTTAAACTCATATTTCACATGATGATAGGTTATCCATGAACAATGAGGTCTCTCATATTCGTGTCCTGTTCTCTTTTGTCAGTGTGGGTAGCTTTTTTTAATATGGTGTATATTATATTTGTATTATATTATATTTGTAATGTTCAAATGAAATATAATCATATCCATGTCCGTCCTCCTAATGAACAAGTATATGAGCTGCTTAAACAAAACCAACTTACAAACACAACTGTCCTTTGACAGTGACCGGATTCTTCAGGATGCTTGAGTCGACGGCAAAGTTGCAAAAATATTCCTTGATTTTCTCTCCAAAGGTTTTTCAAATCTTCTTATATTTTAAAAATTTTTATTCAAGCTGCTGTGTTGATGAGTCTTGTTGCATTAACGTGTTTTAACTCAACGTTAAACTTATTATTTCAAGAAATAAATCAGAAATCAAAGCTTAGACAACTGAGCTTTAAAACAATGCACCATAGAAAAACGTGCATTATTTCATTTTGAATGAAGATGTTTTATATCAGTATAGAGATTTGATGACCCCTGACTCTCTCTGCCATATTGTTACTGATTGATTTTGTCTGAAAGTGAAAACAAAACAATGTGTTCAGAATAAACAGAGAAATGTTATTTTAATCACAAATAATTCCCGCAAAATATTTTGCGATTACTTTTATGCAAAAGACAAACTACCTTAAAATGTTTTGGCAAGTACAGGTATTTCTCTGAACACTTAGTAGAAAGGTTTTGCCGCCTGTCTTTTGTTTCTTGTCACATAGAATGGCAAACCGCAGAAACACACAACCACTTCCAACTGCACGTTGTAGCAGAGTAAAGAATGTGATCAAACACTGTAATGGCTCCTGTGTACCAACATGTCAAATAAATGAAGGCTCCTAAGAGGAAGTGAGATTTATAGTTCTGTTTTCAAACTGGCTCCGGAGACTTGTACTGCAAAATAATTTAAAATTTGCTTTTAAATGCTTTGACACAACCAGCACAGCGCCTGCCCTTATAAAAATAAACTACATGTACCTCTGATTACCCTGAGCATATAACACATGAGCACATTAGGAGACATCATGTTATATTATGATTCCAGAGGCATCTAACCCCTATGTTGTGAAGAAAGAGGATCATGGAGGGTAATAATGGCTGCATTATTACTCCTCTTATTGTGTCTTAATTAGTGGCATTTAATTATACACTAATGCAGTGAGGGCTATTAAAGACATTGGGGCCTGCTGATTGGGGAATTAAAACAGCACACACACACACACGCGCACACACACACACACACACACACACCTCTGCAGACACACACTTTTCACACTGACACTTATGTCGTGCCCTAGAAATTTCAGTTCCTCTTAACTAGGAATCAAAGACACCCTGCAGATCAAGTGTGCGTGAGTGAAAGTGTGTGTGTGTGTGTGTGTGTGTGTGTGTGTGTGTGTGTGTGTGTGTGTGTGTAAATTATAGAGATAACCTTTGAAAATTCAGGTAGAAGAGAAAAAATCCAGAGAGAACCAGCAATAAATTCAACTTAAAAAAGAGAGAATGATGAGGATATAGAAGACAGAATAAAACAAGATACTCATTTAATTCTTCCCTCCAACGCCTCTCCTCCGCTGGTGCATCTCAATTATTTGTTCAGAGGCTGGTGTGACAATAGTGTCAGCTGTGGGAGCCTTTGGGATGCTAAACAGGGGACGGCAGGTTGAATATAAGTCATTTTCAGTGGGCTGAACCTGGTGCTTTGTGCTGCCGGAGAGGAGAAGCATCAAAGCTACGTTTAAACGCAGCAAACAAAAGAGCAAAACTTGATCCGACCTCCCCGTCCGCTTTTGAAGTTGTGAAGATGCGGCCCATAATGTTGTTGCTCATATCCATCTTATGAAGACCATACACACCTGTCCTGTATGGAAACAACATGCCTCAGCACATAGGCTACACCCATGCCCATCACTTGTGTGCTCATGAGGAAGGTTTGTGGAAGGAAACAAGATGGTTTTAATAGAAACATATATATTTTTTTAAAGATTTATGCAAATTGGGATTTACTTAACATTTATTTTGATTTAGAAAAAAATCACACTGGAATGATGAACATATAAGTGAGAAAGTGTAACAGCTACGCCACCTTCTTGCAATTGTTTAATACTCGGTGGACCGTTCCTTTCAGGAGCAGTTCTTAAATCTTGAATCAGTCCTAAAGGATCAAATTACTTTAATTTCATTATGTAATAATTCATTAAAATATAGCATAATTATTAAATAAGTACAAGTGACCCTCTTTACAAGGTTAAATTAAATTTGAATCTGCTGGTGAAAAAATGGAAATAAACTTTATGATGAGAGCAATGATACGTACGCTACAGTAACCTGTGCTTTTTGTAAAAATTTGCAAACACACTAAAATCAGCATTATTATAATAGTCAGAGAACATTGGTGATCTAATTATTTATTTCCCCTGATATTTACCTGATCTCAGGACAGTTTGATATAAACAAAGTATCAAATTTCCCATTCATCTGTGGTTTGCAAACACTGAGAAAGATGTGGACATTTAATTTGGGTAAAACATTTAAATAAATAACACCAAAGAAAGTTCGGTTTGAAGTTCTTTATAAATATCTTCAGATAAATAGTGTTATAATACAAGCATAACATTTTCAATGCACTGATAAGTAACACACAAAAAGTGCAACAGGCCTAATAAAAAAAAACATGAAGGCCTATATGTCTTAAGTCAAAAGGCCTGTTATAGATTAAAATAAAATAAATAGAATAAGAGCAACAAAAAATCAACAGAGTTGTTGGTTTGCATTCAGAAAGAATTTTTAGATGTTTGTCTCCTAAATCAAATCTCTCTTTGGGTTTAGCGTATACTAATCTGATTGTATTTATCAGAGCCACATTACAATATGTGGTAAATGCCCTCACAAATTGTGCAAATAAATTATGATCTCAATCAACATGGGTCTACTGAAAAATGCATCACACAGTACAATGTTAACCTTAGTTTTTTTTACAACTCTCCTACAGCTGCTCTTCACCACTCAGATGTCGGGCTTCTCTTCTTTTACGCACCCACAATGTCCACCTTGTTTGCGTTACTTGTCAAAAATGGATTTTACCCGGTTAGGACAGCAGGAGAGCCGGGTGTAAGTGGCTGCCTTTCCCCTCCAGCAGATCGCTCTTCTCCATTGCTGAGGTCGGTGAGCAGAGCTGTGCCGGGCCGGACTGCAGCCCGGTCAAGCCTGGCACGGGACCCAGGGACGGGGTGGGTTTTATTGGCACGGGAACGGCGGGCATGGTTTGCCCGTTGGCGTTGTGGTACAGGCCCTTTGCTGACACGCTGAAGGGCGCGTACTCGGATGAAGCGGGCATGGACACGCCACCCATGGACTCTGACAGCATCCCGACGTGCGGCCACATGGAGTTGACCACGCTGCTGAGCTGTGGAGGCACCGGGTAACCCAGGTGGTGCATGACAGAGGTGAGGGGGAGCCCGCTGGCCATCACACCTTTGTAGTCCCGTCCGATTATGTTCTCGATGGCGAACGGGTGTTTAAACCCGCCGGGCTGCGCGCAGGCAATGCCCCCGTAACCCTGAAAGTGAGGCAGCCGACCCACGGTGCTCGCTGGCCCGGCTGAGTGCTCGTGGTGGCCGGACGCTGAGCCCAGCTTGCCGCCCGGGTGGTGGTGGTGGTGGTGGTGAAAGTAATGCATCATCGGGGAGCTCTTGCAGGCCATGTGCTCGGCGCGCAGAACCTTGAAGCGCTTCCGTCTCCGCAGAAAGCTGCCATTCTCGAACATGTCACCGCAGTCCGGGTGCAGAGCCCAGAAACTGCCTTTCCCGGGTTGATCAGGCCGCCGAGGGATCTTGATGAAGCAGTCGTTGAACGAGAGGTTGTGTCGCAGGGAATTCTGCCACCTCTGGGTGTTCTCTCGATAATAAGGAAACCGGTCCATGATGAACTTATAAATGTCACTCAGGGGCAGCATCTTTTCGGTTGAGTTCTGGATAGCCATCGCTGTCAGTGATATGTAGGAGTAAGGGGGCTTCTGGTCACTGTATGAGTTCTTCCCAGGACGGGGCATGACTATTCACTGGTATAAATGTAAAATATGAAAGAAAACCGTATTTTAAGTTATATTTTAAATGTTATATTAACGGAGCTGACTCGACAATCTGCATATCAGTCGCCATCTGATGGATCTGCTCCAAAGTTCTGAGCCATCAGATCAGAAACTGGTAAATCGTCCTACAGGTGCCTACCTGCGTTATATCGATTAATACAGAGTTGCCCAAAGGCCCGTCGCTGTAGTAAGATCCTTGAGATGCTCCTTCATCCGAAGCAAGAGGACTTCTGACGGACTCTTCGCCAAATTAAGCTCCTGGTGTTGTGCGTAAAAGTCAGTCTCTGTGCGCAAAAGTTGAGAGTGGTCTTCTGAGTTTCCCCTGGTTCCGCGGTGGTTGAGAGATGAGAGGGGCCACCAGCTTGCTGTGCTGTCTGTGTGTGGTGTGTGGTGCTCCTCTCTTCTTGTGTGATGCTCCCACTCGCCGAGCGCCGTTTTTGTAAGACCCCCGCAGGTCGCCGGCTGTATTATCTATTATCCAGACACTTAGGGGACACGTCAGGGGGAGAGCATAGGGCTGCATGTGTGTGTGTGTATGTGTGTCTCTGTGTGTGTGTGAGACAGAGAGCGAGAGAGAGAAGGAGAGAGAGATGGGGTGAAGAAATGAATAAAAATGAGGGGTGGGTGGTGCGAACAGTAGATACGTGCGTTTTTTTTTTCTCTTATTCCCTTTTTCAAAGTTTTTAAACCGGTAAACTGTTTGAGGAAACTATTCTTTTAAATGCCCCAGGGCTAAATCCCCAGTGACTTATCTCCACCTGACCCTGACCTCTGACCTTACCTGTCAAAAAGTTTGATTGGTCTTCCATGTGTTGAAGGCCCTCATTGCTTTGCACATTATAAAACATTTCCGAAAACATATCAGCCTCACTTTTATTCTGCAAATATGTTCACGTGTCCCTGGAATAAAGGCGGCAGAGAATGTGCGTGTGGATGCCATCTTGGCTCATACTGCACACGAGGTAAATAAATAGCAAAGCGTTGAATACGTAAATACAACCTCTTTGTTAAATGTGCTGGACTGCACTTTCAGACTTTGCAAACAATAAATCATGTCTTCCTTTGCGCACAATCATCAGTGCGCAACTCCTCTGCTCCTCAATTAGCCTCCACCAGCGAGTGTGTGTTAGTGTGTTTGCGTTCGTGCTTGTGTGTGTGTGTGTGTGTGTGTGTGTGAGTGAGAGAGAGAGAGGGAGAGAGAGAGAGAGATAGGGGCGCTGTTGTTGATTAATTGCTGTGAGGGGAGTCCGGCGGCTGTCTGTCTGTTCAAACACTCTCCGGTGAATCCTACAAGGATGTAAACAAACTTCATCCCCTGCTCCGGATTCTGTTCAGCGGAGAACAACACAAGCTGCTCCCCGTCCCGCGCACTCTGCTCTCTGCCCATGCAGGTGTCACGACGGGCTCCTTGACGGCTTCTGTCTTCCCCGGTTGCCCCCACGGGCCCCCGAATACATTACAATAATTAAGTCTTCCGTGATTTAGCCTCCTCGGAGAGAAGTCCAACAATGTAATTAAGGGCAAGCGCACTGTATTAGTTATGAATATTCAAACCTGTGTCAATTAATTAGCCGGCGGATCTCTCGTGTTATGTCTCAGTCCTTCAAAGCCACTCAAAGGGTCAACTGTGTCGACGGTGAGCATATTTTAAAGACATCATGCAATTACTCGGAAAATCACTTTTTTTTTTAGTGCCTCTTCACTTGACGGTTGAGTCTGAACACTCACCTCCTCACTGGTTAATAAAGGCAGTTGTTTATGTTTTTCTTTGCATAATTGTTTTCCCTGAGTCTAAAAAATTAGTTTTGAAACTCTGAGGCCCACAGAGGCCAACGCGGGTAAAACGCATCCTCTTTAAACGCCCGGGAAAGATCAATATTAAATCTGTTTTCACAGAGGGGACCGTTAAATAGACACCGTTGCTGATCTGCATAACAAAATTAATTAGGTAGTCTACGGCAGTGTGCGCCTGCACCCAACTCCTGGACAAATAACTAGTGGTAAAGCGCACCTTCTGGGCATACGGAACATATGCTGGAATTATCCTTAATTGACTAATTACATAAATTACTCATTAAGTTTACAGCACATCAATTATAAAAGATGTATCAATTAATTTTGCATAAATTACAAGCGCCACGCTGCACGAAGAGGGTGGCGGAGGGAATGAGGGTCGCCAGAAGGGGGTCTGCTCCAAGGTGGAGCTTGTGTGTCTGTGTGTGTGTGTGTGTTTGTGTGTGTGTGTGTGTGTGTGTGTGTGTGTGTGTGTGTGTGTGTGTGTGTGTGTGTGTGTGTGTGTCTGACTGACGGCCCTCTGTTTGTTTCGTGTCTCTAATAATTATTTGTTCAGCTTAAGGGCAAAGATATTCTTTCTCTGGCTGCCACTCGCAAAGGGAAAGTGTGGGGGTAATGGCAATTACACTAATAATAATAATCTTAAAGACCTCTCTCCAAGTCATAAGGGGCGCATCGTCGCGGAGAGAGCCATTAAAATCAATTAGCGAGGCCTATATTGTTTTCAATGGGAAATTAAACCAGCGTAGGAGTGTGGCGCAGACGCTGTCAGCCTTACTCGTGTAATCGGGAATTATTTAGAGCCAAAATAGGACAGATATTTCAGTTTACCCCGTAAAAGAGCGAGCAAGGAGGTGCGTAAATGTTTATGTGTGTGTGTGTGTGTGTGTGTGTGTGTGTGTGTGTGTGTGTGCCTGTTGCCATCTAGAGTTACCTGAGTTAAATCTGGAAAACTTGCATGCAAAGCTTTCAGCCATTCTTCCCAAACTCTCTGATCAGTGTCTATTTGTGTGCATATTAAAGTTTTAATCTACTAGAGCATTTTTAAATCCTCTGACAAGATTTATTAATTTACTGAATTCAATTTTAATGTCAAAGTCCACGTTTGAAAAGACACACAGCACAGATAGAGATCAATAATGACACAACACAATTTTTAATTTGACAAATCTTTTTACAAATGGGTGAAGTAACTGTTTTTTGTTTACTATGGATCATGGTAATAGACACAGGTGATGACAGTAACACGGGAAGTCCTTCACTTATCATTTGTCCATTTTCCACTGAAACACTTCCTGTAAGAGAGGGCTGTGGTGTCAACAATTCCTTTCACCACTCACCAAAATGATCACATGGCAACTCTCTATTATTAGATTTGATGTCATTTGATTTGAAAACAAACAAGGAAGGAGATGACGTTTTCTCTTCTTTACTTTTTACTATCAACTGTATTCTTCACATTGCCTTGAATACAGCCCTAACACATCTGAACCATTTGCAGACTACACACATAACATGCCCACAGAAGCTGCTTTCAGATGTGCACTGAACTCTGGATGATCTCCTGAGATTATTGGGAGGCGCTCTATGTCAGAACACATATGTGAGAGCCTCCAGACAATCGCACTTGCAGTTTACCTTTTCACACGTGCACAATGCAGAGGGAGATTCTCCGCTCAGACGCATTCACCAAAGCAACAGATTCTCTGCATTATTCAGGTGAGGGATGGTGCTATAACATATCTTATCTGCGGCAATTACATGTTATTGTTTGCATCACATCGACACCGGCGTCAGCTCAGTCCCCACAAACTCTCTGGACGTCTCCGTCTGTGTCTTCTTCGTGTGGCTCTAATGTTTCATCTGTCTGTCGTGTTTTGGAAACGTCATCCACCCCCCACAGAGAAAGTCCACAGAAAGTCCAGAGGATCTGCGGAGTTCAATGCATGTCTGAAATCACTACTGCCTTCTCTACTGTGCCGTAATAGTTCATTTAACAAGCTGCGGTTTATTCTTTAAAAGGGTTCGATGAAAGGGATACTGAATAACCAATTCTGACCAGAATGGAAAAATCAACAGGTTAAGGGAAGGTGGGCCCATACACAATACAAAATATCATGAAATATAATCCATCCATCCGTTATCAATACCACTTGGGTATCAGAACCAGTGTCAGCTGACCTTGGCTGAAAGGTGGAGTACACCTTGAATGGGTGACAGGTGTATTACAGGCAAATATACAGAGACAGAGATTCAGCGCATCCAATGGTTCAAGGTGGCGACCCCCCCCCCCCCCCCCCCCTCTCTCTCTCTCTCTCTCTCTCTCTCTCTCTCTCTCTCTCTCTCTCTCTCTCATTGCCTTTCCTATCTCTACTGACACTTAAAAAAAATGATATGATCAAAAAAAGAACAGCCCCTTACCCACACCTCCTTTCCCACCCAAAAAACTAAAGATAAAATCATGGATGGGGGTTTTCATCTTGACTGAAATTCATATTGATTTTGTCTCGATTGACTCCAGGCCATTTTGCAGTGACAATGCACTACCTCAGCTTCCATTAAGACCTGACTAGCACTGTCTTCACCACAAATGTGAAACCACAACATCTCTTTTAGACGTGCTCATGTTGCATACTGCAGTAAAGCTACATCACCAGTCATGGTGATGACTGTGGTGCCTACGTGTTGTGTGTGCCAGGGTTTAAAGTTAGCATTTTGTCCTTTTGAGATCACTTAGCACTACCTACGCTGATGCTGTGATTAACAGCCCAAGTCTGTTTGTGTATAGGGCCACTATATGGGGCCCCCAAGGTTCAATCGTTTTTTTAAAATAAATGAATTAACTGCAAATGGATTAAGTACCAAAAGAAAAGGTAGCTCCTATCCAATATGTCACTGTGTATTGTAGAAGACCATGAGTCAAAATTAAATGAGATTACTTTATTCTGAGAGAGAGAGAGAGAGAGAGAGAGAGAGAGAGAGAGAGAGAGAGAGAGAGAGAGAGAGAGAGAGAGAGAGAGAGAGAGAGAGACACTATACAAAGATCTGTCCAATGGCACCCTGACCCAGTGATAAATGCCTTATCCATTTTAAATATTAAAGTTTCAGTGCTCTTGCAACTCTCCATTGTGTGTGTGTGTGTGTGTGTGTGTGTGTGTGTGTGTGTGTGTGTATGTGTGTGTGTGTGTGTACTGTTGCTGTTGCCTCTTATCCAGCATAAACACTGACCTTGTTAGGACCAGAGGCCAATGCAAAAGTCTTAATAGGAAAGTTGCAAATATGTGTGTAATTGTACTTTTAGAGGATGGGAGAGTGAGGATTTGGCCAGTCCTTCCTTCCTGTCGGTTAAGGGCTATGAAGTATATGCTGCCAATGAGTGGCCCTCACTAAGATAGAAGTGCAAGGATGTGTGTGTGTGTGCGTGTGTGTTTGTAGAGAGAGAGAGAGAGAGAGAGAGAGAGAGAGAGAGAGAGAGAGAGAGAGAGAGAGAGAGAGAGAGATTCTATCTTTGGGTATTCTCTGTTTTGTGTGGTTGTTAATCACACGGTCATCTTTCAGGTTAATGAAAGTGCATACTGTCGCACACACAAACACATACGCATACGCACACACACGCACGCACACGCACACGCACACGCACACACACACAGCTCTGGTTTGGATCATATTGCAGTACAATAGGGGAGTACAATTGAAAACTGCGGCAACTGAACGGTGCAGAAATCGATACCAGTCAATGGGAGTGTGCAGCCTCGGCTGCTGGAGCTGGAACCAGTCACTGTACATACTGGTTACTCTCAATGGTGGACGGTGAGGCTGTGCAACCTGCAGGAGAGCAGGTGTGTGTGTGTGTGTACGGTCACATAGAGGAGGGGGGGAGGGGGGGGGTGTAGTGTGGGGGCATCCATACCGCAGGGAGCGCGGTTGAATCCCCGAGCGCGCCCCCGCCGGTCGGATCTCCTCTTCTTCCTGCCGACACACCCACTCCCGGAGAGGAGGAGGAGGAGGAGGAGGAGGAGGAGGAGGACCGACGGCACACGCAGCAGCGGAGAGTGGTGCAGTGCGAGCGCAGCGGGGGACTCGGGAGCCGAGAGAAAACACACACATACACGCACGCACGCACGCACACACACACACACACACACACACACACACACAGACACACACACCAGCGGCCTGAACTCTATGGAGGGATCTGCAGCGACACCGTAGCGACGCAGCGGGCCGTCATGGAGGAGTATCTGCGGAGGGTCCACAGCAGACTGGGGGTGAGTGTGACAGTGTAATGAACGACGCTGCTGCTGCTGCTGCTTGTTGCCACAGGCTGCGGTCCTGTTGCTGCAAAAAAACAGAAGAAGCTGTGCACGTCCCCCCCCCCCACACCCCTTCCAAAGCACCTGTAGATTATGAGTAGTCTGGGTGAAGGCAGGAGCAGGAAGGCGTGTTCGACCCCTGAAAACACGAGCTTCTTGTGTTTGGAGGAACATCACAGGGTGAATTTGAATGAGGGGATGGTTTGTAATGAGGGAGGGGGGGGGGGGGGGCGTGACATCAACAAGTTTAGCCAGGGGCTGTCCTTCCTCCCCCGGTATCTGGTTTCCTCTGCAGACACACACATTAGATTCAGGGTTGAATATCTGTTCACACGCATTAAAAAACACCCTCATGCAAATACTAAATGACTGAAGCCTCTGTGCAGCTGTAGGGCTCACACTGTGTGTGTGATATGTTGTTGAACTGTATTCTTCTGAATTGTGTACAGACAACCTGCCTGCAGTGACACATTTGCACAGACCCCTTTGCCTTGAGGCCATGTGGCCCCTCAATCTGCTCTCTGTGCATGTGGCATAGTTGTGTTATTAGCTGTAGTGCATGGAACTTGGCACTAATGCACTACTTGCGTCTTTGCGTTTATTTTACCTTATGTTTTCCCACCCTGTCCGTTTGTTTGTTGGTTGGTTTGTATGTTTGAAAGCGATATTACAATATAGCAGCTGAATGGATTTCAGCGAAACTTGGCGGAAGAGAAGAACCCATTTTCAGACATGACCTGCTGATAAAGTCCAGAGAATTGGGCCCGGACTTAACCCAGAGTTTGCTTTTCCCACATGCACAAGGCAACGGGACGTTTGACGCAATCACAAAAGCAACAAATCCGCAGCATTATTCAGGTGAGGCAGCAGACAGAGACAGGAAGTGACGTATTAATTCCACTGCGAGGATCACGTGATTTTCTCGACAACATGCAGACACCGATGTCGGCTTTTCTCGTCACAAACTCTCTTGACATATTTGTATGTCTCCTGTACGTGTATGACACCATTTTTTCACCGGGAGACATTTTTTTCCTATTATTTTCTTCATTTTTGCGTCTATCGTTTGTTATAATCACCCCCCCACACACACACACATACACACACGCACACACTCGATCACTGTGATTCCAACTGCTTTGTTTACTCATAGGATTCTCCCGACTTTCTGCAGCCTTCATACTAGAGGACCAGTTTAACAAGGGTTGAAACTCTGTTCACACACATAAAAAAAAGCATCATGCATCTATATAGATCAAATGACTTTGCAACCACTGTGCTGCTGTAGGGCTCACAGACTTAGATATCTGGTTATACTGTTTTTTTTTACATCCCTGGATTGTCTTTGTGTCACCTGCCAGGAGTGAATCATTACCACAGGCCTTTTTACAATAAGCAGCCTTACACTTATACCTTGAGGCCATGTGGTCCTTGAAACTGCTCTTTGTGCCACTGCTTGTTTAAATGACATAGTTGTATTATTAGCTGTAGTGCATGGACCGTCTGTAAAAGGCTTTGAGCTGTAAACACATCCTCACTCCCACAAAGATTATTTGTGATGATCCAGTTTCCAGCGGATGTCGGCATGTGTGCACTTCCGGCGTTTTTGGCGTTTACCTTATTCATCATTCATCACCATTTTTTTTTACCTCATGCCTCACCTCGCTCTATTTGTTTGTTGGTTGGTTTGTTTGTTTGATTGTTTGTTTGTAAGCAAGATTAAACATAACAAGTGAATGGATTTCCACCAAACTTGGTAGAAGGGTGAGGTATGAGGTAAGGACGAGGGTCAGCGAAAGACCTAATAAAGGTCGGCTTGGAACCGGATCAGCCGGCGGATCTAGCTTTTCTTTCTTGATCAGAAATATGTTTGTCTCCATCTGGCAGCCGTCAGCCATTAATTCACAGTAATGATGCTGCAGTTTTTCGTATTGAGTTAACTTTGTCCAATTTTATATGCACAAAGGGGTGGGAAAACATGAACACACACAAACATACACATATGCACACATGTGCACACACATCCATACATGAACGTTTACTGTACTGTGCATCGAAACAAAGTGCAATCAGATTAAAGCATGTTTTTTTAAATGTCTCTACAGGCCATATTGTCAATTTTCCACAAGGTAAAAGGGAATATTCACCCCCACACTTACTACCCCATGAAGACACACCCACTTCAATGTCACTTGAGTAGCAGCTCTGGAGCTTTCGATCATATCACATAGTCTTTCATCAGCAGATGGAGTTTGTCCAGTTGTCGGTATTGTGGATATTTCTTTGTAACTCTATCATTCTCAACCCTGTGGCTGACAAAACAATGGGACTTTTAAGTTTTCTAAAGTCATAATCATCATTGAGAAACCAGACCCACTTCAAAGTCCATTTACTAGCTCTTCTGGAGCTTTTAATCATATCACATGTTCTTTATTGCCTTATAAAAACTGTACGTTCAGGCACGTTCTGTGCATATATTGTCCGACCCGTGTCTGAACATGTCAAAGTCCAATGTTTACCACTCCTCGTCATAAAAAAACATATGGGTGATGGTTTATGGTCAAAAAAACTAAGAAAAACATGTTTCTGAATATTGAAAATTCTAAAATAAGCCTGAAGCAAAGAATGTAAATAAGTTGTGTAGATATGACCAATATGCTATTACTCAGAATACACGCTTGTATTTGCTTTACTCCTTGCCACAGTTCTCAAAATGTTCAGTTAATCCATGCAAACAGGTGTCCGTCAGCACGATGCAAACATACACACGACCAGCCGAGAGGATGAGTACTTTTTATATCAGGTTGTACTTCACATAAACACAGTCAAAGCCACAGAGACAGAGGACGACAACTGATGAGTGTCACGGAGGTTACAGATTAACGCACGTCATGATTATCAACCATTTCACACACACTGATCCACTTTATCTTGCTCTCCTTTATAAACTTTGATGACTCGCTCTTTTGCTGGCCACTCTCTGTCATGTTCCCGCTCTCTGTCTCTCTACTCTGGGGATGGCCCCCGGCCAGAACACCCATACTCATAATTGACCTGGCTCTTAGTGCTTACTGGACCTGTCTGTCTTTCTCTCTCTCTTTCTTTTTGCCTTTATATCTCACGATCCTCCACTCTCACATCATTTGGCATCGCGCTGAGCCAGTGTGCTGAGTAGACTTTTCAGCATCTGTCCTTCTGAGTCGACACACACACACACACACACACACACACACACACACACACATACACATACACACACACACACACACACACACACACACACACACACACACACACACACACACATATAAAAGGGGTTTTAGGACTACTTTGCTTTTGGCACCTTGTGTTTTGTACCTAAATGTAATCATCTCCGACTTTATGTGTGTCTAGAATGTGCTAACATCCATTACTTTTCCACCCTTTAAATGTTTTCAACATCACAAAATTATTGATACATAAAACAAACTGCTCAATAAAAAAGAAGGTTCCACGTTGGCTTCAATTTCAAGTTTTTCCAGGATTAAAAGGAAGGTTGGCTTGAAAAGTGCAATAACTAAAAACGAATTTATTAGCTTGAATTAACGGCAGACTGTGAATAAAGATTGGACGCTGCGTCTCCACAGCCGAAAGTCTGTCTGGAGGTGATCCGGGGATGGAGCTGCAGTATTGACTTCCCACCGATTTAGTGCTTGAACAATCACGAGACTGTCTCAGCTGTCAATCCTGATGTTTCCCCCGTTTCAATAAACTTAAAAAAAAAAAAAATACTTAGAAAAATTAACACATTTTACATTTTTTTTTTTTTTCGGTTTAAAATTACAAGGGACAATGCTCATTAATAAAGATTTTTGTAAATGAGCCTGTTTAGCCCTTCTAGAAAATCTTCATCTGTAGTCCCCGGGCAGGTGTGCCATGACCCAGCTGCTAACATGAAGGAGACTGGATTCATTACCTAAACTGCAGCGAGGGTTGTGTATCATTAAGGTTTCTGCCCATGCAGGTGCTAAATCGATTATCTCAAATAATTCAACACTAAGTAACAGTTTCAGTGTTCAATACAGGAAAACACTATCTTCTGCAATATCCATTGTTTGTTTCGCCGATAGCTGCAGTCATCACTGATGTAAACATTTAATTTTTTTTGGCCAATATATAGAACAAGCATGTGCATAACTGCCCCACATTTTTTATACAAGGAGCATTTACTGAAAGCTTGTAAATCTCATATCAGAGTGATGATGTGCTGAAAGTTTAAATTGAGGCAGCTGGTAGGGCTGCATCATTCATCAGATAATAAATCGTCATCTTGATTCACACCGATGTGTGATTTCTAATTTCTGACGATTCTGTCGCACTTTAATTAGGGACATCAGCTGCATAAAAAAAGGACAGATAAAAAAACAAAAAGATTCAATCTACAAGACCCACAAAGAGTGAGAGAGAGAGAGAGAGAGAGAGAGAGAGAGAGAGAGAGAGAGAGAGAGAGAGAGAGAGAGAGAGAGAGAGAGAGCACTCAGATTGAAGGATATCAGATGGCCAACACACACACACACACACACACACACACAGACACACACACACACAGACACACACACACAGACACACACACACACAGGCTCCAATGTTCTCCTCTGCAGGAGAACAGGCACTGAGTGGCTTTTTCTCCTGCTAATGCATCACATCCTTTTCTCTGGCCAGTATTGATTTATTCTCCCTTCCCATGGACCCAGCTGCAGACCTCCTCCCCCTCTCCTCCTCTCTGTCACACACCTTCCACGTCCTTGCGTCACATCTTCAGTTTCTCTCATCTGACATCTTCCTCTCTTCTCCCCATCACATTATTTCACCCACTTAGCCTCCTTCTATTTCCGCTGCTCTCCTTCCTCCACCTTTTGAACGTCTGATTTATCAATCTGCGGCCCATGCGCTCTGTATTTCAGCCCTTTATTCTGAAGCGTATATTCTAACTCCCTCCTTCCTCCAATCCCATTTACTTTTTCATCCTCGCTCTAATCAACGGCCTCCAGTTTGCTCCTCCCCTCCCTCTCAATAATTTGTTCTCTCACTTCTTCTCCCCTCATTTGCTTTATCTGTGTGGCCTGTTGGTGAGGCCCGATGAACCGAAACAAGACAGACGTCAATTTGTTCTACTGTACATAATTACAGGTATTTTGTTCATCTAATGTTTGCATTTAGCTCCCGTTCATTTTACAACAGACTCGGATTTGATATTTCAACAGGGTTGTTGAGCATTAGCCAAGCTTTCAGGTTGATATTCTCTGTTAGAGAATAGTGAAAAAGAAAGTTTTAACTTGATGACTACACATTCACACTGCTGCCGATCATTCTCCGACGCAAACTGTACTTTAGCTCCAACAAGGAGGTAATGGTTTCACCCCTGTTTGTTTGTTTGCTGGTAGGTTGGTTGGTTTGTATGTTTGTTTGAACACCTGAACGGATTTCCACTTATTATATTATTTCTTCAATGTGGCTCTTGTTAAACGTTTTCTCCAATTTCTCAGGCAATAAATGCCTGGATCTTGATGAAGCTATCAACACCAGTTTTGCATTGTGAATGCAATATCTCAGAACACCTACAGGGAATTCTTTCATTTTGGTACAAACTATAACTTGGACTCACAGATAAACATATTAGAATTTGATGGTCAAAACACATTTTCTTGTGAATGCCTTGCGAGAGATTCTTAAAATTTGTTCAGTTTGACTCGGGATGATCTAATTCGATTTTTTGTTTAAAAAGTCAAAAATCAAGGCCATGGTGGCCTCGTTGAACATCTTTTTGGCCTCTGGAAAATTACATGTCTTCTTCGAATATTGACCAGTTGTCAATTGGACTCAAAGATGAACTGATTAGATGTCAGTGGTCAAAGGAAAAAGGTCACAATATCTTCACAACTGTTTGGCAAAAGCAAGCAACCACAGAGCGCTAATTCTAGTTCTTTACAATAAAGATGTGCTGTCATTAAAAAAACAGAGTGACTCCTATTTAATCAGACACTCTATCATTATGACCTTGCTATCAGAGTTATTTTACCATGGACACAAAGCCAGCGCATCCTGTGTTAGCCAAGGTCAGAAGACGCTCAGAGGAAGGAGAACTTAGCTTGTGACCTGAAGTTTGCTGCTTTGTTTCCAGCTGCAAGAATCTAACCAAGCAGCATAAATAGTCTTCCTCCCCTCCACCGCTCGGTGCTCTCCCATCAGAGCACCCTACAAGTCCATTAAGATGAGCTACAGATAGACATGATATTTATTGTCTCCACATTTCTCTTCGTGATTAATGGTGCAGGCTGCAGGGCAGGCTTGTGGTGAGTCAGCAAATCTGTTTTAGATGAAACAGATTGACACACACACAAACACACAAACACACAAAAAGCAGGCTCTCAATGGTGGTTGGTGATTTTGTTCCAATTTACCATCAGTCATTGCAATTTCTACTTTTACTATTAAGTGCAATTTATGATACCAATGCTTGAATCAGAGATGGTTTCATAAGATAGTGATAAGCCATAATAAAATGTAGTACCACGAGTCTCAGTCAACAAATAAAGGAGCAAACTTAATTTTCTGCCTTTTTCACCCAGAGATGAATGTTTAATCTCTGTAATGGAGCCATCATTAATGTCCACTTAACATAAATGAGGATTGTTTGCCTGCTCTGTTTAGTAGAATTAATGAAACTCATCACTTCTCTGATAAAGCATGTTACTCTGAGCTAACGCTGAAGTTTCTCTGGATCATTGTGCCTTTGGATTGTGCAAATTGAGCGTGATATCTCTGCTAAAGCTTGCTGCACAATGATTTTATTATTAAGGTGTTCATTTCAGACTGCTGCAGTCATCTAACACAGTCACACTGGCTCAATGAGGTCCAGCTGATACAGTTACATCAGCTATCACATCAAACAACAGTCCCTAGCTGGATGTTGGAAAACAAACAGATCGAGTGTCACTGAATCCTGTCTCGCCGAGGACATTTAGAAATGAAAAGGCCTTTGAGCCGCAGACACACTTGCCCTGTTCCTCATGTTTGTGTTTGTTTCCAGGCAGGTGCATCAGAGGCTCCCGTCCATGCTGTCTTAGGTGGACCGAGGCCAGATGTTGACACTGTGGCCGCAACACTGTGCTTAGCCCTGCACCTCAGCCAGGTATCGTGAGTTTAAAAACTTTCATCAGTAATGTCGTCATAATTATTTTAACGAAAATACAATCGCAATTTCTTTGTTATTTTATATTTGTCCTTTTTTTTTATTGATGAAACCATAAACAGTGGCAGTATGGTTTTAATAATGCACCAAATAAAATTAATTAAACAAATTTGATATATAATTCATTTTATTTACAAACCACGTTTAAAGCAGACAGAGTGGACAAAAGTACTGTAGAGTAAAATAGTATTAAGGGAAATACAGTATACAGTAAACAAAGATATTTTCACAATAGTGGTATATTAGAAAAATATGACCACCAAAACATAATTTTTCATGATTATTACTGTCTTTGTAATCTCATAAATGAATTTGGTTTCATGTACTTTGTGTGTTTGTGTAATCCAGAAGGAACCGTCAGGCGGACTGTGTCTGCCTGTGTTGTGCGGCCGGCGGTGTAATGCCGCGCTGCCCGAGGACACAGTGAAGTATCTGCAGAGGGTGAACATTTGTGAGAGTTTGCTGCTGTGGAGAGACGATGTGGACCTGGTGACGCTTCATTACACCGGAAAACTCTCACTCACTCTGCTGAGAGATGGCCTTCTAGATAGGTAAACACACACACACACACACACACACACACACACACACACACACATGCATTTCACAAACATATCCAGACACAGTGGATTCTGGCTGAGAAGACTGTATTTATGTATAAGTATGTGTAGAGTATCTTTGGGTGTGTATTTCAGGCCTGCGTGTGTTCATCCCTCATGACCCGAAGGGGGGTTGAATTAATGCAAATGCATCACAATCATCGCTTTTCCCCCTGCAGCCATCCATAACACCTGCACCCCCCCCCCCCCCCCCCCCGTCTTCTCACCCTCATAGCTCTGAGTACCTCGCTCTGGAGTCAGACATCCTGCGTGTGGTCCATCGCGACGGGCGGCAGGACTCAGGGGATGATGGGGCATCGTTCGCGGTGACCACGGTCGCCAGGGAGATTCGTCAAGAGGCAGCGGAGCACATCGGAGCAGCGCTGGGGAAGACTCTTGGAGGTGAGGGAGGCGAAGGCGGGCCCCTCCCCAGTAGGGGGGGGTAATGGGGCGATGAAGGAGGACACACACAAATCCCCTGACATGACTCGCTTAACACTCACCAGGAGAGATGGAGCAAGAGAGAGATAAGGGGTGGTGGATGTGAGTGAGGCAGAAAGACACACAGAGTCACATAATGGGAGTCTTTGTTATTTTAGTTAGTTTGTTTTCTAATCAAATAAGAACATTTTAAAAATAAATCAGTCAATGTTTGAAAGGGATGGAAACCATTAAGAGAGAAACCAAAACTATGTTTATGTTGCTATACTGTAAGTATGAGAGGAAAAACTCTGTGTGTGTGTGTGTGTGTGTGTGTGGGTGTGTGGGTGTACTCCAGTTGTCGGTGTTAGGCAGCTGTGTAAAGGTTGGTCAGAGACGTGACTGATCTCTGTTCAATAACTCTCTGCTGGTTCTCCTCTGTGCCGTCCCTTACGGTGATTCACAGAGACGCTACAGGAAAAGGGGAATAAGTTGGACGGAGCGAGAGGAGATAAGGAGCAAAGTAATGTGCAGAGACAGGAAGTGAAAGATTATTAGAGCAGGAGAATGATGTACCGTGCGTGGTCCAGTTCTCATAGCTCCATGGGAGATCTGTTGGACAGTGCATTTTCAGGTTCATTGAGTCTTGGAGCGGTTGGAAGCTAAATTATTATTATATTTACTAGCGTCCAGTGGAAACTAGTGAGCTAAACTGTGTGCAGTTATGCTGCTCATTTAGTTCATTCAGTTGTATATTGTGGTTTCTTTTATTTATAATTTATGTACTTTACTTTATAAAACATTTATGGATACTCTGAGAAATATCAAGCTTCAATTATATTTCTTTGTCATAGATTGCCAATAACTTAACCAATTTATCTGTATGGGAAATGTTTTACCCCTAATATCGGGCCTCAATAAACCTATCAATGTAATGCTTTAAATTTTTTTAACCGTTTTCTTGAGAAATAAGAGAGGACGGCATCAATTCATATAATTATTTATCGATTACTGCTCAGTAAAAAGGTGACTCTAGTTTATCAGCTCCTGAAAAGTAAAGGTGACTGGGCTCTGTAAAAGAAAAAAAAAGTAGAGTCCCTAGAGATTTATGTGAAAGAATAAATAATGAGACTAGAGAATAATGAGAACTGATTACTTGCTACACCAGAAGTTCAGGACAGTCATTTCTAAAAGGCACAAATTCATCAACAACTCTCTATTCATTAAATTGTCAAGTTGTACTTATAATTGATACAATTGCTGGATACACTGATATGTGTTCATGTGTCTACACAGAGGCGCTGCGGCTGCAAAATGAAGCTCTGCAGATCAAACATGGCCGTCACTCACCACAGCTGGAGGAGCTCTGGAGATCCTTGGAGCAGCCGAGTGACGTCGCCGCAGCTCAGTCGGGTGAGGCGAAGCTACGACGTGTGTATTTGCACACGTTGAGAAGTTGGGCTTGAATCGAAGGCAGTCGGGTTCACATGTAGCGGAGATAGTTGGGATCACTATTGATAATGAACTGATGCAAGTTAATAAGGATGTTAATGATTCTGCAGTTCTCTCTATCGACCTCGTCACACTGTCGCGCAGTTAGGCTGTAAAGTAAATAACAGACATGACAGCAGCAGGAGAAGCATTGACTCTAATAGACCTTTAATAGCAGACACATTCTGTGATAGCAGACACTCAACTGGGCTGTATTAAAACTTAGCTGTAGCATTTCATTTAAAAAACAGGCAACAGATTCTAAGAGTTAGTCTCCATAGCATCACCATGGATGTAGATCTGGATACCAAGACGGTGCCCTGTTGCCTGAATGAGAGCAACGGCAAAAATAGCATTTCCGTATTTCTAGTTCATGTGTTTCTCCCTTTGGAGAAACACATCCCACTGAGAAGGTTCAACAAAAATAAACCTTCACGGACTAAATGCTTATAATACAAAACGTAATAATCTTAACTTTTACTGACATATAGTCTTTGGGAGAATTACCTTTTAGGCCACAAAGGACTTTTTTGTGCAATACTGGAAGTAGCCACTGGATCAAATTACCTGTGAGGGCCCATTCACACTTAAACTGTTCGCGAATACATAATAAGCAAACTTTCACTTCCTGTTCACTTCCAATCTGTGCAAGTGAGGAGGTGAATAAAACATTTGCTTCCTGTGTTAGAGTTAGGGTTACCCCATGACAATGTTAAAAGTCTCCAAAATCACCACACTATAAAAAATATCACCCAAAAATAAAAAGTGTCTCATCAAGTACAACAAAGCTATGAGGAGAAGATCTAATTAGGCAAGTGAAAACACTGTGGGTGTGTAGCAGACACATTTTACTCAAATTATGGCTCTCACCAGTGATCGGTAAAAGTCAAACATAACCCTTCTAGTATTATGTTTTGCTCAGTGGCACTGAATCAAAGTATCCCATCATCCTTTCTACCACCTTTCCCTTTTGGAGAGAGGGTAATTCATAGTTGTGTCTTTTTCTCTCTGTCCTGAAATTGTCGTGTATCCTTTTTTTGTGTGTGTTTTATATAACTGTCAGTTTGTCTGTGTGTACTGATGGGATGTAGACTTGGAGCAGCTGTTGACTACAGAGCTGAAGGAGTTTTCTGATGGAGAGATGACCGTAGCACTGACTTCACTCACTACAGATCAGGAGGTGAGATTTATTTTTTGAATGGTAAAATAAGGTTAAAGGGCCTGATTCCATTTAGTTCCAGTTCAATTATAAACACATTTATGTTCATAACATATTTATTTAGCAGAAATCAATAAACCAGTGAAATAAAAACAACAAAAAAACAACATGAGAAAGTGAGTTCAACAGTGACAGTAACCAACCAACTACTTCCAAACCCATCTGTCTGTCTGTCTGTCCAGAATCTCTCAAACTGTTCCTCTTATAAACCTCACACTTGGCATGTGAACTGTTAACTGTCCAGGAAGGGGCAGTGCTGAGTTTGGTCAAACCGGGTCAAACCGCAGGTGAAAATCTCTGCCGGATCAACTTGATAATTTAACTATTTCTATTTCACCATATTGGACTGACACTCAGACACACAGCACACAGGCGCTGATATTTGTCATGGCAACAAAATTCATATCATTAATTTCCTAATTGGCAATTTGTCTTCAAAGTAAAAGCACACTGTTCGTTTAGTTGCTCTAATGCTTTATATCAGAGCTGAATTAGATCTTTTAATTATGAAAAGGTGAACTTGGGTCTTAAAGATTGTGTCGATTGCTTAACAGACCTCGGACATTGTTGCCATGCAATGTATGAAAAATAACAACAGTTAAAAAAAACATAAAAAAGCAAATTCGGTGTAATGTTTATTCCAGATAAACCAGATAAGATTAACACAAAGTTGTCTTATTTCACTCTACGCCATAGCTTTAATAAAAAGCTTTGCAAACAATGTCCAGCACACAAACAATAAAAAAAAGTGAGCATATTGTAGAACTGTTTAAAGACGACTCACTAATGACAACAAATAATTCTCAGGGAAACAAACAGCCCATTCCTAACAGGCTGGTTTAGAACAGACACTAGTTAAATGTAATTTGGACCCAGTGGTGCCGGGCGAAACAACTCCTGTAATGTTCAAATTAACTTATCTGAAGCTGATGTTGATGAATCATGTTAAATGGGTCAGAGTTTCAGGTTTAAAGACCCATTTGATGTCAGTTACATTAAAAGACAATTTATAGCCTCATTAAATAGGGTTAAATGTATTTTATGAGAAATTTCTAACCACATGACTTCAATTAAAAATATGAATGTATATAAATCCTACACTTGACATATAAAGATAAGTGCGCTTAGAAATATTAGTTAATTAATACACTTAATACCTCAATTAATGGTCTCATTAGCCAGATTGTTTTTTACAATATATCATGCTAATTATATTGAAGTATTATTCAGTGCACTTCCTTTTGTTAATTGTTTTGAAAGTAGCTGATGAAAACTTACAAAGTCTTTTGAAAGAGAGATGGAAGAGAAAGAAAACTTTAACCTCAACCCTAAAACGATGCTTTTTTTTAAAGTTACTTTTGATGCCTTTCATGTTTTGGAGCCGTCACACCTGCGCTGTGTGATTGTGTAGAAGTTTTCTTATGCAAGTGCAGGAGCCCCTCTGATGTTGTGATGTTCTGCATTGGGATGAGATGCAGATGGAGGCCTGAGAGCCTCAGACACAACCAGGTATCCTCCCCACTGATATCCTGAGATCCAACACACACACACACACACACACACACACAAATGTTCGCACACATTTGTGCTTTTTGGAAATGTCTGAGTTAACTTCACTATCTTTCTTTCTATGACTTCCTCTTGTTTTCCTCTTCACATTCATGATTGCTCTCTCACTCTGTCTCTCTCTCAGACACACACACACACACACTCACACACACACACACACAGAGGGTGCTTTACGCCTTTAAGCCTACCCCTTGCTTTTCTCCCTGCTGCAACTTCTAATGTGACCCCCTCTCAACACGCACAAAATACCCCCCCCCAAAAAAAAGAAAGAGAGAAAAAACAAGAAAATGAAAAAAATAACATTTATTATTTCTTTTATATCTCCCTCTCACTTCCAGAGCCCATTTTTCTTTGCGGCTGCCTAGTGTGCAGTATTAGGCTATGTGTAAAATAAATGATGTCTGTAGCCGTGGGGGTATGGCTCTGCCTCCCCCAGAAAACTACCTAACGTCCAAGGAACATTAAACACCCAGATCCTCGTTTAGCGAATAAATAACCATTCATTTGAATGGCTTTGTCTGTGTGTGCGCGCCGGACTTTCTGTGCATATTTTACCAGCACTGAGCCGACATGCTGCGTATCGAGAGAGAGAGAGACAGAGAGACAGAGACTAAGAGAGAGAGAGAGAGAACAAGAGAGAGGGCCCATTAGAGACTTAATATAGAATAAATGGCCAGGGGCCTGTGTGTCGCCAGCGGACCCTCCAACTCCACAGCGTCATGGTGGGTTACTAATGACCTGAGATCGGGCTACAAAATGAACTCCTTATATGCATGTCATTTGCAGTGTGTATATATTTATATATTATTTTTTAATTGTGTTTGAAAAGAGAGTAAAACGGTATCAGAGTACCATTCATTGAGGGGGCTTAGGGAAGTTCTGCCTTAAATGATTCTTTTCCAGAAAACTAAATAAATTAGATTCAATTAGCCTTTAATGGTTTATGTGTAATGTGTTTGTCAAAGTGTGTGTGTTTTGTGTGTGTGCGGTGGCAGTTAAAGAGGACGGAGTTAGATTTTGGGGTGAAACAATTCTGGCTTTGACTGTCTAGTTAGCAGAAGAAAAAGCTTCAGAGTGTGCGTGGTGTAATGATATGGACATATCGTATAGACTGACTAATGCATTTTCGTGTATTGTATAAACATACATTAGTCAGTCTGTGTGCTCCCCTATTATGGCAGAGAGAAGTGAAAATGAATGGAGTTTCATTGTTTGAAACTCACAGGGCCTGTCGGGATGTGTCGGTGAATCACTTGTTTATGTGTGCGCCGCATCTGAAGCCGTGAAAGTAAATCAGTTCCTCAAACTGTTATTCCAAGTTTGGATAAAGTTCCCGTCGATGTTGGACATGAGCAATTATCATATGAGTTTGTCTGTGACGCTCTTTTACATTTCTGAATAATTAAAACCATGTGTATTGAATGTCTCCCTATGTAAAATTAACACTTTTCAGAATAAGCAATTGAAGCAGTGAGCAACATCTCCCTCATACAACCTTGCCCGCTTTATTGGATACTGTAAATTTGGTTTCATTTACTGAGCATATTTGTAAATTTGCATAAAAATGAGATATTACCATTTACCTACTAATTCCGTCTGTCTGTCTGCATCTTATCGGCTTCACACTTGGCATGTGTATTGTAAATAACCCACGGAAGTGCAGTTTGTCTCTGTTATATCACTGAAGTAAAGATAAAGTATTCGGCCATATATATATGGGGGGGGGGGGGGGCTGCAGCGCTCACATAAACACAACATTTCCAATGCGTTGTTAGCAGCACTTAGTTGGCTGTCATCACAGAAGTCAATAGGGGTCAGCTGCCTTGCTCAAGGGCCCACAGACATCACGCACCGTCACCTGTAGCTGGGAGAAACTCGACAAAAGCTCAGTTGATGTAATAAAAGATATATAGGTTGGGTTTTGGGTTCTTCTTGGTGACATACAAGGTCTGGTGCAACACTAACACGCAGCTCAAATCGATAAACGCAAAAACACACTAAATGTCAGTGAGTGTGTGTTTGTGTATCAGAGGTTTTCATGGCTCAGTAATTAGCGCTGGCAGATGAAGCTTTGGTCGGATGAGGGGTTGTCATGCTGTGGGGTTGATGAACTGTGAGAAGGACAGGAGCCTGCAGACACATACACACACACACACACACACACACACACACACACACACACACACTATCACAATACATGATTTGTTTCTGCTCTCTAGACAGTAGAAATCGTAAAAGTGGAAAATCAAATGAAGTTTTCCATTTGGTTTAAACTCTGATATGAGCAGACGCTTATCTTGTTTTTTCTCTGTGTGGGAAACAATTTTGTTGATTTTCTTTCATACACGTTACCAATATTTTGGATTTTGTTGGTTGTGTTTTGTTTTCTTTGATAAAGTTGTGTGCTGCTGATGTAGAATTGTTTGGGTAATTCTATTTGTGCACACGTGTGCTTGTCCATCCCTGCGTCTGAGGTTTGCTTTAGGTTTCCATGTCGGCGACGTTGATTGCCTCAAATGCGTTGTGTGTTTACAGTCCTCCGGCCCTTTCTGTTTGTTTATGCGGGGCCAGTTTATCCCTACACCACTTGCACAAATAATTATGGTCGCTAATGAAGGGGCCCGCAGCCACAGCACTCGCTAAATGCCTTTCTGATGAGAGGCACTAGGAGACAGCAGGTGCAGGGTGGGCCTCCCAGGGACTAAGATTGAAGACCAGAGAGCCAGGGTGCCCCCCCCCCCCCTCCACCCCTCTATCTTTCTGTCCCTCCCTGACTTCCTGGTTCTCTCGTTCATGCACCGCAGTGATTTCCTTTTTTAAATATTTATACTGTAGCCACATCAAACTGAGAGATGATTCAAATATTCCCCCTTATAAATCTGCATGCATAAACACATGCTGATGGTTCGTCGTTACTCTGTTCGCTGTTGTTTTTGTTAGCGGGGCACAAAGAAACATATCTCTTTTGTCTGGAAGTTGACATATTTTGTCATCAATTTGTTTTGGGCTTCAATACACATTTTAGAATTCACTGTACACACACAAATGTGGCATCTAAACAAGTTAAGGAAACCACTGCACAGGAAAGTCATCACTCTGTATCTTTACTAACTTTGCGCTGATGGTTCTTCTTCATCATCGTCTCTTCGGAAACATTCATTGTTTCTCTTCCTTCATTTTCATCGTCCCCCTGTGGCTTCCTCTGGCTTTGAGGGCAAACAAACAAACAAAACAAAACATTTATAGACTCAGCGCTCGCATCTTGGCCCCAAAATCCCTGCACTTAGAGCTGAGTGAATGAAGCATGCCAAGAAGGCCCATATGAGAGCGACAGACAGAAAGACATTTGAGCTTCTTTCTCCACAAACTTTTACACCCCGCCCTCCCCTTTTCCTTCCAAAACTTCATAAGCACTGTGTGTGTGTGTGTGTGTGTGCGCTCCTGAGAGTAGAGCTGTTGGTTTGTGAGCAAATGCATGTGTGTGTGTTGTATATGCTATATATTGCACATGTGTGCGTGTGCGTGCACATTGGCATGCGTGTGTTTGAGCTGGGTGGTGTCAGCTCGCTCCTTGCCACCCCATTTGCTGTAGCTGTACCGCTGTGATCACAGACAGATGTATAAATCAAACCTCGCTTGATGGATTCATCAGGGTGGTGAAACGATCGCCTGAGAAGAACTCGCGACTCTCTTAGCGTTCTGTGTTCTGACGGAAAGGGTATGCAAAGAGCCTAAATGGATGAACGCTTGATTAATTCTTTGCCGGAGATGTTGGCGACAGCAGGAAATGTGTTTTTGCTTTGACTGTGTTTGCACGGGAATTTGCGCGCGCGGGGCGTGAGTTATGAGGCCCGAGTTTTGTACCTAAGGCTATTGTGCATAATGATGGCAGGTTGGGAGAACTGCAAGCAGCCGCTAAAGACTTGCTACCTGTGGAGCAAAGACAACCAAAGAGAGAGAGGGAGGGTGTGTGTGAGAGAGTGTGTGTGTGTGTGTGTGTGTGTGTGTGTGTGTGTGTGTGTGTGTGTGTGTGTGTGTGTGTGTGTGTGTGTGTGTGGAGATTAGAGCCGAGTGGGAGAAAGATGAAAAGTGAGGCAAACAGGTGATGGAGAAACAGGATACAACACAAAAAGGACAAAATGTAAAATGCAAACTCAGACTGAAGAGACATTAATTCCATTCATGAGGTGACACCAGACATTTGATCAACTGACTTTGATCATTCTTGATCACGGGTTAGATATTATCAAGATATACAGCAGTACAGGATTTTTTTATCTGTAGTCATCTATCTTGAAGTAGTAAAAAACTGAATCTTCTTTGCAATGAATAGGCTAAAAATCACGTTGACTAAGGTTTAAAGGATATCATTGAATAAGAATAAGCTGTCATATTACCACACTTCAAAAACTAAAAAGTTCCTTGATCAAAAAGAAAAGTTTAATACTGGCACTATCACCATCTACATTTTTTTTTTGTCATAGACCTACTGGTGTTTTTCTGTCTTTGTATTGTGAAGAAAATGTTATTGTTTTTTATTATGTTTTAAATATTTCCTACATTTTGTTTTTGTTGCTTTTTCTCTTATTGTTTGATGGAAACTCAGAACACTTGTAAGATATTTGATTTGGATCTTATACTCTTTTTTTCACAATAGAAAATGATTCAATGAAATTAAATACAGGCGATAAGGGATATAACTTCTGCATCAGTAAAACGTTGCATCCTTCAAATATGACTTCATGCATTCTGATTACTCAATGAGGCATTTCTCCACTGAAAACAGTCATACTGCTCAATAATCTTGGGCTTTTTGATTTTTCTGTACCTCATTTGTTCTTTAACGATAAAATTTGCCAATATTGATCTTGTATCAAAGTTAATAGAATGTAAGCAAAGCAACTCTGTTTATGTCTAAAGAAAGCTCAGGATATGAGACACAGGTTTTCCGCGTCCAGATCCGAAGGCTCTTGGAAACAGTTAGCAAGTGGATTTTTATAGCTAACATGTTGGTAATTTATAAGAAGAGGCAATCTGTTTATCTGGAGGTGGCAGAGAGAGGGAGGAAGAGGAGGGGCAGGCAATATGAGTAGTAATTTACTCAGTTAAGAGCCAAATGGCAGACAGACTGTCGCCCTGCGTGTTATCGCGGAGATTTGCACTCTGCTCGTTTTCTGACAATGTTTGTGCGTGTGTGTGTTTGTGTGTGTGTGTGTGTGTGTGCCTACTGTATGCACGCAGCTGGGTGGTAGCTTCAGAGTATTTGCATCATTTTAACATTTCTATTTAAATTGTACTGTAAATCTTGAAGACTTTATTGCCTTACCAGAACTCGTATGTGTACATACAGATTGCACTATAGACGGATGGTGGGTTATTGTGTGTATCCTCATGTGTTAAGGCTTCATGCGCTTTCGCTCGTGCGTTAAGTGAGTGAATATGTGTGTTTTAACGAATCTTGGGAGGCTTCATTGCACTCATCAGGATATCAGTGTTGAGAAATGGCGGTGTCGGAGAAGTTGGCAGTTGTGTGTGTGTGTGTGAGGATTGATGAGCCTGAGTATGACAGCAGCCATATTGTGGGGAGAGAGAAAAGGATGGAGGGGTGGTGGGAGGAACAGGAGGAGGAGTATTGTAGCCCCCTCATCCTCACAGGTTAATATTGACACAGCCTGGGCAGATACAGCGCCTGAAGTGCTCATCAATCATTTTCAGTGGACCCACACAAACACACGCACACACACATGGGCTCAAGCAGAGAGAAGGACCACACACACTGTACAACACAGAAAAAGAAGATACGCACATTCAGATGTCAAGTAGAGCATTGGACTTTTTGAATTCTGAAAAGGATGTTTTCACATGTTCTCACACACAACTTCCACTGATCATTTTCCATTAATTGTTTTTTTTAAAGTTCTACTTAAATAAGCACTCGAACATTGTTGAGAACTTCCCAAAGCAAACAGTTGTACAACAGATTTAGATTAATCAAGCAAATATGTTTTCAAACTTTATGCATAACCCTGCATTGCAAATTATGGCTGCCATAATTTTGCGGTTAATCATTTCAGAGTGTAAGAAAAAAACAAGTTCCCTTGACAAACAAAACAATTAATTAATGCAACTTTCCATCCATCAATCACCGTGAGTGTCGGTGAATTACCATAATCTGTGCATGGTGGCTGTTTTAAGAGCAAACAGTTAATTTTCAGACAATAAATCACAAAGTGTCTCTCTACCCCTCTGTGCGTTCTGACAGCTCCGTCTCTCATTGCTACTGATGAAGGCTGACTTCAACCACTTCAGCTTCACTGAAACAAAATTCAATCATATGCGCAGCAAAAGGCGGGGGTCCAACAAAGTTTCTCGTAAAGCTGTAATCAAAGCGGTACAAAACGCTTATTAGACTATTGTAGTAAATCTAATTGCTTTAAAAAAAAAAATGCTTTCATTAATGAAGTAAGTTAAAAAAAATTGCAAATCACAGGATCCGTCTTACTCATTTCAGATGTTGACCCCCCTCCTCATTTTTTTTTTCTTTCTTTTTTTCTGTGTTTTTTTTCTCTCCTCCAGCACTGGCCTAGTTATGTGGGGGGGCTGAAATCCTTCAGTCAGCGCCATGGCCTAGACAGTCTGGTGGTTCTCCTGTCCAGCAATGATACAGTTCATCATCTCTGCCAGCAGGTGGCTGTCTACTCAAACGACACAGATATCCTAAGCCAGGTAAATCAGCCTCGAGTTAACAGTGACACACAAGACAAGCTTTGTAAGAGCCAGTACTTTTTCAATGTTGTGGTTACTGGTAATTCATTAAAGAAATGTCTCTTTTCAATGGTTTATTTTTGGTTTTCTTTGTAAATCCTAACTGAATATATTCCATACATTTTTTTTGTAATTTTTGATGTCAAAAAGTGTATGAGAATGTTATCCCAGGTTGTATGCACTGGGGGACCCCCTTCAAGTGGCCAGCTGTTGTGCATCTTACTGGATATTGACAACCATCATGGCAAGAAGGCAGGTTTTGATGAGGTGCTGGAAAACACCAGGGACTCCTTCTTTTAAGGACTGGTTTGACAGACGGGACATATACATTGAATAATGGGGGAAATATACTATTTCTCTACGTTCAGATTACGGGTTAGGACACATGTTGATGGTTACTAGCACACAGCAGCTTATCTCATCCTCACTTGCCACTTGAAATGGCCGCTACTACATGGAACATTTGGCATGATACTGGAACCAAGAAATGCAGGCCCATATTTGTTTTTCATTTGGGATTTAGTATAATTTTTTTATTAAAATGAATTACTTTATTTCAGTTATTTAAATGTGTTGTTTGTTATTTTGATATTTTGATAATTATGTTAACAATTATGAAATAGTTTTTTGACCAATGAAACATTATTTAAAGTAAACAAATATTTTGTATAAGAAAGATGAAATGGCTCTGATTGCAGATCTGCTGTGAGTTGGAAGACTCCTCCAGCTGGTCTCTTTCTGGTGAACTGGAGGCTCTGGAGAATCTCCAGGTTTACCACATCCCTATAAACACCTCCTCGTCCCCTGGTACTCCTCCTCTGCTGGAGGAGGAAATCCAGACCATCCTCAAGGACTTTGTGGACCGACGCAGCTCTGTATTGGCTTGCCACCCCAGCAGTCGGACCTCTTCCACGGAGGGAGTAGCGGGCAGTGTGGAGTTCTCCCAGGGATCATCTGGTATCAATGACATGGATGCCTCTGATATAGAGAGGGCAGAGGGAGGCAGTGCAGATGTGGTGGCAATAGCAAGGTATTAAATGCATTCCTTCTTATTGTCAGTAGAAGTCCTCAAAACAAGCAATTTGAGATCATTTATTATTTATCATGATTTGGGGCAAAAATTGGCCCAATGCAATAACAGCGTTGTTTCATCTTTGTATATAGGGTGATGGCAGATGGTGAGGAGGACACAGGAGGTGTAGGAGTCAGTGCTTGTAGCGAGCTAGTGAGCCCTGACAGCGGTTTGACCACCATCCGCAGCAGCCGCTCCTCCAAAGAGAGTTCAGTGTTCCTTAGTGATGACAGTCCAGTCGGTGAGGTTATAGCAGGAGGTGGTCCAGCAGCTGGGTCAGGAGGACTGCTCCTGAGAAACCCCTCTCCCCTGGGGTTGTTGTCTCTCTCCCCTCCGGTCCCACTTGAGAGGAGGAAGCAGCGCTCTGGCAAAAATAAGACTGACAACTTTGACCTCTTTAGTTTTGACCCACTACACAGCAGTGACCCCTCTTTGTCAGCAGGAGTGGAACTGTCAAATTCTGAAGTAAGAGGAGATGAGGGGTTAAAGGGGCTAGCAGGGAGCTCCAACTTATCTGAACTTGAAGAACGGAGTTTCCTGGATTTCTCTAGTGATAGTAGAAATTCTTCAATTGACCAACATGGTCAAATCCATTGGAATGAGATGATTGACACTGTGGTTCCTCCAACCCCAGTCAACAGCCTGGCTGGTAGCTGCCCACCTAATAGTTGCGCGATCAGGTTCTTCCCAGAAGATATAGCTGAAAGGATCAATGGCCTACAGCGAAAGGACAGTATGTCATCGTCCTTGTCAGAGACCTGGGATGAACTTTGCTTTGACACACAAGGAGCACTGTCCTCAAGTGATAATAATGCCTCGACTAGGACCAAGGAATACGAGAGCCCACCGAATATTGTAGAGGACGTTGGACTTAAAGAGTCGATCGCTGAAAGAGAAAGCAAAGAGGAAATCTTAAAGAATCCCCACCAGAGGCCAAAGAGCCTTCAACCTCAGCTTAGTCTGGTCAGTGGGCAGACCGACTCAAATGATAACTGGAACACAGATGCCGTAATGAAGGAACTATGGAACCCTGTTACCTTGGCTGATCTGCAATTGACACCACCAGAGGAGGAGGGAACTGGAAAATGGAAAGCTGGTTTTATTGGAGCGAAAACAAAGACAACTTCTGTGTCAAGAAAGAGAGCAATCCTAAATACGTTAACACCAGACACATCTAAAGAAGAGGATGAAGGAGTCCAAGGTAAAAAGGACGACAGAAAGATGGAGTTGCTAGACTTCTGGACTTACTCTGCTGAAAAGGGATTTCTTAAATCTGATAGTGGAACCACCACGTCTTACCCCGAATCACTTGATATGTGGAATATGACAATCCGGGATGACAGTCTATCACCTCTCACAACCCCTGACAACCTGTCTGAAAACTCTGGTTCTTTCTGTGGGGTGAACCATAGTGTTGTGGGTGGTTCATCCACGGAAAGTCCACCAGGAGTCTGTGATGGTGGAATGGAGATGTGGAACACCACCATACAGGAAGACAGCTCTTCCACTGTAACAAGTCCCGAAGGACCTGACAATGGAAAGGAACTCATGGGATCACCGGACGCCAGTGATTCTCCAGAGACTCGTGTAGGCAAAGAGTCAGAAGAAGAAAAAGCCATAGAGGTGGGGAACGATACGAGGAGAGTAATTAGTCATACACCTGAGGAAGTGGATTGGAGAGGTCATGAGCACAACGTGAGAATAGTCATAGAAGCTGCAGAGAGTATAGTACAGGGTGAAGAAACTGGGGAGGATGAAATGCAGAACTTGGGATCTGAACATTCAGAAAAAGAAACTTCCCCACACCCAGAAACAATCATGTGGGACTTACCTGTTCCTGGCATGGTAAACTCCACCTCAGAATATGACAATGTAGGAGCTGGTCAGTGGAGCCAGACATCCTCTCCTGAGACCTATGCTAGCCCCGTAGTGGACATGATACAGCTTGAGGGGCAGTCTAGCCCTTTTATAGCAGTGACAAATCCTATTCAGATAGACGGGACACACGATCAATCCAAGAAGGCTATTACCATAGGAAAAAGAGCAGTGATTTCAAATAAAGAACAGCCAGTTAGCCGCGTGTTTTTATTTGAGGGAACTAGTGGGGGAAGTTCAATTGAGAGTGAATATGACAACAAAACAAAAGGAGGTTCAGTAGAGGCTGATTGGGCAGAGCAACCCAGTGATTATTCCCCCTTTTTTGTGGTGGACTATTCGTCTGCCACTCAGCAAAATTCCGCCAATTGTTTTTCAAGCCGAGGAGAAGCTGCTGGGACTCAAATCCAGACGGACCAATCACTGTCCTCGAGTTATGTGAATTGGGACAGCTCAGAATCTGCTTCATTATCAAATGCTCTGTCAATCACAGTGGATCCCGATGAAGATGGGACTGCTACTGAATTCCAAAGGGAGTCCAACAAAGAGAACAATGGAGATGTGGAAAGCAAAATGATTAGCTCCAGCTCCAGTGGGAAAAGAGACACATTGAAATGTAGCCCTGACAGCCTTCACTCAGGTAGTCGAGACGAAGCCAGGTCCAATTCAGACGGAGATTCATCCTCAGGCCTAGAAATGGAATACATCGTTGTGTCAGGCTCAGTAAAAGAAGCGGAGAGAGAGTGGCATGACAGGGCTAAACAGGGAGACAAGCAAACCAAAGGAACAGGGAAGTTCATGGAGACATTTAGCACGCTTTTCCATGCTGCCACAGTGCTGCAAACCCAGGTCCAAGGTGCACATAGGGAGCATCGGGAGAAGACGAAAGAAAGAAGGCAAAGTCAAAATGCAGATATGGAGCAAATTCAAGCTGCCTTACCCACAAATCACGATCTTGATAATACGACTGAGCATCACATGGTGTCAGAAAGTCCCAGCCAATCAAAAGTTATCTCAGAAGCTTTTCATCAGTCTCACTCAAGCCCAAAAGGCTGCAGTCAAACACAGGTAGGAAAAGGAAACTATGACGAAAAGTCAAGCACCATGGCCAGAAGTGTGTCTCCCTCATTGAGATATCCATCAGATAACTTCCTGAAAGCCAGAGAAGAAGTTTATGTCCACTCACAGATCTCAATGGAAGATTCCGATGAGGGTGGACAGTCGCCCTCCGCACCTCCACTATGTCCACCCTCTTTGGGAGATTTTCAAGACTGGGGGGGTCAGTTAGTGAGACAGGGCACACCACAAGCACCATCTGAAATACAATCGCCTGTACTTAGCAACAGTTCAGTGTCACATCCCAGCTCTTTGGCTGGTACCCCATTTAGTGAATTTGGGATTTCTACTGACAGAGGACTTGGATTACCATTTTCTGGTGATTTGATGGAAGAAGAGAATGATGAGGAAGAGCAGGAGGAGGAAGCAGATATGGACCCCGCTACCCTGACCAAATGCACTCCAGAAGTACAGGATGAGAGGGAAGACAGACAACATTTAGAATCTTGTGATTTGTTAAGTTTCACTGAGGAGCTGAGCAGAGGTTCATCGTTTCAACAAACTGATTTTCAAACACTTGAGATGAAGCAGGGCAGGTTCCTTCAGGACACAGGGGATTGCTATAATGGACAACCTGTAAGGACTGTTGATCATGATGACATTTTATCTGACCAACAGACTGGAAGCCACGAAGCATCTCAAGATGGTTACTCACTTGTTTCAAGGTAAGCAACACTGCTCAACTCATATGTTTTGTCCTAAGCTCTATGCTACTCTACTTCTCTCACATTTACAACAGGTTCAATTTAAGGCTATGACTTTTTTTCATTACTCAAGTTCTATCATAAAATGAGACTCAATTAATTCAATTGGAATACCCCACATGCAGTCAGATGAGTTTGAATACTTCACACACTCCTCTGCCTCTTCCAATTCACCACGCTGCTACTCCGATACTTTGCTGATGGTATTGTCTGCATGAAGCAGCTTTGCTGGCTAGTGTCCTCCATTTTCTTAACTAAACAACAGGACATGTCTTACTTTACTGATTGGTCAGGAGGGCACGCCTTAGGTCAACCTGATAGTTAGCGCCCTCTGTTGGATTATGGTATATTCTATGCAGCCAAGAGGTCGATGTTGTTGAAGTTGTTGATGAAGGAAGGAATCCGCGGATCCAATACTTTCAGTATAACAAAGTTTATTACAAGAAATTACAGGTCGGGACGGGCATCTAGATACCCGGAGACACACAAGCCAATAGTGAAATCTATCTTGCCGGGGTCTTACTCACATTTATATAGTGAGGTTGGTTCCGCCCATGACTTCAGGTAAATTACGTCCCCCATGGGATTTCTGAATAAAGAAAGGCATGTTTTTGTGTCTGAAGATGAAGACACATTAGTCAAGAACATTCCTTCTACACCCATCCATTAGCTGGTCAGAGATAATTATCTATATCAAAGATCATCCCAAAAAGGGAGAGAACAAATAAGATAAACATCTGGAGGAATCCTTGGGCCTGTCTGAGAGTCCAGAAGATAGGAATCATAAATGTAAGCCTGTCATTATGTTTTAAACACGCCGAAATGGTTTATTCTAGTGAATCAGGATCAAGAGGCAAACTACTTTAGACTGACTAATGCGCCTCGAGACAATTTTTTTAATTTTTTAACGGGTCATTCCAGTTCGAACATGAACTTTCCCCTGCTACATTCAAATGAATGCTTTACTACCCTAGTTCAAATATGTAAAAACTAATACCATATAAATGTTTTTATATATTTGTATAAAAAGACAAGAAAATTACACTAAGCTCTTCTCTTAAAAGGTATGTCAACCCAAATTACAAATACATTTCTCATAGACTAGTTTACTGTAAATCTAGTGAATAGTATATATTTCTTTGCAGATACTTTTGGTTTGATTTTAAAACGTTCTGCCTCCAGCCCAATACACTGTGAGTGAAGGCCGTTTTGCTTGTGCTGATAGGCCACAGTTAAACATGCTAAAGTTCCAGCATTGGTTTTTTTTCTTTACAACGGTTTTTGTGTTCTCAGAATTAGTGAATGAACAGGCCTGTGCACACGTATGCCTGTCCCACGCACACAAACACACACACACACACACACACACACACACACACACACACACATCATCTCACTCGCCCCTCCTTCCCTCTTTGTTCTCTGCTGGGTTTTTGAGTCTCTGCAGTTTTCTCAATCAAGTCTGTGTGTCAGAGGAATATTAGAATTGCTGAACAGACTGTTGGAATGAAGCTAGAAGGCCCTCCTGAGGAAATAAGTTTGTGTGTGTGAGTGTGTGTTTCATATGTTCAACAGCAAGCTACTATCCACACCTCTCTGTGTGTGTTTATAAATCTGTTTATGCCTCATTGAATATGCATTACCTGCCTCATTACAGCTGGAGCCCCACCACAGCTAATGAAAACAGCTCCCCTAGCTCTCTTACAAGGTGTTGGTGTGAGTGTCTGCATGCAAACCTGTGTGTGTGCTTGTGCTTGGTTAATATCTAGTGTATCAGAGAAGAAAAGTTTGTCCTTGCGGCTTAAACTCAACATTGGTAAAGAGTATGTAACATATTTGGATCTTGTTGTTGTAATTGTTTTGAATATGCTGTATATCAAGCAGACCTTCTACTTTCATACAGCAGATGAGTATTACACGGTATGAATTTTTTATGAACGATGAATTTATATCTAGGTGTTAAAACAGTTTGGCTTCTCTGGATTAAATCAAATACAAAGGTCCCTGTACAGTTTCAGGTAAACAGACAAACTTTCACTTTACAGTCGGCGCTACACACTTTGTCTGGATCCTTAAAGCCCAACAATTATGTTGAAAGCTTCCTTCCTCAGAAATCATTACCTCCCCAAAGGAAGTTATGTTTCCATAGCTATCGGTCTTTAAGCATGATCCTGCAAAAACTACCAAACCTATTTAAATTAATTGTGTTGGAAGGGTGGGGCCCAGGCAATGGAAGAACCCCTTATCCTTTGAAGAAGATTAGTTAATAGTTGATTTTTTTCTTTCTAAGAACTTTGTGGAATAGGGTGTTCTTCAGAAACATAGCAGAGACCTTTGACAGACCCATGAACCGGTGAAATCCGGTGCGGAAAACATGTGTTTTTGGTATATAATGATAAAGTGGCCAGTTAGTCTAGGCATTGGTAAGTGCTCTCCAACGGTCATTATAAATGCAGATTTATTTTAATAAATAAAAAAAATAATTAATATCCGTATTTTTCTTGCCATCAGTCCTCTTCCCTCCTGTCTTTACTGAGACATTGCTGTGATTCCTAGATCAGGGGATTAAAGGCAGGAATGAACTTCACATCACCCTTGTGCAAATGCATGCAAAACTAACTAGACAGGGGACACTTATAATAACACTGCTTCACTAAGCTAATAGGTCAGAACGAAACCCTCATCTGGTAAACCTTGGGTTTTTGACCACACCAGTACTCAAACAACTCAATAAAAAAGTGTTTCCACAAATAAAAAATTCCTAGCTCAGATGGATGAGGTTCAATGTTCTCCATTTGTATCAACAAATCCTAAATTCATTTAATTTTCTCTCTGCCCTTATTCCCCTGGAAGAAGACATCAAGATGTGTCATCCCAGCCAACCAATGAAAATGCTGCATATCAGTGGACAGGAAGTCATGATGGGACTCAGGGTCAGACCCAGTATGGCTACAACTACCATCATGTTGACCAAAGAACTGAAATCCAGACTATGCACTCAACCTGCGTAGAAACCAAATCTAACAGCCAGTTGCACACCACAGCTGTCTACACTGAGTTTACAACTGATCCAGCAGCTATTCCGTGTGGGTCTGACCAGACTGAGAGCTACTATGAAGCTGAGGTTAGCGCTGAGTACACCCCGACTGATTCCAAGTTTCATTACTTGGCTGAAAAGCAGTATGGAGATGACTCCTCTCAACTTCAGTGCCCTCAATATCAAAGTGACGGCCAATGTCAGTATGAGATGGACCATGCTCAATACCAGTTGGAAGAACAGCCATTCTACCAATCAGACGTCCAAACTGAGAGGGAAGATCACGCACGGTACGTGCCGGAGGGATACGTTCACTCTCTACTTTCAAGGTGAGCTTTAACTCATACGGGTTTAAGTTGGACTTTCAGAAAGTTCAAGGTTCGGTAGCACAGTGTAACACTTAAATTCTACTGTCTAAGATTTCATTATTTCCTCCACTGGTATCAGCAAATGCCAAATTTGAGGAAAAAGCTTTTCTAAAAACAATTGTTAATTGAAAGTGAAATCAGTCATATATAACTTTTAAATATCATGTAATTCTTCACTGCATCATATTAAAGGATTGAAAAAGCAGGGGTGTATCTATTTCTAATAATCTAAATGTATTGTACCCCCACCCTTCACAATAATACACACATATATTTTTACATTGTTTTTGCTTTTATTATCTCTACTGATTATCAGAATTTACTTACTACCTTACTTATGATGTCAGAGTTAAAGGAGCAGGTGGACCCAAAATTGCAGAAGCAAATGAAGTAGTAAAACAAAAAGTGTCCTTTAATACAAGGCAAACGGTACTTACAGAAATGAATGTTCAAAAAACAAATTCAATAATCCACAAAGAAAAACAAACACTCAAGAGGCTAAAGTGAAACGACGAAAACACTGGAAACATTGAGAAGATGCTAGAGAGCAATAATAATGACAAACCATGGATGTGGGAAAGGAAAATAAGGCCAAACTGAAACACAGAGACTTCTATACACAGGAGAGGTGTGTGTGTGTGTATGTGTGTGTGTGAGTGTGTGTGTGTGTGGGGGGGCTAATTAAAACACAGGGGAAACATGAGGAACAGGTACAGACAATAACAGGGAGGCAGTAAACAGGACATAGACAGGAAGTCAAGTTAGAACCGCAAGAGGAGCAAAGTTTCAAAATAAGAACAGGAATATACAGAACTAGAAAAGAAACACAGGATGAGTCGTAAACAAAGTGTCCACAAACAAAACCACAACAAAAAATAATCCACTTTAATCTGTCGACATGGACCTGTAAAGACATGGTAATTTATCAGTTTTAACGAAAGATCCCAGTGAGTTGCATTATTTAATTTGTCGACATATATTAGAATCTAAAAGTCTGAATATCTCATTTTTAATATTGAGGAAATGTTTGATCCTAATTAGGTTTTTTCTCAATCAAAAGTCAAATCTAAGGTGTAGTTCTGGAATCACTATTCAGTGAGTGGTATTATTTTACATGAGACAGAAAAAGTTGAATTGTTCCTCATTAGCATATTCATCATGGTGTTTTGCCCCACTTTGTAGTTCAGATGACCCTGGCCCCTCTTTGAGATACACAACCCTCCACTGTCTTTTACGCTCTGTGTGTGTGTGTGTGTGTGTGTGTGTGTGTGTGTGTGTGTGTGTGTGTGTGTGTGTGTGTTTGTGTGAGTGTGTTTGTGTGTTTACATCACACTTTCCATAATCAAGTAGTCATGTGACTTGATAGTGGAAAGAGTGGTTCAGTCACTCGTACTGGGAGAAAACAGAGTGAGAGGAAGGTAGGTGTCCTGAGATTTTTAAAAAGATGAAACACACCCTTTGTGTGAGTGTGTGTGTGTGTGTGTGTGTGTGTGTGTGCGTGTGTTTCCTCATATTTATAAGCATTCGTGCTGGATTCTCTGCCCTGCCTCTATTGTTAGCAGGCCTTATGCTAATCAGAGTCTGTTAAAAGGGGCTTTGGTAGGGGGAGGTAGCAACACAGCTCAGTATTGTTTCCTCAGCCCACACGTGCAGCCTGGGAAAGAAGCAGTGAGTCGCTTTCTGTCCGTCTGATTTGTCACTTCTGTAATCTTTTGTATCTGCTGTGAGATGAACATATTTTAACTTTCTCCCTCATTCAATGTCATGGGAAAAGTGAGGTTTTCTGTCGATGATTTTCTTTGGCTTGTTTGGCCCAATACTATGTGTAGCTGTGCCTATGGTGGCAGTGGTGATAGCAATGGTGATCTATGTTGTGGCTCATTATTGCCTCTCTGGGCCTCTGAGCAGACACTCCCCACAGAGGGACGGGGCAACAGGGATGATGATGAAGATGGCCTCCAGTGAGGAAGCTGCTGAGGAGCTGGATAAAGGAGAAGGTAAATAAATCGCAAGATAAACTACACCTACTGTAAATTGCCTCAGTTATTCACTGTGCAATTTTAGTGCTGGTGATATTTGTTGCACCTTATTAGTAAAAGATTAGATGTTAAGGCTCAACATTCTAATTTTAAGATGAATAGCAATATGCTATGTTTGACCCTAACCCTGAACTTGTTTGAGTCATATTTAAGTTGTCTAAAAGTGATATTTAACATATTTTAGGACGAAAACTTAATTAATTAATTGACAAAATTGACAAATGCATATCACAAAGAGAAATGCAGTTGGTGTACTCAACTGAAAACTTAATTTATTATTGCTCAGCCATTTACAAAAACACAGGTACTAATGTAATTTATGTAGCATCATGTAATGCATGCATATACAGTGAATAAGGCTGTAGATCTGCAACCTTTCTCTACAAAAGAATAAGAAATTTATAAAAAGAGAAAGAAAATGACGCCATCTCTCTCTGAGCAGACCCAGCCTCCTCGGCAGATGTGTCGGGCAGCTCTAATCAAAGGCGAAAGTTGGCCGCTCCGCCATTGAACGTGTCGCTGGACCACAGTGAGGGTTCTCTTCTCTCAGAGGACGCTCTGGACACGGAGGACGAGGCCTTGGATACTGGAGACGACCTGGACATCAACATTGATGAGCTGGACACCCCTGACGAGGCAGAATCACTGGAGATGACCAGACACGGTGAGACAGACGCCTGAAGATACAGTATGAATATGTCTAAATGCACACAGGAGATGACAGACTCTTCTCTTTTACAGGATGTATGTGGCAGCATCCATCGTTTTCATCAATCTGATTTAGCTCAGTATTTCCTTTTGTTGTGCCCTGTCGTCTTGTAAAGTCTATACAACTTATACATGACTGGTCATATCTTTATCTCTATGTATCACCCATGTCACAAACAGGGGACTCAGAAGAGTCTAATCTGGCTTCAGGAGTAGCTTCAAGTGACGTCACCGCAGGACACAGTTCAGCCGAGGGGAGCAGGGAAAGCCGACTATGGAGGAGCGTGGTGATTGGAGAGCAGGAGCATCGCATTGATATGAAAAGCATCGAACTGTACAAAAGAGTCATTTCTCACGGAGGTAGGCGTGCTACCACAAAAGCTAAAATCCATTATATCCAGGACTCTTTGTTTCATAACGTTGGATCTTTTAATCTCTGTTGATGTCCTCATTCTCCCTTCTCCGCATTTGGCGAATTTTATTCTTAAATATTATATATGCCAACTTGTTTTGTCAATTTTTTTTTACCCAAGAGGGTGTTCCACAAAACTCAGCCAATGTCGAACCAACTTTCCCCTTTCAAATTTCCAGATTGTGCTGATTGATTGAACTGATTTAAATGAGCTTAGAAATTTGAATGTCCATCAACTAAACAAATCTTATAGTCACTCACTACACAGTAAAAGGGGAAAGATTGGTTGATAGAAGTATAACAGTGATGGACCCTCCCTTGGCAGCTTATCACATAAAATAAACGCTCCTCAAAGCAATCAACATGTTCACATCAGAATAGAAAAGAACACAAATTCATATTCATATGGACATACATGTACTGTATTCGTAAGCTAGAACAGGCATCTGTAAGCCACTAAAAATGAGACCCATGCTACTATTATTGCTAATTGATGCGCCCTGGTTAATTGTTTCACATTTATTAATCATTTTCCTCTGATGTCGCGCTCAGGCTAGGAAGCTCTAATGCTGGTAAAACAATAGATTGTTCAAATCTAGAGGCATTCAACCTCTTTCCATTGTATCTTACATGATACAATGGAAAACAATATATACTTGAGACACATTAATTTGAGCCTCAAAGTAAAATGCACAGCTTTTAAAGCATCTTATCGGACGCTAAATGTTTTCTGTCTGTCTGTCATGACCAGATACAAGAGAATGTTTGTTAGCTCAATTTTATGGTGAATGAAATCACAGTTCTATGTGCACTGCATGTGAGAGCCCACTTTAATTGTCCTTCCTGTGTTTCATGGTTTCAGGTTATTACGCGGAACAGAATGCCATCATTGTGTTCGCAGCATGTTTCCTTCCAGACAGCGACTGTGACAATTACAGTTATGTCATGGAAAACCTTTTTCTGTAAGTAAAGTTTTACTACGTAGCTCAAGCACATGTGGACGTGCAAATATTACAACCCCACACATCATTCTACAATCACAAGCATGAAGTTGCTGGATAACAGAGTCCACTCTTCTGTCAAGGCTTCCCACAAGGGGGCAGGTGCGATGTTGAAATAGAAGATGCCTTTACTGAACTCATGAACGCTGAGTTGCAAGCTCACTTTAATATGAATTTATCATGAGCTGCTGTAGGATTAGCACTACCCTTGATGAAATGGAGAGGCCAAGCTTCAATCAATTCACAAGAAAGTTGAAGTTGAAATGAAAATTTACTTTTGGTTGAAGACTCTCTTTCTAACTTTTTTTCTGTTGTCTGTGTGTACAGGTATGTGATAAGTACATTGGAACTAATGGTGGCAGAGGATTACATCATTGTTTATCTGAACGGCGCCACACCTCGCAGGAGGATGCCCGGTTTTAGCTGGATGAAAAAGTGTTACCAAATGATAGACAGGAGGTAATACCCACACAAACAAGTGCAATGCAAATGTAAAGTAGGAATCATTTTATGATACTGTTGTGATTAACACAAATTTATGGTGTATAGTAAATTTGGAGAAAGGCCAAGTGTAAAAGAGCTACTACTGATCCTTTCACAGCTCCTCTTCCTCTGCTCTTGTCCCACAGATTAAAGAAAAACCTCAAGATGTTCATCATTGTTCATCCTTCCTGGTTCATACGGACTTTGCTGGGAATAACCAGACCCTTCATCAGGTTTCACTGTTGTCCTTTAAGTTTAAATGACACTGCTGTTGAAAACATTCAGCGCAAAATGTACAATCAAGAAACCCTCTTAATAGTATATCCATGTTTGAATCTATTAGCACTTGACATTACAAATTAAATTGCAGAAACTTGAATGGCACAACTATTTCTAAGAATACATTTTTGACTAGTCTAGAAATCCAGGAACCAACATACCCCCATTACAGTGGTTGAATCAGATCACGTAAGCAGTGAAACAGACCTTTCTAATTTTTTCTACAGCTCCAAGTTCAGTAGTAAGATCAAGTATGTGAATAGTCTGCGGGAGCTTGGAGAAA
Source organism: Pleuronectes platessa (assembly GCF_947347685.1). NCBI lineage: Eukaryota > Metazoa > Chordata > Actinopteri > Pleuronectiformes > Pleuronectidae > Pleuronectes > Pleuronectes platessa. The sequence goes on along the minus strand of NC_070629.1, from coordinate 19,065,620 downwards.
TCATCCCAACCGAGTACGTTCACATTCCACCCAGCATCATCAAGTAAGTACATCTGAAAGTTTGATTTATGAGAGTTCAGATCAGATGTGTCAGGAAACCGTTGGGTAACATCTTGTCAACCGTCATTGATGGTGGTTTTTAAGGAATGCTAAATCCAATCGGGTCAGTTTAAAGGTGCAGTTATTACCTGTTTGTGAACAATAGAAACCTTTCTTCACAGCAGCGGTCAATGGAAGTTGATTTTTATTTTTTAATCCAACACATACCTCACACATACAGTATAAAGTAAGTTATATAAATGCATATATGATGAATGTATTGTCTGGATTTTTGATATTTGTGTGTGCATTGTCTTTCCTTCCGGAGGAGTATTGGCTGTAGTCAATGACAAATACTACAGTTTCTGCTGTGATCATATTTTTAATAGACCATAGTCACGTGGTGGCCATTTTCCTCTTACATAATGCTCTGGGAATGGAATGCTTTTATGAACAGAATAAACCCGTTTTATCTGCAATTTTATAGTTTTTCAAATCTAAATTTGTTCTCCCACCTACACAGTGGCTTGTATATAACTTGAAATGATTTACTTAACCACAGTTTTATTTTTCATACATTACATTTGCGCTATTTCAGACGCCTAAAGCATTCGACACAATCTTCAGACCCAAATTAATAACTTTTCAAAATAAAAGCACTGTAATAGCCTACAGTTCAATTTAAAACAAGCACTATGCTTTTACTATAAAGTCAACATTTTAAAACAGCTCCAGGGCCCGCACCTCCTGGGCCACTAATAATACACTTGTGTCAAGCCGATAAGATTTGTGTGATATATGTTTTGTGCAATGCTCAGTTTACACCAACACAAATGTTTGTTTTACCACTGGACATTAGCATTAGCACTAGATCACAGGCTTGAATCAAGGGCATTTTAGTCTTGTATGAATTTGTCCCAGAGGCGCATTGTTATTTCCGGATTAAAAAATCTTTTCCACTATATCAGGTAAAAGTATTATTATTGATGTGAGTTAGAAGGTGGTTGCCAAAGATAGCTGCTGTCTAACAGGACCCTCTGTCCCTCCAGATTTAGTCTTTTCAGTTGCTGATAATTTAGGAAGCAGTGAAATGCAAAACAGTGTGTCAGTTTATCTGTGTTTACCTGACTTATAAACCTGGATCACAGCAACACATCATGATTCTGTTCTTAAAAACATTTGATCTTCCTCCCTGAGCATGATGTCAGAGGTTAATGGCCAAGGTGTGCACACGATCTATAACCTTAGTCAAAAAACAAACAGTAAACAAACATAATGCAATATTTTATTTCTAAGAGCCAAATTTGCATTGGCATGTTTATACATCTCTCACTCCGCCCAAAGGTATGACGAGGAGAGGGGTAAACACAGGTTTGCACGCATGAGGTAATTCTGCATTGATCACTATGTTGTCTAAAAGTCTTTCTGAATGTTTTTATCAAAGTTGCTGTTAATTTTCATAAACTGACACTAACCTTCTACTGACCTCAGGCTGCCCCCCTACCCAACACAAAGCAAGCCGGATACTGATTTTCTGTTCCTGTTATGGATTCCCGTGTAAACTGTTCATCTCACCCCTCATCTGTGACATCTTAATAATACTTCTATAATTATCATCTATAACCTGAGGAAGCTTGCACTAAAAACATAGTCACTCCTAACCACAGATATTTCAGTGCTAAGGAATGTAGAGGAAATGTATAGTGGGACAGACAAACATCAACAACTATTATTGTAAAGAGACTGAAAAAGCCACCAGCACAGACTGGACTTTGTCACAATTGAGAAGAATAAGGGGTTTAGTATTAGAACTGCATCTTAGCTTTGAGTGAGATAAAATAATTGTTTTTTCCAATCCTACACAGCAGCTGTGTCTCAATTCAGGATCTGCATCGTTAGACGACTAAATTTGCAGACATATTGGGTCACAGCAGCACGACTAGTCTGTCCCATCTTTGACGGCTCCAAGAAATGCTTCCGACAAATGTGTCCTTTATCCCAGTGAAACCTAGGCCCCCGTTGGGTGGACCCTTCCCGGCCCAGCCTATCCCAGGATGCATTGTGCTTCAGTGACTACCTCAAAGAGGAAATGGTGCAGACAAGTGTCGAGACATTCAGTGCCTGAGTATCAGACTTCAAAACAACTGAACATCCAAAATTACACATGAGTAGGACAAGCTGGTGACACTGATCACGGAAAACTTGTATAGACCACGCCATCTCTCTACATGGCCCACAGAGGAGGTGGTTTTGAGCCCTGTGGGTGGTGTCCCTTTCGAAGGATGCAACCCCTGAACTGAGACAACAGCTTTGGTTACTTTAGGGTGTTGTCAAATTTAACAAAACTCTGATTTGTTGGTTGAGGTTTGGGAAAGATTGAGCACGGCTACAAGATAAAACCTGAACTCTGTACACACAACCATTCACCTTGATGCCCTCCTTGATACTTTTTGCAACACAAATTTCCTGTAGAGACGACAGTCATGTACACAACTACTGGTGTCTCATGTAAACATTACAACACTGACAGTCTCTGGAAGATTTAACAACATGCAGAATATGGTACATGGGGCTTTATGTATGATTCCTTCCAACAGATCAGGTGTATGAAGGGAAAGGGATCTGTTGAACTCTCTGAAACCCACAAAATAGATGTAAAAATGAAGTCTGACTCATTCTAACTTTATCCCTGTTCATTACGCAAGAGGCCATTTTAATTTGTTTAACTTCATGCCTTGTTTCACTGAGCATGTGTCACAAACTACACACATCAACCCCCTTAGAGTGAAATCGAATCACTCTTGATAGCGCTGCAGTTGAAATACAGGAGAGAGCACTAATCTCCAGCAACTGCATGTGCACTGACAATGTGGCCGTGCCGGTCATTTGTTTGACTCCTTCACTAACCTTTGCTCTCTGCCTTCCCACCCAATGCGAATCCAGATTGGATACAGATTTACAGGAATCAGCAGCTAAGTAAGTAGTCCTCCAAGACAAGGAAGGAAAAATAAAAAAGTTCACACATTAAAAATGTGTGCTGAGCCTCACTGAACTCTCCTTGCTGGTCTGCTCGCCTCACGGAGACATTTTCCAAACAATTCAAACCTAACAAGGAATGTGCTGGTCAGTAAATCCTCGCCTAGTTTCTGAGGTTTGGTTCTCAGATTGTTGTGTGATGTAGTGGAATGAAACATAATCAATGGTCGGCTGAAGTCATGATCGTAATCATCCTACTCACAGCAAACTCGCTATGCTTCAGTTGCAATATTTATACCTTTGTTTGAAACATTTTCATTTTAAAGCCAAAGATACTACTATTCTTTCTGTCGTCTTCTCTCGCTCAGAGCCGACAAGAAGGGGAACTCGGCCGTTTGACAGAAACAAGATACCTGACTCCTGCCTACTTTCTCCCTGCATTGTGCTGTATTCTACCACAGCATGACTGAATATGAGCGGCCCTGCAGCATGATGTTCGCGGCACTAGCAACAGGCTGGATAAGAATAAGCTGTGGTACAAAACATCAGGCGACTGCTTGTTCAGTGAGGGAGGTATTATCTCCTCTCACTGGGTGCTAAACATAATCCTGTAAGTACAGTGACTGTCACTGTTCTGTACTACTGTATGTTAAACAGCACTTGATTGTGTTCCCCAATTTATTAGTTTCTTTGAGGTTTTCTTCATTTTTGATTAAACTGTTTTATTCTTCTTTAATTCACTTTGGAGGAATAACTAAGAGGCTTGGTAATAACACAGTAATACGACATAACAGTAGTTGTAACACTGCCCACCTGCTCACAAATACACATTTTACATACATACACATATTATACTGTACTGTAGCTTGGTCAATAAACTGTAACATTACAGGAAATAGAAAATCTAATTTCAGACACTCAAGGTTTACAAATGTATGACCCACAGTTACAAACTGCAGGCTTGAATTGGAATTTTAAATGTGTGGTCATTAAAAATTTCAATTCAAACCTGCACTTTGTAACGGTATAAAACAGAACTTAAAGCTGCTTTTTGAATAGTTTATTATATAGGTATCACATCCTAAACTTGTCTTATAAAGGCTACGAATTGGCTATTCTGTTAGCATTGTATATCACTGTGAACATTCTGGGGATGTCATACAGGCAGTTCCCATAGCTGCAGTAATTTGTTGCATGACTTCAGTTGCATCCTCTCCGATTACTCTGATCTGATTACTCACTCAGATGTAGAACTGTGTACTAATGTTATTTTAATCATATTTGTCCTGTGTGTGTGTGTGTGTGTGTGTGAAAACAATTTGGGGAGTGATCAGGGAATACTATGTTAACTGGTGGTTGGACAGGGACAGTCGGTGTGTGTCTACTTAAAACTTTTCTTTGTTTTATTTGTAAATATATTTGTTTCTTGCAAGATGTTGATCTGTTCATACAACATGTAAAAATCTTTGTTTCATTAAAGGTGTGTTCATCCTCATCAGTCTTTAAAAAAAAGGTTTCACATGAAAGTTTTACCAGCACGAGCGGACTGGCACAATAATTGTAGCCGGGAATTAGTCCCTATCCCAAGCCACCTTATTTACACGAAGCGCCAGTTGTGTAGACCTAACCTAATCGTAGATGTAACTGTTATGTAACTAGTTATAAACTTGGCAATTATTTTCTTCAAGGAGGAACGTTCGACGAATTACAATGTTTTTCCAGGTATGTTATTGTGTACTATATCTGGCACTGAAAACTTGAGAAAAAAAAAGCAATACTGAAGAAGCAGGAGTAGATGAAAGTGTTTTGCATTTTATTAAAAACAAGGTTCTAAAACAGAAAGACAGGAATATTCCTGGGAAATTCAAAAAAAATTACTAAATCATACCAGAGAAAGAAAAAGAGAAACAAACTAGAAAAATCTGCAGCCTCACCAAGCTGCCAACTCCTGTCTCCCCCCCTCACTACTGAATGGCTTTATAGCCTCACCTGCCTGGAACATGCAATCTGTGCTGGTAAGTATAAGGTGAGCTAAACAGAAAGACAAAGAGAAACCACACTCAGGACAAGACCACGTTTGGACCCTGGGCTACTGCTGACCAATCAATTCAAACTATCTGCAAAAGTTCAGCAGATAAATGCAATAGGTTGACTGAAATGTCATCTAATGCAGAACACGTCCTCCATTCTCTGTCACCTCCAGCCCCTCCTTTCTCAGAGACCTGATCCTACACACCTCTCCCTGATCGACCTGCTGATCTGACCCCATTCACAGATCTGGAAAAACAACAATCAAACAGAGCCACATCATGGACATAACAAAATCAACTGTGAACACATACATGCTGTGAAAACAATTCAACACACAACTCAAAACCAGATTATCTACATAATCGAATTGATAATGAAAATTTGAATTATAATCAAATGACCAAATGTCTAATATAGGCAGACAGCGCCTAGTGAAAAGGGGGGAGAAAGCCCCCTTTTCACTAGGCGCCACAACTATTATTATTAATATTATTATCTTTGGCTGCTCTGTGCATCGCAGAGAGACGTGATTGAATGGAACTGAATAGTGCCACTAATGAAACATTTTAATTTGTGTTCATCACTCTAGAATTATAAACAAATTTAAAATACGTCTTGAAATTAAATCACATGCTGCTACATGGCCTTTCCCTGTATTGATAAAGGTTTGAATTGAATGCCATTGTCAGTTGCTATGAAAAATATCTATTATAGACCAGACAGTGCCCTTTTTCTTAGATATTTCTCCAAACAGTAGACAGGAACGGGGTCTGTGTCTATGTCAAACTTGTTGGCAAAGAGATGATGCTGCTTGAGCATCCACTGTAAGTCCCCGGCACCATATATGCATACTCCCCTGACGTGGCTGCCGTGACACTCTGGGTACCTCGCGCCCAGTGAAACCTGCGACCCCTCGAACACCTGCCACTTCACCAGGCGAGCGATGGCATTGACGTCTGACATGTCATATATTCTGTGGGGCCATGTTGAGCCATGAACTCCGGGCATTCGCTGAATGGTTGCCCAGAACAATTCATCAGGAATGTAGGTGTGTTTGAGCCACTCCCTCAGTGCTGGCACTTGGCGGTCCTCCAACACACTGCGGATGAAGCCCCGGCTAACCACAAAGTAGGCACTTCCAGACATTATGGTGATGTTGATGGGTGGCGGCTCATTTGCCTTCCCTGTATCCTGAGGGAGTTAAAATTGTGAATTAATGTTAAAGTGATGACCAGTATATTCAAATGCTAACTTTATAAATATATGTTATTCAAAATAGGTACCTGGTTTGTTCCATCTATTACTTCGAATGCATTTTTCACTCTCAACAGATTTCCTGCAGGTATTTCTTCTGACTGTAAGCTGTTCCCGCCCCTCAGTGAACGCAGTGCCCTTACAATCTCCAAGTTGGTTTTCAGAGGGAAATCTTGGCCACAAAGGTTGATGACGTATTTCCATTGTGTGCTGCTGTTATAGAGATCCGCCAAACAGTTAAGGTCAGCCTGGACACGTGACCAGGCCGCATAGACCACATCAACAGGCTGACTGACCAAGAAGATGTTCGGGAAGCAGTCAGTAATTGCCCAGATGGCAAATAAGACTGAGGATTTTGCCTTTTTGTCCACATGGACACAATATATATTTTGAGGTGCGTAGATGGCTCGCAGCAGGCGCTCAAAGTTCTGCACCTAAGAGCATATACAATAATAAATTAATAATGTATCAGTTTTGGGTACTTGAACATAACTGAAATTCACAAGATGTGGTGAAGAGCTCCTTTGATTGATGAATTTTAAGTAAATTGTTTACTCCACTTTTAAAGTTTATTTACATCAAAATTCAGGCTTTATAATATGCATACCTTATGATGCACAACCATAGAGTATGCCAGGGGAAAGTCCTCTTCTTCCTGGCTCAACGGAGATGTCAAGTATTTTCGTCTTAATTTGAATGCACTGTAAACAAACAATATTAAACAAAGAACTTTCAGTGATTTAAGTGGAATTCAATATTCAAATATTGACAAAGTAAAGCGTCTAAAATCTGTTGTTTAAAAGCAACACACCTGCAGTCTTCGGTTGCATTCACGTAATGTTCATCAGGGATGTGAACACTCTTGTGGAAGTCTTTGGTGATGGTCAGTAATTTGGCCTGCTCCAGTGCCTCCCTCTCTCCCTGCAGGATAGCTGAGCAGTTGCACACTTTCTCTGGGCTGTCATCAGAGTCTGTATACTCCAACCAGCTGTTCCCGAGAACGGAGCTGGGATTCCAGCCTGGATTACTGCGAGTTAGTAGTGAGAGGATCCATAGTGATCCCAGTGCAATGGTGAGCTTCAGGAGCAGTAGAAACATTCCTCGTTTCAGTAGACTCATTGTGGGAGAGGAGTAACTGTTACGTCTTCCTGCAGTGGGAGTTCTGGATGTATTCCATAAAACCTAGTGCTAGAAAATGTAAACACACCCTTTAAAATAAATGCATAGTATATCAAAAAAATGTATATGCATTGACCCGATGTATTTAATAACTATGAATTTTACGTCTTTCCATCCTCATCCTCTCTATAAAAACTTGCTGAATTCATACGAGTGAGTGATTGAGTGAGAGAGAGTGAGTGTGTGTTTTGGAGGTTGCACCCATTTCATGAACCCTTCAGCGATTTTGCTGTTTCCCTGGAGATACTGGTGACACATGAACTAGAAATACAACTGTAGCATTTGCCTCTAAAACATAAAATATTAGACTAGTCGTAGGTTCTAAGGATTGGGGTGAAAGTGTGACGGTCTCTGTTTTGCTCTGCTGCTATTTCTATGTATTTCACTGGAGTCAGGTTTAATGGAAGCAGTGTAACTTTATTCTGCAACATCTGCAACATATATGGGATAAAAAAAAGCCACAGTCATCCATAGCGCGAGCACCTGCTTCTGAGTAACACGTGATCATATAGTGGTAGACAATCATTTATACTTTACAACATACCTGCAACATATATGGGACAAAACAGCCACAGTCATCTACAAAAGAAAGTAGCATATTACTTCACAGGTTTCATACACTAAATTAACCATAAGCAACTAACTAAAACACTAACAGGAAAGAAAGACAACCTACCCATAGCGCGAGCACCTGCTTCTGAGGTAAAAACAAAGTGCGCCAGACTTAATCCCCCAGAAGCTCCCGCAATAGGTTTTCAAAATAAAAGACACGGCAAAATAAAAGAAATACATCAAAAACTGTGACTTCAGTCCCACGTTGAACAGGATTTAACAAACATATTTACACCATTACATACACCCCTCTTAAATTCTGTTCAACCCCAGACAAGTCCTTAGCATCATCCAAACAAAAATAGAAGAAAGAAGAAAGAGAAAAAAAATTAGGAGCTGCTTAAAGCGCGAAACCAAATCACAGATGTCAAATACAGTCGATACAAATCCTCCCGGAAGGAGTGTAAAAAGATAGGGAGATACCAAGCCCAATCCCTTTAACAGACTAGTAGAAGATGCCATTTACATCTCCTGAACATCACACTTAAGGCAATACATATTACATACTCAGAATTCACAAAAAAACAAATACTAGTTGGACAATACCAACACAAAACGGAATGAAAAAAAAAAATCCTACTTGGTCTAAACCTCAAATATTCCATGAAAGAAAGCAAAAACAGGATTCGAAACAGGGAAGGTGTTCTCAACCTTGTGTGACATCTAATGGATCAGTTTTTTAGGAGGTCTGACGTGTCTCCCATATCTGCTAGCAACTGAACCATCATGACCTGTATCAACACTATTAGGTTGCGTGCAAATAGCAGGAATCTCACCAACATCATTTGTGGGAGCTAAATGAGACATGCTAACTGTGTTTGAAACAGGTAAGTGAGCTACACTGATTGGGTTTGGATCTGGTAAGTGAGCTAAACTGACAGGATCTGGTGAGTTAGCTACAATGACAGGGTCTGGACTAGCTGAGTCAACTACACTGACAGGGTCGGGATCTGGTGAGTTCATGAGCCAATCCATAGTCCTGTTGTAGCCATCCACATTATCCCTCTCCTCAGAGTCTTGACCACTTCCACATGCGAGTCGATAAGAGAAGCAGGAGTTTCAGGCACATCCAAGGTAAGAACGTCAACTGGGAGAAGGAGGTTCCGGTGCACAACTCTCTCTCTGTCAGTTAGAGCATCCCTTATCCTGTACACATTGATCCCAGACCTCACCGACACATCATATGGTGTAGAGTCCCATTTGTCAGCGAGCTTCCTCTTACCTCTCTCACCACTGTTGGCCAGCAAAACTCGATCACCCACAGCCAGTGGAGAGCCTTTGACTTTGCGGTTATAGAGCCTGGCATGACGTGCTTGCTCATCAAGGCTGTGTTTCCGAGCCATCCGCGACGCTTCGGATAAGTCCCGCTTCAACCGAGAGATGATATCAATAGGAAGACGTGGAACCCGACCGAATGTGAGGTAAAACGGGGCAAAGCCGGTTGTCTCATGTATCGTACAGTTGTAGCAAAAAGTGAGCGTCCGCAACACCTGGGGCCATCTGGCTTTTGCTACTGGGGGAAGGGTTCTTAACATGTTCCCTAGTGTCCTGTTAAAGCATTCTGTGACACCATTACCCATTGGGTGGTAAGGTGTGGTGTGAGACTTCCGCACCCCTGCCATATCTAAAAGTTCCTTCAGGAGCTTGCTCTCAAAATTGGCACCTTGATCCGAGTGGATACTATTCGGGAAGCCATAAACACAAAAGAAGTCATCCCACAATCGGCGGGCAACGTGTTTCGCAGATTGACTCTGACAGGGGAAGGCGTGTACCATTTTGGAGAAATGGTCAGTGATGACCAAAACATCAACGGTTTTCTTGTCACTCAGTTCAGCGGTCCAAAAGTCGATACACACCAGTTCCATGGGTTCGGATGTCTGGATGCTTTCCAGGGGTGCACGGCCTTCAGGTTCGAGGGTCTTCCCAACAACACATCTCTCACATCGATGTACATGGTTGATTACGTCTCTTTCCATTCCGATCCAGAAAAAACTCTCCCTGGCGAGGGAAAAAGTTTGTGCACGGCCCTGATGACCAGCATTGTCGTGGAGGCCAAGAAGAATCTGAGACTAAAGGCCATCTGGCACAATGAACTGAGACAGCTTCTTGTTCAGCCGGTGGTCTTTTTACCCTGCACAGAATCCCATTCTGTATCTTAGCTTACAGATACTATCCGGTTCAGATGCGGCTTCATGTCTGGTAGCTCTCCTTTTCCGTCGAACATAGTATAGGACCCTGCATATTGTTCGGTCTTGTTCCTGGAGACTCAAAAGCTGGCTTTGGGGAATAGCAGTGGAATGGTCTTCCTCAGGCAGCTGTGGTAGTGGTAGATTAGCACCGAGCAAAGCACAACCAGCATGAGCACTCAGCGCAGCTGACACCTCGTCTGAACTGATGGAACTTCCAACAGGCTGAAAAACAGGATCAGCACCATGGTCCTGTGTCTTTGACCTTGTGCCTTGGAAAATCTGACAGTTGTTTGTAAGCCGAAAAGCATCTTGCACTGTACCCTTAACAACGCCATTTACCTCATCCAATAGTGCTACATACGGCTCTTTCAGCAAACGATAACCAACACATGACTGGACAAATGGTTCACGGCTCAGAGCATCTGCTACAATATTTTTAACTCCTGGAACATACTTAAGATCGAAGTTGTACGCCGCCAGCTTGGCCACCCATCTCTGTTCACATGCATCTAAGCGTGGTTTTGTCAGAATGTAGGACAAGGGGTTGTTATCTGTCCAGGCGTTAGTGTTTCCCCTTCAACCAATGACCAAACTTGTCGCACACAGCCCATTTCAGCGCCAAAAATTCCAGCCTGTGTGCTGGATAGTTCATTTGAGACCGGGTAAGCGTCTTGCTGGCAAAGGCGACAGGACGTGCAACTGTCTCACCAGGTGACATTTGTGACAAAACAGCTCCAATGCCATCAAAAGATGCATCGACAGCAAGGATGAAAGGTTCGTCGAAGTTCGGGTGAGCCAATGTGACACCATGAGCAAGTTCATTTTTCAGGGTTTGGAAGGATTCCTTACATGCAGCTGTCCAATCACTTGGTGTAAGAGCTGGTGGAGCAGATAATTTCCTCTTCGGCTTCCTGCCTTTCTTGGCTTGTGATTGAACTTGTCGCCCAGAAATGAGCCTGAACAGAGGTTTGGCTTTTGCAGAGCAGTCAGCGATGAAATGCTGATAGTAAAAGACCATGCCCAGAAAAGATCTGATCTTTTTCCAGGAGGGTGTGACACCATCACTCTCCATCAACTCCGTCTCTCCTACATCAGCATGACTTTAACCTCGTCAGAATCCGTCCTAACTCCATCTGCACAGATGACATGTCCAAGGAACTTAACTGAGCTCTTCAGGAGATGGCATTTCTTGGGGGCCAGCTTAAGTTTGTGATTCTTCAGACGTGAAAACACCATCTCCAGACGCTCAAGGGCAAGCTGCTCATTGGGGGCAAAGACTAACAAGTCGTCCAGGTAACACAGTAAGCTGCTGAAGTTTTCGTCTCCGAAGATTGACAACATCATCCGCATGAAGGTCGAAGGACTGTTACACAGACCTTGGGGCATCCTATTGTTGGGCCAGAGCCCAGCGGGGTGCCACCAGACACTGGAGCCGAGAGGAACAAAGGGTTGTTAAACTTTGGGCGGGAAAACATCCTCCTGCAGGCTCAAGAATCTCCCCCTGGTGTTGAAAAAATGCCTAGGGGTTTTCCCAGAAACCCCTGCTCCTTTCCAAGCCCCGCCCACTCAGATCCATTTCTGACACTCAATTGGCTTAAAGCCAGCATCATCCTATGACCAACTCCTCAAGGAGGAGGACCTCTCAGGTAGAACAAAACCACTGAGACCCCAAACATCGCAGCCATTTTACCCTGCTCTGAAGACAACACCAGGCCCCCTTCGGGGCCTCCCAGCTGATTTAGTTGCTCAAGGGGGCAACCAGAGTTATTTTCTTTCATTTCTTTCATTGTCTTTTATCTCAGTCGACGTTTTTATTTTCAAAAGGACTTTTGCTCTTTTAACTTGAAAAGACCAAACAGGAAATTGCACGTGGAACAATCTCAGACTCAGTTCCACTTTCCCCACGGACTTTAGTTTCCTTTTCCCAACGATCTACAAACGGCTTCCACAGCCGTCCCCTGCAGAAGCGCGAGATTCATTCCGCTGAGGAGCACGAGCTCCACATCCCTGAAGAAGAAGGACGACGTTCATCCCGTCGAGGCAGCACGAGAAAATCCGCTGTTTGTCCGGTCCAGCGGCCGAAGACCGCTTGAGAGACCACGTGATTCACTGGCCCGACGCGCACGCACACCGCGAGGGTGGTACAGTAAGAGGCTTTATTGTCTGGGCAGATGTTAATCTAATACGTAGCGTATTGTTTTAATACTTGAATGTATTTGTTTTGTATGAGACCGCCGAGTCTCTAATGTTTAGCGGCGATTCGCCACTTCCGGTTTCCGGTTACGGCCTTGTGCCACAGTTTTTAAGCGCCGTGAGCAGCGTCTCCAGCTCATTGTGACCGTTTGAACAACTTTAAAGAGACTTTACCGGTCAAACCTCAGCACACAACGCCACGTGGGTGCTGAGTGGTAAAGTAAATGTAACTTGTCTCTGACGGTGCTTTTAAGAGCTTTGCTCTCTCCCTGTATGCTCTCTCTCTCTCCTTCTAAACCGACCTATACACACATCCGATCTGTATTTAGAATACAGTTCATGTAACATAGCTAAATCTATATTCAGAGAGGCTGGATACATCTGGAAGCCATGCGGCCGAACGCCAAAGCAGAGACAAAGAATTCTCTTTGTCTGAAAATCCCTTGGTGTAATTCATGTGACGACCACCAGTGTGAGCTCCGGCCACATGGTGTCATTAACATAGACTCCATTTTGAATAACGCAAGTTAACCCACCATTTTGAATCTGTTATTGCCACGCCTCCTCTCTCCCTCTCCTCCCATTCTGGCTCTAAATTCATAACGGCTCCGCCATCTTGTTTTGTAGTCAATCCGCCATTTTGAGAGTTTTTAGGCCTTGATTCCACGAATCATGATCGGCCGCCATCTTAGATGTGATGTCACCAAGTGACTGCGTCATCGCCACGCCCTCTTCTTTTTCTCTCTCTCTCTCTCGCTCTCTCACACACCCACACAGACACACATACACAGACACACATTGATAGACACAGACAGATACACACACAGATACACATAGATGAATACATGTGTTTTTCTAAATTGTGATAAGCGGCTGCTGTTGTTATCTTTGAAATATGGGAGTTTGTTAAAATGATGAATCATTAAATAACACTAACTTTATTTCACATGCATATACATAGACACACACACACAGAGACACTTTGACACAGATACACACACACAGATACACATAGATGAATACATGTGTTTTTCTACATTGTGATAAGCGGCTGCTGTTGTTATCTTTGAAATATGGGAGTTTGTTAAAATGATGAATCATTAAATAACACTAACTTTATTTCACATGCATACACATAGACACACACACACACAGAGAGACACTTTGACACAGACACACACACACACACCGAGACAGACATACATAGGTAGACCGCCGGTTTTACATGTATTTTCTGAATTGTGATAAGTGCTGCTGCTGTGTTTATCTTTGAAATATCGGAGCTTGTTAAAATGATGAATCATTGAATAACATTAACTTTATTTCCCCTTTTTAATAAATGCTTTTGTAATTAAAGTATCTGTAGTCTGTGATTATTTGTGCATATGTATGATTGCAGCTGGATTATGATTGCCTGTGCTCGAACTTAGAAGCCTTCACTGTTAATTAAATAATTATTAATATTAAATATTGAGATTATTGATTTGACATTTATCATTATGAGACTGATATTTATAGATTGTATCGTTGGTCCCTGTAACCAGGGTGGTGCCCCGCGACAATAAGCAATGATTACAGATTTGTATTATTCTTAATTGATAATTTTATTGTTTTCATTAATTATTTTAACTATTATTAATGGATAACCGTATCATTTCTAATTAAATGTGTTACATTTCTTAATCAATAGCTTTATCATTTTTGATTATTTTTAATAAAATAATTGTTATTTTAATAATCATATTTCATGATTATTAATAATTAGCCAACGTCAATTCTACTCCTACTATTGCACAACACTATTGTACTCATGGAGGCCAAAGGGTGAGGAAAATGCTGTGTACTTCTTGTGTGCCTCATGGAGTGATACATTGTAGAATCCAGAAGTCAAGTCCATGGTGGAAAAGAGTGGGTGTGCATCTTTCACAGTCTTTGCATTGAGCAATCTGAAGTCAGTACAGATGTGCAGACTTCCATCTTTCTTCCACACCAAGACTAGTGGGGATGCATACACGCTGTGCGACTTCCGGATGATGCCTCTTTCCTCCATCTCATTGAGTGCTGTTCTCAGCTTCTCATACTGGCCTGGTGGTACTCGGCGGTAGGGCAGGCGAAATGGTCTCTCATCCACGAGGTGTATTTTGTGGAAGAAGTCAGTAGCCTCCCCACAGTCCATCTTGTCCCTGGAAAAAACTGACTCATACTTCTCAACAAGCTGCAAAAGTCTATCTTTCCACTGCTCAGAAACCTCACAGCCCTCTAAGTCTAAGTCTTGTAATCCCAACTTGTCTAAAGAATCCTTTCTCTGCTCAGGGGACTTTGCTGTCACAGAGGCATGTGTAACACCATGGTTATTGACAAACACTTTCTCAGGTGAAGACAACTCCTCTACTGCGACACACGGGAAAACATCTGCAATCTTGCAGTTTCTCCTGAGAGTCACTGCCCTACTGCTAGGATTGATAAGTTTAAGAGGAACCCACCTATCGCCCCACATAGGCGTGACAACACGGCCAACCATCACATTTCTGGGCCTGGATCTTGATTGTGTCGGTTCAACAATCACTGCGCTAGTGTTAAACTGTTCAAGTTTAACACTCTGCCTCAACTTTACGGTGCCGATCTTGTCAGGCATGGGACCTCCCCGCCATTTCTCAGTGTTTGAGAGCAGGGAAAAAAACTGGCCACATTCATCATCCGCGATGTCAACTGGTGCAGCCAGAAGTTTCCAATAGTCCTCAGACTTTTTCATCAAGTGTATTAACAGCTTGATAGCTACCGACAATCATGTCATCCATTTGTCCAGGGATGACCAGTGTTGGGATGAGCAACTTGAAACCATAAATGACCACCTCCAAATCGTAGACAGCTGAAGGGTAAACATGGTGTCCTCCAGCACCAACAACAATATCATCAGCAGGACCACTTTTCAAATCAGGACAATGTAACAAAAGGCGTGAAACAGCAGCTTCATTTAAATTACATGACAGAGCCACTATCGATCATCGCTTTCAGTTGAACACCACCTGCGGCACAAACATCGGTGTAGAATAAGCCAGTGTTGAAGTCAGATTTCTGAAGTCTGTGTGTCAATTGAAAAATAACAGTCTTTCCAGATGGTGCAAATGAAGAAAGAGATTCATATAAGGATTCAATGTCATCACTATCACAGCTGGGAGAGTCCCGATCATAATCCACATTATCCTCCCTAAGGTGCGGATCCACTAGTTTTCCTGCTGCTGATGAATGGCTGACGATGTCCAGCCAGGACAAGCAGGCCTAGAGTGGTTCGGTGAGTGGCACTGGAAACAGAGTCTATGGTCACGAGAGTGGGTGAAGGTGGAGTGAGCAGCATCATGACAAACAGAACAAGGCATCTCATGTAACCCTTCAATCCTAGGCCGCCGTGGGCCCGACTGTCTGGCTGGGCCCGAGTGAACAGGTTTCTGCAGGAGCACCTTCTCCAGCATGCTAACAAGGCGTTCTAGGGTAGCAGAGTCTGTGGCCTGCGACTGCGGTGAGCTTTGCCCCCCAGTAGCTGTCGGCGTGGCAGTGTGCTGCATGTTCATTGTTACTCTCTCCTTAGTTGCCTTGCTCAGTGTGGAGGTCAAACCTGAATGATACTCATACAAAATGTCCTGAACTTCATTAGCAGTCCACTTTTCCATTGTCTTGGAACGAAAGGTCATAGAAAGTTCAGGAGAGGGACAGTTCCTTATAAACATGCGCGTAACCTCAGTACCAGGACAGTCAAGTGATTTGCCCTGCTTTTTAAGATGTTCAATGGCAAGGTCAACGGCACGGTGCAGCCTGAGCCAGTAGTCAAATGCACCCTCACCTTTCTCAGGCAAAGTGGTGTAAAAGTCAGCTAATGGGAGTGGTGAGCATGGGGCAGAGTCAAAGTGCCTTCGAAGGAGACCATAGATAGCCTCAGGGTCACGGGTGAGGTCAATGTCACTGTTCCTGGTACCAAACTTTACAACATCTCTAACTTTGCCTCTAAGAGGATTTCCTCGGCTTGTTCCTCAGATCTCAGATTACCTCTCTTAATAAAAGCCCTCATGAGATCCTCCCATTCTCTCACGGAAACGGGGTCAGAGCTGTCCCCTCTGAAGCATGGTGGATCTTTCAGCTTTCTGTGAGACACAAGCCGCACATGGGAGGCATCTAGCATGTTTGAAGATGACATGTCTTCTTTGGGCGGTGGGGTGAGAGCATTGGTTAAAGGGGTGCTAACAGATGGGCTAAGTTGAGTCATAATGTTCTGTAATACCTTCTGGCTAACCTGCTGGATCACATCTCCAATCTGACTGACAATTTCAGTGGCAAGAGCATCAGGGCTACTAATAGTCGAACTGGCGTTTTGAGACTCATGTGTAATTACATTATCATGCCCCCGAACAGGAGTTTCAAACTGCAAGAACTTAGGAGAACTCAATAATCCTCTTCCCCTTCCCCTGCCAAAGCTATGGGGTGTGCTAATATCTTCCCCACTAGTACTCATCATTAAATAAAAACATATACAGTATCAGAAATAAAAATGAAACACTCAAATATAAAAAGTTAAACACAGACGAGTGGCGAAAAGAAAAAAAATGAATATGTGCATTCAGCTTAACACAAATCGAGTTACAGGTCCACCTGGTCACACAGAGAAGATCAGCAGCAGCAGAACAATCCCCAGATCGGCGCTGATGATGAATCCACCATCCAGCAGGAGAATCGACGGGTCACGGCACCAATGTGACGGTCTCTGTTTTGCTCTGCTGCTATTTCTATGTATTTCACTGGAGTCAGGTTTAATGGAAGCAGTGTAACTTTATTCTGCAACATCTGCAACATATATGGGACAAAACAGCCACAGTCATCCATAGCGCGAGCACCTGCTTCTGAGTAACACGTGATCATATAGTGGTAGACAATCATTTATACTTTACAACATACCTGCAACATATATGGGACAAAACAGCCACAGTCATCTACAAAAGAAAGTAGCATATTACTTCACAGGTTTCATACACTAAATTAACCATAAGCAACTAACTAAAACACTAACAGGAAAGAACGACAACCTACCCATAGCGCGAGCACCTGCTTCTGAGGTAAAAACAAAGTGCGCCAGACTTAATCCCCCAGAAGCTTCCGCGATAGGTTTTCAAAATAAAAGACACAGAAAAATAAAAGAAATACATCAAAAACTGTGACTGCAGTCCCACGTTGAACAGGATTTAACAAACAACATATTTACACCGTTACAAAAGCATAAAAAAGATGCCAGAGACCAGGTACTTTAAATTTAAGTGGTCTCGCAGTCTCTTCTAGTGGTCTCCTTTAGTGGTCTCGTGTCTTCCCTCCAATTTTCCCTTTTCTAATCTTTCTCGTTACTGTCACCTGCTGTCACATGCGCAGGGCCAATTCTCTTAAAGGGGAAAGCGCCCTTAAAGGGAAAGGGTCACTTTTTAGTCACCAGACTTTTAACTATTTATCCATTAAATCCTTTACATGGGTTTTAACTGAATTTAAGTTAATTACATGTATAGATTTGAACCAGTTTCATTTATTTAATAATTTAATTGACTATTTATCTATTTATACATTTACAATACATAGTTTACATATTTACATATTTTAATGCATATTAATATATATATTTCAAGTTTATCTATATCATTACTTTTATAATATATTATAATTTATAGATATTAGATAGATAGATAGATTACTTTATTCATCCCCGAAGGGAAATTAAGTCGTCATAGCAGCAGGTATATTTGAATACAATAAAATACAATACAATAGAATAAAATAAAAAATATTGAGGTAGAAAGAATAAAAAAACAGGAACACAAGATAAATAGGTAGATAATATTAATATGTGTTACACAACTGTCAATTTTTATTGGACAGACAATCACCCACAGAATATAATTGCAAGAAAAAGGCCAAAGATTAAATTCTGGAGGTTAAAAAAAATGCTATCTAAACAGAAGTGAAAATTCCCGTTCTCTCCCCTTACATCATGTGATCAGACGGGTTGGGTGCACTTGTTCTGGTCTACACAATAGTAGGAAGCACAACGTCCTGTATGGCAAAATGAAACCATGTATCCATAGCCTGGCGTTGTCAGACTCACAATTCTAGTCAGAATGTGAGTCTGAGACCGCTCCATTGGGCTGTGATTATGGGGCGTGTTTCAACTGACCAGGAAGTAAAATTCCTCTTCGCTCAATTGGATAGACCTACAACCAATCAGAGCAACGTAGTATGTGACGTATGCTAAGAAACGCATTGTGAGTTATTTACTAACCCGGGTTCACACCGGACGCTTCAGCGCAGCGCCAAGCCTTAAATAACAGCTGGCTCCCATCCACTCCCATGTTAAAACTTTGTGCCGGTCACACCGGAGGCTGAAGCACCGCGAGGCAGCCTTGGCGCAGCGCGGTGCTTCAGCCTCCGGTGTGACCGGCACAAAGCCGTGCAGCGATCTACTGGATCAACGGGTGATATTATTAGCGCTGCCCGGCGGTTCAGTGTCGCTTCAGTGTCCGTTGTGAACAGCCAAGCGCCGGGGCGATAGGGATTAGCGCGGTGCTCTGGCGTCGCCTCCACGTTCTCTGTTCCTCTTTCAAAATGAATGCGCTGTCGATGTCTTCTAAAACAGACTCAATGGCAGCATCTACACATCTCAGCTCGCCAGCGGCAGGCATGTTTGTTGAAAACGAATTCAACCCAAGGGCACTTTGATGACGTGGTTGATTACGTTACCATTGATCATCTGTCAATCATCGTATAAAGCCCGCCCTGACAATCTGATTGGCCCGGTCGGGCATAATTTTTCCTCAACGGAGCGACTCCAGACCGAACTGCCCGACCAAAAATGTTGTGGGCGGGGCTAAGATCGTCTGGCATCCAGGCTAATGTATCCATGAATCAAATCAAAGAATGGATGACACAGGAACTAACCTCACACTTGTTTTAAGTGTAAAAATGCCTGAAAGCTGCCTAAAATGTGCTCCTGCAATCAGCCTTAAAATATCACAAGAATGATTTTTATATTTTTTATTTTAAAATTGCAAATATTCTCAGGGTTTGGACTCTTCAGGTTTTCAAGAATAAAACGCTGCAAAAACTGCAAACAAAGTTGTAAAGAAGCTTTGCCGATGGGATTAAAGAGCTGAGCGGCTGTGGCTGAGGGGTAGAGTGGTCGTACTCCAACCTGAAGGTCGGCAATTCGATCCCCAGTCTGACCCATCTGCATGCCGAAGTGTGCTTGGGCAAGATGCTGATTCCTGAATGGCCCCCCCTTAGAATGACAAAATGCTTCGAAAAGAGACACTGTATGAATGTGTTTATGTATGTGTGTATGAATGTGTGTGCGAATGGGTGAATGTAAAACTGTACTGTAAAGCGCTTTGAGTATTCATGAAGACTAGAAAATTGCTATATAAATATAAATACAAAACCATTTACCATTTGGAGTCTCCAGGTTAATTAACATGTGTGTCCCGCTTCCTACATGGGGCTGCATGGATTTAATGAAGTACGGTGGCCGAAAGCACTTTAAATTAAGAAAACACATCCAAACAGAAAAGCACATGCAAAGTAAGAAGGACACATGCGCTGAAAAAAGTCCAAATACAAAGCGTTGCAATTTGTGAAAACAACAACGGAAATGTTTCCAGGTTCAGGTGATCCAAAAAAGTGATGAACCTGGCTGAAGTTCAATGATTGATGAAGTCATTGTGAAATAGTTAAAAGGTGATGGAGGAAGACTTCAAGAAATGTCTGCCAGTGATACACACACAAACATTTGAATAACTATCAGGTCTGGGAGGTTTTTAAAGCAGCTGCCTGTGTTGATGAATATGTCCTCACCCACAAGGCCACTTGGTCAGACTGAACTACTGTGGCATTTTTGATATCAACAAACAATGCATAATTTTTCTTAATTGATATTTTTCTTTGTAGTTATCTATTAGTCATTATTGTATGTCCCTAAGATTTAAATATATATTTTTACGGGCAAAAATAATGTCAGCATAATCTGGGCCACTCGCTTAATACTTGGGAATGCCACCCTCTAGTGGTTGCAGACAAAAAACAAACAAAGCCATCAACGAACCTCAGATCACAAACTGAGGTATAATGCATTTTTGAGAATAAAATACTGCTGCAAAACTGCATTGTTGGAAAGAAGCTTCATCGACAGGATTTAAGAGCTGAAGTAGAGTCTGCTGGTTAACAAAGCTTAGCAATCACACTTGAACTGTGCTCTAACTCAGTGACAAACTTTAAAAAAACTAACACTGAGCAAAACTATTTGACTGAATATCACGTAGTGTCATTCACCTCAGTTTTTCTCTCCATAGCAGCCAATGTGCTCGTTGTGGAACTGTTGAGTTCTCTATAATTAAGCGAAGTCTAGACTTTACAATTTATTTTATGACATAGGACAAAATGGTGAATCTCCCATGTCCATCTCAAGGTCTTCTGCTCAGTAAGTTATCAACTACCAGTAAGCAGTTGTTAGCGCCCACCAGCGGATGTTAGGGACATAGCTTCAGTCGAGCACCTTAGCGTCATCAAGTGTTTTGCCCTTGTAATCAACGATTCAGGCCGAACTTGATGGTACACTGAGGCTAAAGGTACATTTGAATGTCTACTGGCTTGTATGGCAGAAAGCCATGTGGCATCAACATCATAACATCTATCACGGATGCTGCGAACGGATCGGGTCCAGTCGACATCCAGGACATGGTCAATCGTTACACCCCAGCCCGTTCACTCATCTTTTAGGAAGAACACTTGGATTGATTGACAAATGCGTAACACAAAGAAAAACAGTCTGTGAACTCAACTAAATACTTCACCTATTGTTGCTCATCCATTTATAAAAACACAGGTACTGATATAATGTATGTAGCCTCATGTAATACATGCATATGTGGTGATCAAGGCTGTAGATCTGTAACCTCTCTACAAAAGAATATCAAATTAAAAAATCTAATTTTATAGCAGAATAAGAGTGATGGACCCTCCCTTGGCAACTTATCACATAAAATGAATGCACCTCAAAGCATGTTGACATCAGAATAGAAAAGTACACAAATTCAGAACCATATGAACAAACATGTAATGTATTTGTAAGCTAGAACAAGCATCTGTAAGCTGTTGCACTAAAAATGAGACCCATGCTACTATTATTGCTAATTGAGGCGCCCTGGTTACTTGGTTCACATTTATTAATCATTTTCCTCTGATGTCATTCTCAGGGTGGGAAGCTCAAATGCTGTTTAGACAACAGATTGTTCAAATCTGGAGGCATTCAACCTCTTTCCATTGTATCTTACATGATACAATGGAAAACAATAAATATTTGAGATACACAATAATTTGAGCCTCAAAGTAAAATGCACAGCAAATTAAAGCATCTTATCGGACGCTAAATGTTTTCTGTCTATCTGTCATGACCAGATACAAGAGAATGTTTGCTGGTAAAATTTTGTGGTAAATGAAATCACAGTTCTATGTGCACTGCATGTGAGAGCCCACTTTGATTGTCCTGTGTTTCATGCTTTCAGGTTATTACTCAGAACAGAATGCCATCATTGTGTTCGCAGCATGTTTCCTTCCAGACAGCGACTGTGACAATTACAGTTATGTCCTGGAAAACCCTTTTTCTGAAGGTAAAGTTTTCCTCCGAAGCTCAAGCATATGTTGACGTGCAAATGTTACAACCCCACACATCATTCTACAATCACAAGCATGAAGTTGCTGGATAACAGAGTCCACTCTTCTGTCAAGGCTTCCCACAAGGGGGCAGTGCGATGTTGAAATAGAAGATGCCTTTACTGAACTCATGAACGCTGAGTTGCAAGCTCTCTTTTATATGAATTTATCATGAGCTGCTGTAGGATTAGCACTACCCTTGATGAAATGGAGAGGCCAAGCTTCAATCAATTCACAAGAAAGTTGAATTTGAAATGAAATGTTACTTTTGGCTGAAGACTCTCTTTCTAACTCTGTTTTCTGTTGTCTGTGGGTACAGGTATGTGATAAGTACATTGGAACTAATGGTGGCAGAGGATTACATCATTGTTTATCTGAACGGCGCCACACCTCGCAGGAGGATGCCCGGTTTTAGCTGGATGAAAAAGTGTTACCAAATGATAGACAGGAGGTAATACCCACACAAACAAGTGCAATGCAAATGTAAAGTAGGAATCATTTTATGATACTGTTGTGATGAACACAAATTTATGGTGTATAGTAAATTTGGAGAAAGGCCAAGTGTAAAAGAGCTACTACTGATCCTTTCACAGCTCCTCTTCCTCTGCTCTTGTCCCACAGATTAAAGAAAAACACCAAGATGTTCATCATTGTTCATCCTTCCTGGTTCATACGGACTTTGCTGGGAATAACCAGACCCTTCATCAGGTTTCACTGTTGTCCTTTAAGTTTAAATGACACTGCTGTTGAAAACATTCAGCGCAAAATGTACAATCAAGAAACCCTCTTAATAGTATATCCATGTTTGCATCTATTAGCACTTGACATTACAAATTAAATTGCAGAAACTTGAATGGCACAACTATTTCTAAGAATACATTTTTGACTAGTCTAGAAATCCAGGAACCAACATACCCCCATTACAGTGGTTGAATCAGATCACGTAAGCAGTGAAACAGACCTTTCTAATTTTTTCTACAGCTCCAAGTTCAGCAGTAAGATCAAGTGTGTGAATAGTCTGCGGGAGCTTGGAGAAATCATCCCAACCGAGTACCTTCACATTCCACCCAGCATCATCAAGTAAGTACATCTAATAGTTTGATTCATGAGAGTTCAGATCAGATGTGTCAGGAAACCGTGGGATAACATCTTGTCAACCGTCATTGATGGTGGTTTTTAAGGAATGCTAAATCCAGTCGGATCAGTTTAAAGGTGCAGTTATTACCTGTTTGTGAACAATAGAAACCTTTCTTCACAGCAGTGTTTAATGGAAGTTGATTTTTATTTTTTAATCCAACACATACCTAACACATACAGCATAAAGTAAGTTATATAAATGCATATATGATGAATGTATTGTCTGGATTTTTGATATTTGTGTGTGCATTGTCTTTCCTTCCGGAGGAGTATTGGCTGTAGTCAATGACAAATACTACAGTTTCTGCTGTGATCATATTTTTAATAGACCATAGTCACGTGGTGGCCATTTTCCTCTTACATAATGTTCTGGGAATGGAATGCTTTTATGAACAGATTCAACCTGTTTTATCTACAATGAAGATTTTATATTTTTTTCCTTACTGTTCACATTTGACAATGCCAGGGGGCTCTCCCACACACAGCCAGGGACAAAGGTTTCACTTTTTAGCATCTTCATTAACTCAAAACAGAAACTTAGAAACTCTCATACTCAAAACACACAGCACTTCCTGCTGGCCCGTCAGCTTTGCAGCACAGTGTCTCTCGTGTCTCTGTCCCTCGTGTCTCCCCTCAGGCAGCTCAGCCGCTGCCTTTAAACCAGAGGATGTATCAGCTTACAGTTCTCACCTGCGCTGATTGATCCTCTGGTGCCGGTGAAGGTGTTCTCCCACCTACACAGTGGCTTGTATATAACTTGAAATGATTTACTTAACCACGGTTTTATTTTTCATACATTACATTTGCGCTATTTCAGACACCTAAAGCATTCGACACAATCTTCAGACCCAAATTAATAACTTTTCAAAATAAAAGCCCTGTAATATCCTACAGTTCAATTTAAAACAAGCACTATGCTTTTACTATAAAGTCAACATTTTAGATCAGCTCCAGTGCCCGCACCTCCTGGGCCACTTATAATACACTTGTGTGAAGCCGATAAGATTTGTGTGATATATGTTTTGTGCAATGCTCAGTTTACACCAACACAACTGTTTGTTTTATCACTGGACTTAGCATTAGCATTAGATCACAGGCTTGAATCAAGGGCATTTTAGTCTTGTATGAATTTGTCCCAGAGGCGCATTGTTATTTCCGGATTAAAAAATCGTTTCCACTATATCAGGTAACAGTATTATTATTGATGTGAGTTCGAAGGTGGTTGCCAAAGATAGCTGCTGTCTAACAGGACCCTCTGTCCCTCCAGATTTAGTCTTTTCAGTTGCTGATAATTTAGGAAGCAGTGAAATCCAAAACAGTGTGTCAGTTTATCTATGTTTACCTGACTTATAAACCTGGATCACAGCAACACATCATGATTCTGTTCTTAAAAACATTTGATCTTCCCACCCTGAGCATGATGTCAGAGGTTAATGGCCAAGGTGTGCATACGATCTATAACCTTAGTCAAAAATAAACAGTAAACAAACATAATGCAATATTTTACTTCTAAGTGCCAAATTTGCATTTGCATGTTTATACATCTCTCACTCCGCCCAAAGGTATGACGAGGAGAGGGGTAAACACAGGTTTGCTCGCATGAGGTAATTCTGCATTGATCACTATGTTGTCTAAAAGTCTTTCTGAATTTTTTTATCAAAGTTGCTGTTAATTTTCATAAACTGACAGTAACCTTCTACTGACCTCAGGCTTCCCCCCTACCCAACACAAAGCAAGCCGGATACTGATTTTCTGTTCCTGTTATGGATTCCCGTGTAAACTGTTCATCTCACCCCTCATCTGTGACATCTTAATAATACTTCTATAATTATCATCTATAACCTGAGGAAGCTTGCACTAAAAACATAGTCGCTCCTAACCACAGATATTTCAGTGCTAAGGAATGTAGAGGAAATGTATAGTGGGACAGACAAACATCAACGACTATTATTGTAAAGGGACTGAAAAAGCCACCAGCACAGACTGGACTTTGTAACAATTGAGAAGAATAAGGGGTTTAGTATTAGAACTGCATCTTAGCCTTGAGTGAGATAAAATAATAGTTTTTTCCAATCCTACACAGCAGCTGTGTCTCAATTCAGGATCTGCATCGTTAGACGACTGACAGTGCCTGAGTATCAGACTTCAAAACAACTGAACATCCAAAATTACAATGTACAAAAAAAAAAAAAGAGGCAATTAAAACCTGCTTGGCCTGTCCGACTTCAGCTCTGGTGCTCGGCAACAGCAATAAGAGTAGGACAAGCTGGTGACACTGATCACGGAAAACTTGTATAGACCACGCCATCTCTCTACATGGCCCACAGAGGAGGTGGTTTTGAGCCCGGTGGGTGGTGTCCTTTTCGAAGGATGCAACCCCTGAACTGAGACAACAGCTTTGGTTACTTTAGGGTGTTGTCAAAGTTAACAAAACTCTGATTTGTTGGTTGAGGTTTGGGAAAGATTGAGCACGGCTACAAGATAAAACCTGAACTGTGTACACACAACCATTCACCTTGATGCCCTCCTTGATACTTTTTGCAACACAAATTTCCTGTAGAGACGACAGTCATGTACACAACTACTGGTGTCTCATGTAAACATTACAACACTGACAGTCTCTGGAAGATTTAACAACATGCAGAATATGGTACATGGGGTTTTATGTATGATTCCTTCCAACGGATCAGGTGTATGAAGGGAAAGGGATCTGTTGAACTCTCTGAAACCCACAAAATAGATGTAAAAATGAGGTCTGACTCTTTCTAACTTTATCCCTGTTCATTACCCAAGAGGCCTTGCTAATTTGTTTAACTTCATGCCTTGTTTCACTGAGCATGTGTTACGTGCCGTGTTTTCTCTCTCTCCCTCTCATATCTCCTCTAGGTGGGAGCCTCAGAAGCACCTCCACTGTTACAGCTGAGGCCACTCTGTCATCAGGGTGTGGCAGATAAAGACCCTCAGCTGTGTCAGAGACAGAGAGAGAGAGGCAGGAGTTCAGGAGCCAGTGGGTTGGTGAGCTGTGTCAGTGAGCGAGGCAGCCGTGCGGGATCAGACGTGGAGAGGAGACGGGCTACACTGATGTGCTGTTTGCTGTGTCCTATTTGCTGTGTACTGTAATATAGTATTGGTTGTTGTTTGGTTCTTGGTTTTCCCCTTCCTGTGGAGGAAGGGTGTTTTCTGTTAACGCGATTATCCAATAAATCCTTATTTACTTATTATCTTATTGGCTTCCTTGTTCAGTTCCCGGTTTTATTTTCTAATTGGTCGTCCCTCTTCCTAGACAGTTTGGGGGACGTAACAGCATGTGTCACAAACTACACACATCAACCCCCTTAGAGTGAAACAGAATCACTCTTGATAGCGCTGCAGTTGATATACAGGAGAGAGCACTAATCTCCAGCAACTGCATGTGCACTGACAATGTTGCCGTGCCCGTCATTTGTTTGACTCCTTCACTAACCTTTGCTCTCTGCCTTCCCACTCAATGCGAATCCAGATTGGATACAGATTTACAGGAATCAGCAGCTAAGTAAGTAGTCCTCCAAGACAAGGAAAGAAAAAGAAAAAAGTTCACATTCAAAATGTTGGTCCAAGCCAACAGTTTGACTGACAGAGCGGAGATACAGAAGTTTACATATCTCTGCTGTGACACACGTCTTCATTGCCAGTACAACAGCAGCTAAGTTAGTAGTCCTCTGAGACAAGGAAAGAAAAATAAAAAAGTTCACACATGTGTGCTGAGCCTGCCTGAACTCTCCTTGCTGGTCTGCTTGCCTCACGGAGACATTTTCCAAACAATTCAAACATAACAAGGAATGTGCTGGTCAGTAAATCCTCGCCTAGTTTCTGAGGTTTGGTTCTCAGATTGTTGTTTGATGTAGTGGAATGAAACATAATCGATGGTCGGCTGAAGACATGATCGTAATCATCCTACTCACAGCAAACTCGCTACGCTTCAGTTGCAATATTTATACCTTTGTTTGAAACATTTTCATTTTAAAGCCAAAGATACTACTATTCTTTCTGTCGTCTTCTCTCGCTCAGAGCCGACAAGAAGGGGAACTCGGCCGTTTGACAGAAACAAGATACCTGACTCCTGCCTACTTTCTCCCTGCATTGTGCTGTATTCTACCACAGCATGACTGAATATGAGCGGCCCTGCAGCATGATGATCGCGGCACTAGCAACAGGCTGGATAAGAATAAGCTGTGGTACAAAACATCAGGCGACGGCTTGTTCAGTGAGGGAGGTATTATCTCCTCTCACTGGGTGCTAAACATAATCCTGTAAGTACAATGACTGTCACTGTTCTGTACTACTGTATGTTAAACAGCACTTGATTGTGTTCCCCATTTATTAGTTTCTTGGAGGTTTTCTTCATTTTTGATTAAACTGTTTTATTCTTCTTTAATTCACTTTGGAGGAATAACTAAGAGGCTTGGTAAAAACACAGTAATACGACATAACAGTAGTTGTAACACTGCCCATCTGCTCACAAATACACATTTTACATACATACACATATTATACTGTACTGTAGCTTTGTCAATAAACTGTAACATTACAGGAAATAGAAAATCTAATTTCAGACACTCAAGGTTTACAAATGTATGACCCACAGTTACAAACTGCAGGCTTGAATTGGAATTTTAAATGTCCACACATTTAAAATTCCACCTCAGGCCTGCAGTTTGTAAAGATATGAAACAGAACTTAACGCTGCTTTTTGAATAGTTTATTATATAGGTATCACATCCTAAACTTGTCTTATAAAGGCTACGAATTGGCTTTTCTGTTAGCATTGTATATCACTGTGAACATTCTGGGGATGTCATACAGGCAGTTCCCATAGCTGCAGTAATTTGTTGCATAACTTCAGTTGCATCCTCTCCGATTACTCTGATCTGATTACTCACTCAGATATAGAACTGTGTACTAATGTTATTTTAATCATATTTGTCGTGTGTGTGTGTGTGTGTGTGTGTGTGTGTGTGTGTGTGTGTGTGTGTGAAAACAATTTGGGGAGTGATCACGGAATACTATGTTAACTGATGGTTGGACAGGGACAGTCGGTCTGTGTCTACTTTAATTTTTTCTTTGTTTTATTTATAAATATATTTGTGTCTTGCAAGATGTTGATCTGTTGTACAACATGTAAAATCTTTGTTTCATTAAAGGTGTGTTCATCCTCATCAGTCTTTAAAAAAAAAGGTTTCACATGAAAGTTTTACCAGCGCGAGCGGACTGGCACAATAATTGTAGCCTGGAGTTTGACTCCATCCCAAGCCACCTTATCCACACGATAGGCCAGTTGTGTAGACCAAACCTAATCGTAGATGTAACTGTTATGTAACTAGTTATAAACATGGCAATTATTTTCTTCTATCTGTTTTAATATTAGTGTAGCGCTCCAACCCCCAGATAGGGGTGGAGGGTGCTATTTGGCACTGAAAATTTGAAAAAAGCAATACTGAAGAAGCAGGAGTAGATGAAAATGTTTTGCATTTTAATAACAAAAAGGTTCTACAACAGTAAGACAGGAATACTCCTGAAAAATTCAAAAAAAATTACTAAATCATACTAGAGAAAGAAAAAGAGAAACAAACTAGAAAAATCTGTAGCCTCACCAAGCTGCCAACTCCTGTCTCCCCCCCCTCACTACTGAATGGCTTTATAGCCTCACCTGCCTGGAACATGCAATCTGTGCTGGTAAGTATAAGGTGAGCTAAACAGAAAGACAAAGAGAAACCACACTCAGGACAAGACCACGTTTGGACCCTGGGCTACTGCTGACCAATCAATTCAACCTATCTGCAAAAGTTCAGCAGATAAATGCAATAGGTTGACTGAAATGTCATCTAATGCAGAACACGTCCTCCATTCTCTGTCACCTCCAGCCCCTCCTTTCTCTGAGACCTGATCCTACACACCTCTCCCTGATCGACCTGCTGATCTGACCCCATTCACAGATCTGGAAAAACAACAATCAAACAGAGCAACATCATGGACATAACAAAATCAACTATGAACACATACATGCTGTAACACCAATTCAACACACAACTCAAAACCAGATTATCTACATAACCTAACTGATAATCAAAATTTGAATTATAATCAAATGTCTAATATAGGGAGACAGCGCCTAGTGAAGATGGGGAAGAAATCTCCCTTTTCACAATTATTATTATTATATTGTTATCTTTGGTTGCTCTGTGCATCGCAGAGAGACGTGGTTACGTTGGCGGTCCTGTTTGCTATATTCAAGGAAAGCCGGAGCAACCATCAGGCCACTGGGAAATGTCCAGTTCCGACCCGATGTGCAGACCACCACTACAGGATTTTTCTTTTTGGCTTTTGAGTTGATTATTTTAATCGTTACACTGATAAACTGCTCGATTAGCAGTAATACGACTGAATAATATAGTGCCACTAATGAAACATTTTAATTTGTGTATACAATTTCCCTGTGTTGATAAAGGTTTGAATTGAATGCCATTCTCGGTTGCTAAACCTCCAATATATCTATTGTAGACCAGACAGTGCCCTTTTTCTTAGATATTTCTCCAAACAGTAGACAGCAACGGGCTCTGTGTCTATGTCAAACTTGTTGGCAAAGAGATGATGCTGCTTGAGCATCCACTGTAAGTCCCCGGCACCATTTACGCATATTGACCTGACGTGGCTGCCGTGACACTCTGGGTACACCGCGTCCGGTGAATCCTGCGACCCCTCGTGCCACTGCCACTTCACCAGGCGGGCGATGGCATTGACGTCTGTAATGTCATATTTCCTGTGGGGCCATGTTGAGCCAGGAACTCCGGGCATTCGCTGAATGGTTGCCCAGAGAAATTCATCAGGACTGTAGGTGTCTTTGGCCCACTCCATCAGTGCCAGCACTCGGCGGTCCTCCAACACACTGCGGATGAAGCCCCGGCTAACCACAAAGTAGGCATTTCCAGACATTATGGTTATGTTGAAGGGAGGAGGCTCCTTTGCCTTCCCTGTACCCTGAGGGAGTTAAAATTGTGAATTAATGTTAAAGTGATGACCAGTAAGTTCTAATGTTAACTTTATAAATATATGTTATGCAAAATAGGTACCTGGATTCGTCCATCTATTATTTTGTGTGAATTTGTCACTCTCCACACTTTTCCTGCAGATATTTCTTCTGACTCTAAGCTGTTCCCGCCCCTCAGTGAACGCAGTGTCCTTACAATCTCCAAGTTGGTTTTCAGAGGGAAATCTTGGCCACAAAGGTTGATGACGTATTTCCATTGAGTGCTGCTGTTATAGAGATCCGCCAAACAGTTAAGGTCAGCCTGGACACGTGACCAGGCCGCATAGACCACATCAACAGGCTGACTGACCAAGAAGATGTTCGGGAAGCAGTCAGTAATTGCCCAGATGGCAAATAAGACAGAGGATTTTGCCTTTTTGTCCACATGGACACAATAAATATTTTGAGGTGCGTAGATGGCTCGCAGCAGGCGCTCAAAGTTCTGCACCTAAGAGCATCAACAATATTATATTAATAATGTATCAGTTTTGGGTACTTGAACATAACCGAAATTCACAAGCGGTGCAAGAGCTCCTTTGATTGATGACTTTTAAGTAAATAGTTTACTCCACTTTTAAAGTTTATTTTAATTAAAATTCAGGCTTTAGAATCTAAATACCTTATGATGCACAACCATAGAGTATGCCAGGGGAAAGTCCTCTTCTTCCTGGCTCAACGGAGATGTTAAGTATTTTCGTCTTAATTTGAATGCACTGTAAACAAACAATATTAAACAAAGAACTTTCAGTGATTTAAGTGAAATTCAATATTCAAATATTGACAAAGTAAAGCGTCTAAAATCCGTTGTTTAAAAGCAACACACCTGCAGTCTTCGGTTGCATTCACGTAATGTTCATCAGGGATGTGAACACTCTTGTGGAAGTCTTTGGTGATGGTCAGTGATTTGGCCTGCTCCAGTGCCTCCCTCTCTCCCTGCAGGATAGCTGAGCAGTTGCACACTTTCTCTGGGCTGTCATCAGAGTCTGTATACTCCAACCAGCTGTACCTGAGAACTGAGCTGGGATTCCAGCCTGGATTACTGCGAGTTAGTAGTGAGAGGATCCATAGTGATCCCAGTGCAATGGTGAGCTTCAGGAGCAGGCGAAATCTGCCTCGTTTCAGTAGCCTCATTGTGGGAGAGGAGTAACTGTTACGTCTTCTTGCAGTGTGAGTTCTGGATGTATTCCACGAAACCTAGTGCTAGAAAATGTAAACACACCCTTTAAAATAAATGCATAGCATATCCAAAAAATGTATATGCATTGACCCGATGTATTAAATAACTATGAATTTGACGTCTTTCCATCCTCATCCTCTCTATAAAAACTTGCTGAATTCATATGAGTGAGTGAGTGAGTGAAAGAGTGAGTGAGTGAGAGAGAGAGTGAGTGTGTGTGTTGGAGGGTGCGCCCGTTTCATGAACCCTGCAGCGATTTTGCCGTTTCCCTGGAGATACTGGTGACACATGAACTAGAAATACAACTGTCAATTTTTATTGGACAGACAATCACCCACAGAATAGAATTGCAAGAAGCACACGCACAAATGAAGAAAAAGGCCAAAGATTAATTTCTGGAGGTTAAAATAAATGCTATCTAAACAGAAGTGAAACCGTCCGTTTTGTAAACAATTACATTAACTAAATATTTCCACGGTACCTTGAAGGTAAAATGGTGAAGGTCACTATTTGAGGTGCTAAACTCTTTGTACAACACAGGCTTATTCACAGAAACTACTCTACACCAAGAAGACTCCATTACAATGCATTTCATTTAGCTGACGTTTTATCCAAAGCAACTTACAATAAGTGCATTCAACCATGAGGGTACAAACCCAGAACAACAAGAATCAAGTCCTGTAAGTAAGTTCCATTTAAGTGCTACTAAATTGTTTGTGTAAACTTGTATTCAAGGTATAGTCAGATACCATATAACCCCTCTTACTTTATTAATTTATGACAAGATTTACTTTAATCTCTGTAAAAAAAAAATCTTTTTTTTAAAAATCCTATTGACTACCATGTCGTTGAGGAAAGAAAAGTTGGGTCTAAAACTCTGAGACCACTTTCAATATTAAGCATAATAAGTGTAAAGCAAACAGAATGCATTGTTGATTATATATTAATGGTAAAACTCATTTATATTTTTTAATTAAGCGAAACAGATCTCTGAGGTGAAAGCACAGACATTCACTGAAAGGAACTTTAGTCAGAGAGAAATCATGAATTAACACTCAATTACTTTGGTTGAGCTGAAGAGTAGAGTAGATAAATGGGTCTTACCTGTGACTTTACCAGCAGCACATCAGATTAGAGTTTTATGTCTCTGACTTCCTCCTGTATCTCTCCCCTTACATCATGTGATCAGACCGGTTGGATGCACTTGTTCTGGTCTACCCAATAGTAGGAAGCACAACGTCCTGTGTGTGCTTGGCAAAATGAAACCTTGTATCCATAACTCAAATCAAAGAATGGATGACACAGGAACTAACCTCACACTTGTTTTAAGTGTAAAAATGCCTGAAAGCTGCTTGAAATGTGCTCCTGCAATCAGCCTTTAAATATCACAAGAATGATTTTTATTTTATTTTATTTTAAAATTGCAAATATTCTCAGGGTTTGGACTCTTCAGGTTTTCAAGAATGAAACGCTGCAAAAACTGCAAACAAAGTTGTAGAGAAGCTTTGCCGATGGGATTAAAGAGCTGAGCGGCTGTGGCTGAGGGGTAGAGTGGTCGTACTCCAACCTGAAGATCAGCAGTTCGATTCCCAGTCTGACCCATCAGCATGCAGAAGTGTCCTTGGGCAAGAGGCTGAACCCTGAATGGCCCCCATAGAATAACAAAGTCCTGCGAATAGATGCATTGTATGAATGTGGTATGAATGTGGTATGAATATGTGTATGAATGTGTGTATGAATGTGTGTGTGAATGGGTGAATGTAAAACTGTACTGTAAAGCGCTTTGAGTGTTCATCAAGACTAGAAAAGCGCTATATAAATATATATACAAAACCATTTACCATTTGGAGTCTCCAGGTTAATTAACACGTGTGTCCCGCTTCCTACATGGGGCTGCATGGGTTTAATGAAGTACGGTGGCCGAACGCACTGTAAATTAAGAAAACACATCCAAAGAGAAAAGCACGTGCCAAGTAAGAAGGACACATGCGCTGAAAAAAGTCCAAATACATGCAAATACAGAAACGCGTTGCAATTTGTGAAAACAACAACGGAAATGTTTCCAGGTTCAGGTGACCCAAAAAAGTGATGAACCTGGCTGTAGTTCAATGATTGATGAAGTCATTGTGAAACAGTTAAAAGGTGATGAAGGAAGACTTCAAGAAATGTCTGCCAGTGATACACACACAAACATTTGAATAACTATCAGGTCTGGGAGGTTTTTAAAGCAGCTGCCTGTGTTGATGAATATGTCCTCACCCACAAGGCCACTTGGTCAGACTGAACTACTGTGGCATTTTTGATATCAACAAACAATGCATATTTTTTCTTAATTGATATTTGTCTTTGTAATTATCTATTAGTCATTATTGTATGTCCCTAAGATTTAAATATATATTTTTACGGGCAAAAATAATGTCAGCATAATCTGGACCACTCGCTTAATACTTGGGAATGCCACCCTCTAGTGGTTGCAGACAAAAACCAAAAGAAGCCATCACCGAACCTCAGATCACAAACTGAGGTATAATGCATTTTTGAGAATAAAATACTGCTGCAAAACTGCATTGTTGGAAAGAAGCTTCATCGACAAGAATTAAGAGCTGAAGTAGAGTCTGCTCGTTAACAAAGCTTAGCAATCACACTTGAACGGTGCTCTAACTCAGTGACAAACTTTAAAAAAAGTAACACTGAGCCAGGGGTGGACTGGGACAAAAATTCAGCCCTGGCATTGTCTGTCCAGACCAGCCCACTACATTATCAGCGGACACCACATAGAAGTCCACAAATCCCGCGGCGTCTTCTCTCATGCATACTACTGTTACCACCTAGCTCAAAGATGGCAACAAGAAGGGAGGCCACACACAAACCTCTCAAGCCAAAAGTAAATTTATTTAACTCCAAATCAAGATAGCTCTAACTACGTAGTGGGATGTGTAAAATATGTTACGCGTCAGTGGTGTTAACAGTGTTTGGATGTGTGAAAATTAGGGATGCACCGATATGGAAATTCTTGGCCGATACCGATACCGATATTTAAAATAACAATCTGGCCGATAGCCGATACCGATACCGATATTTGTTTATTTTCTTTTTGTTGTTATTCATTCACCCTTTTGTGCCAGAAAAATAATTAAATCATTATTAAAAAAGCACTATTCATCACTCTTATCTTTTAATGAGCACAAATTGAATCAGATTTATGAAACAATCTCTGATTTAACTAAACTTTATTTAACAGAGACATATTAGGCCCATTTTACCGCAAGTTGAAATGGTTCCTTGGGATCTTAATGAAATGACTGTAACATATTTTGGTCAAAATACCACAAGGATAATTTAAAACAGCACCTTTTTACCCTGTCTAAATCAGCCCTGTTAAAGTATCATTATAGAGAACGCTCTTCTCATTGATTTACGGTAGCAGTATTGCCCGTTTATTAGATGTGTTACGGCTTCTGTGTGTATAACGTATGTTGTCAGTTCCCTTGTTACCTGTGCATGAGACGGATGAATAGAGCCGGTGCACATGAGAATAAAGTACTTTAACAGACGCTGCGCTCATACTTTTTACACCAAGTTACACTGCGTGAGTCAAGATAACTTAACAAGCCCTCCTCAGTTTGACCTGTTTTTAGTGTCGGGCAGAAATCACATCGCGTCAACACCCACCGTGGGCCTTCGCGATGCTTGTTTTAATTAAACAGTCGGATTCCCCTAGTCCGCACCAGTTCTCAGTCAGCTGCTAGGCGCCAGCCGGAGGGTTCCCCCAGCGGTAGGGTTAGGGTTAGGGTCGCCGTAGCTGAGGTGATCCGCGAGAAGGGCCCGACACGCGTCCAGAGTGGCCGCCGCTGACCGCGTACCCAGTCCCCTCCCCGCCTTCCGCGCCGGCGCCGTGAGGCGCCACCGGATGAGGACCTCCCGGTGCCGCACACTGAGCCTCCGGCGGCGCGGAGAGGAGGGCGACGGAGGTACTGATCCCCCAGCCGCGGCACGTGCCCAGCGGTTTTACCACAAATTTGAACATCGGCCAATGATATCGGTGAAAGTCAAGTTTATTACCGATAAGCCGATATCAGTAAACGAGGCGAATATCGGCCGCTACCGATGTTCGGCCGATATATTGGTGCATCCCTAGTGAAAATAAGATGTGATGTATGTTGTAAGGTGCAGAAGCAAAGAAAAAGATCTGCAGCTGAAGCCCAGCCCAAAAGGGCAGGCCCAGGGTGACGCCCCTGCCAGCTCTACCTGTGTCTGGAAAACAACTCCTCAGGCTCTCACATGTCAAGTGGTCAACCCGAGAAGGACATGGATACATTATAATGTCTCTAATCATCACAAATTAAGTATGATTTCATAAAACATAAAAAATTATAAACTCACCAGACTAGAGGAGACTCAACAGACAAACTTTGGTACAGTGAAGGCAGAGAGTGGAGGCAGACAGAGAGCAAGTCCTCGAACATGGACAGAGGGGGAACAACTCCTCAGGCTCTCACATGTCAAGTGGTCAACCGGAGAAGAACATGGATACATTATAATGTCTGAAAAATAAAGAAAATATTTTCCTCTGTCCTGCACCTAGAGTTGAGAACTTTTTTGAATATGTGTTTCTTTTAAAACCTGTGATAGAAATTTTACTATTAGGGCAATGATTGATATGAGGAACTATTTTGATGTTTCGAAAGATGACAAATGATCCCTGAGAAGTCAGGGTTGCACTCAAACCTGTTATATGACATCCTCACTGACAGGGTCACCAAACAAAGACTTGAAAGCACGGGGGATTTGTGGTTGTAAACATTGGGCAAGGGATCTTGAAAAACAGATCCTACATTCCAAGGGTCTGGGAAAGAGTAGGTGACAGGATATTGGTCACCTATTGCTTAACATGAAAGAGGTTGACCGATAACATTTATCTCCTCTCTAGGAGGGGCTTGGAGATGTATAAAGTGCTGCTTTTCTTGTATGTCATTGCTCATTGTATGAAATCTATTCCATGGTCTTGTACATTGATGCCCATCTGCAGATGTAGAATAAACTTCCAGAAAGACATTGTAATGACTTGTGCTTGACTATTGAGAAATTCCCATGACAATCCTTTTGAAAATTATTATAATTATGAAGTATGAATTTATACATTAAAAAATACATGATAAACTTACCAAATTCTAACAGTGGTCCCAAATGTCCACATATAAAACAGAGGGAGAACGACTCCTCAAATATATCACAACAACCTGTAATGGAGAATAATTGATCATTTAGTGTACATGATCACACCATTAAGGATCAACACATAAGCACAATAAAACTTCTGAAAATAATTATTAAAATGACAAATAATGAATTACTACATCCATAATGATTATAAATGATTAACAATGACAATGTGTGATAATAACAATAATATTAAATATTTCTCACCTTATCACTACTATCACTCACTTATACTTGATTCTATATCTCTATTTACAGCTCAGAAAGTTTACTGTTGCTATGGCAAATGTAAACGACGTTAGCAGCTCTTAGCTAGCTTAGCTAAATCATCTGAACAATAATAACCCATAATATCACAATTCGGCATATTAAAACAAAATCAAAAACGTTTTCTACTTTGTTTTGGACATGTCTAAAAAATGTAGCCTAGCCAGCCCCAGGCCAACGTTACTTACCATGTCTGCCTCCACTCGCTTATCATTGTCGAGTCCTCCTCGCTCGTCTCCCGCCGCACCTGCAGCTGCTGGGCTGGTGAACCCGGCACCAAACAGGTCCGTCAGTTTGGCACATTTAGCAGCCTCCACCTCCAGAGACTTCAGCTTTTTTTCCCGATGCTTCTCAGCGCCACCCGGGCGTTTTTTACTCTTATTATCCATTTTAAGTTTCTGTCTCCGCAGCAGCCCGTCCCGCGACTCCCCCCGCCAATGCCATGAGGTCCCGCCCCACCCTGGTTTGTGTTGTGATTGACAGCACTGTCAGGGCTCTCTGAGCCTGTCAGCCCATGATTGATTGACAATGGCAAACAATAGACCAATAATATGTGCCGATGCTGGCAACACACTGCTGGACCTCTGTAGCCAATTGGCCGGCCCAATTGGAGGGAATTTAGAGAGGAAGAAGAGAAAAAATATATATATATAGCGGACCAGACCGGCCCACATTGGGTCAACGGCCCACCGGGACGATGCCCGGTATGCCAGATGGCCAGTCCACCCCTGCACTGAGCAAAACTATTTGACTCAATATCACGTAATGTCATTCACCTCAGTTTTTCTCTCCATAGCAGCCAATGTGCTCGTTGTGGAACTGTTGAATTCTCTATAATTAAGCGAAGTCTAGACTTTACAATTTATTTTATTACATAGGACAAAATGGTGAATGTCCCTTGTCCATCTGAAGGTCTTCTGCTCAGTAAGTTATCAACTACCAGTAAGCAGGTGTTAGCCCTGTTCCACAGGGCTCTATGTATGCTTCCACTAGGAAACATTATCAGGACACACTCGGTAAATTTCCACTGCTATGCGGATGACACCCAGTTATATTTGTCAATAAAACCTGAACAAAGTAATCAATTAACTAAACTTCGAACATGTCTCAAGGACATAAAAACCTGGATGACCCGCAATTTTCTCTTATTAAACTCAGACAAAACAGAGGTTATAATACTTGGCCCCAAACACCTTAGAGATACATTATCTA
This sequence comes from Pleuronectes platessa, assembly GCF_947347685.1. Classification (NCBI taxonomy): domain Eukaryota; kingdom Metazoa; phylum Chordata; class Actinopteri; order Pleuronectiformes; family Pleuronectidae; genus Pleuronectes; species Pleuronectes platessa. The sequence continues at coordinate 19,027,342 of NC_070629.1, read as the reverse complement.
ATGATATAGCTGCGCTAGACGACATTGCCCTTGCTTTCAATGAAACAGTCAGGAACTTGGGAGTGATCTTCGATCCTGATTTATCCTTTAATAGTCACTTAAAACAAATTTCTAGGACCGCTTTTTTCCACTTGCGTAATATTTCAAAAATTAGACATGTCCTTTCACAAAAAGATGCAGAAAAACTAGTCCACGCCTTTGTTACATCGAGACTGGACTATTGTAATTCATTATTATCAGGCTCCAGCAGTAAGTCGTTAAAAAAAGCTTGTCCAAAATGCCGCAGCACGTGTCCTGACGAGAACAAAGAGAAGAGAGCACATTTCTCCAGTATTAGCATCACTACACTGGCTTCCAGTTAAATCTAGAATAGAATTTAAAATTCTTCTCCTCACCTTCAAGGCCCTTAATAAAATAGCGCCTTTTTACCTTAAAGAGCTGTTAGTATCTTATAAACCCACTAGAGCACTCCGCTCCCAGAATTCAAGCCTACTTGTCATCCCTAAAGTCTCTAAAAGTAGAGTAGGAGCCAGAGCTTTAAGCCATCAAGCCCCTCGGCTGTGGAATCATCTACCACTTTCAGTTCGGGAGGCAGATACCATCTTTTAATTTAAGAGTAGGCTCAAAACCTTCCTTTTTGATAAAGCTTATAGTTAGAGCTAATTAGTGCGGAAGAACGTAACTTGTTCTATTTTATGACACATGACACACGGAGCTTCTCTTTCCAGCTTCTCCTTCCTCTTCTCCATCCCTATCCCCCTTCCCCGGAATCCCTTTGCTTTATCACCCGCAGATCCAGGGCCTCTGTGGCCGCACCATGGATTGCGGTTTGTGGATCGCGCACCGGGGGTCGCAGTGTTGGATCCAGTGTGGAGGATTCTGAGTTATGTGGGCTGATCGTGGTGCTGGTGGCGGACCCTGTGTCGCGTTGGCATTGGGCACGGGCGGTGGACCAGGACCGCGGTGGTGGCTCGTGATGGGTCCTGGTGGGCGGCGGTGGACGGTGACTGAGGACTGGAGTGGCGTCTGGTCTGGATGGTGGATCGTGGTCTGGATGGTTGCTGACCATGGACTGGGATTGCAGCGGGACTGCTTGGCATGGCATGTTGGGGCTGTCCTTCGGGATGTCTACCCTCATCAAATGCTGCTAGAGACTTTAATCTTTAACCTTGAAGACTTTAATCTTGATGATGTTTTCCTGCACGTGGCATCTATTGCAATTCTGTCCGTCCTGGGAGAGGGATCCCTCACATGTGGCTCTCTCTGAGGTTTCTACGTATTTTTACCCTGTTAAAAGGGTTTTTAGTAGTTTTTCCTTACTCTTGCTGAGGTTTAAGGACAGAGGATGTCACACCCTGTTAAAGCCCTATGAGATGAATTGTAATTTGTGAATACGGGCTATACAAATAAAATTTGATTGATTGATTGATTGGTTAGTGCCCAGCAGCGGATGTTAGGGACATAGCTTCAGTCGAGCACCTTAGCGTCATCAAGTGTTTTGCCCTTGTAATCAACGATTCAGGCCGAACTTGATGGTACACTGAGGCTAAAGGTTCATTTTAAAGTCTACTGGCTTGTATGGCAGAAAGCCATGTGGCATCAACATCATAAAATCTATCACGGATGCTGCGAACGGATCGGGTCCAGTCGACATCCAGGACATGGTCAAACGTTACACCCCAGCCCGTTCACTCATCTTTTAGGAAGAACACTTGGATTGATTGACAAATGCGTAACACAGAGAAAAACAGTCTGTAAACTCAACTAAATACTTCACCTATTGTGGCTCATCCATTTATAAAAACACAGGTACTGATATAATGTATGTAGTCTCATGTAATACATGCATAAAGTGATCAAGGCTGTAGATCTGCAACCTTTCTCTACAAAAGAATATCAAATTAAAAAAATCTAATTTTATGGCAGAATAAGAGTGATGGACCCTCCCTTGGCAACTTATCACATAAAATGAATGCACCTCAAAGCATGTTGACATAAGAATAGAAAAGTACACAAATTCAAAACCATATGAACAAACATGTAATGTATTTGTAAGCTAGAACAAGCATCTGTAAGCTGTTGCACTAAAAATGAGACCCATGCTACTATTATTGCTAATTGAGGCGCCCTGGTTACTTGGTTCACATTTATTAATCATTTTCCTCTGATGTCATTCTCAGGGTGGGAAGCTCAAATGCTGTTTAGACAACAGATTGTTCAAATCTGGAGGCATTCAACCTCTTTCCATTGTATCTTACATGATACAATGGAAAACAATAAATATTTGAGAGACACAATAATTTGAGCCTCAAAGTGAAATGCACAGCAATTAAAGCATCTTATCGGAGGCTAAATGTTTTCTGTCTATCTGTCGTGACCAGATACAAGAGAATGTTTGCTGGTAAAATGTTGTGGTAAATGAAATCCCAGTTCTATGTGCACTGCATGTGAGAGCCCACTTTGATTGTCCTGTGTTTCATGCTTTCAGGTTATTACTCAGAACAGAATGCCATCATTGTGTTCGCAGCATGTTTCCTTCCAGACAGCGACTGTGACAAATACAGTTATGTCCTGGAAAACCTTTTTCTGAAGGTAAAGTTTTCCTGCGTAGCTCAAGCACATGTTGACGTGCAAACATTACAACCCCACACATCATTCTACAATCACAAGCATGAATTGCTGGATAACAGAGTCCACTCTTCTTTCAAGGCTTCCCACAAGGGGGCAGTGCGATGTTGAAAAAGAAGATGCCTTTACTGAACTCATGAACGCTGAGTTGCAAGCTCTCTTTAATATGAATTTATCATGAGCTGCTGTAGGATTAGCACTACCCTTGATGAAATGGAGAGGCCAAGCTTCAATCAATTCACAAGAAAGTTGAATTTGAAATGAAATGTTACTTTTGGTTGAAGACTTTCTATTTCTAACTCTGTTTTCTGTTGTCTGTGTGTACAGGTATGTGATAAGTACATTGGAACAGCGCCACACCTCGCAGGAGGATGCTCGGTTTTAGCTGGATGAAAAAGTGTTACCAAATGATAGACAGGAGGTAATACCCACACAAACAAGTGCAATGCAAATGTAAAGTAGGAATCATTTTATGATACTGTGGTGATTAACACAAATTTATGGTGTATAGTAAATTTGGAGAAAGGCCAAGTGTAAAAGAGCTACTACTGATCCTTTCACAGCTCCTCTTCCTCTGCTCTTGTCCCACAGATTAAAGAAAAACACCAAGATGTTCATCATTGTTCATCCTTCCTGGTTCATACGGACTTTGCTGGGAATAACCAGACCCTTCATCAGGTTTCACTGTTGTCCTTTAAGTTTAAATGACACTGCTGTTGAAAACATTCAGCGCAAGATGTACAATCAAGAAACCCTCTTAATAGTATATCCATGTTTGCATCTATTAGCACTTGACATTACAAATTAAGGTGCAGAAACTTGAATGGCACAACTATTTCTAAGAATACATTTTTGACTAGTCTAGAAATCCAGGAACCAACATACCCCCATTACAGTGGTTGAATCAGATCACGTAAGCAGTGAAACAGACCTTTCTAATTTTTTCTACAGCTCCAAGTTCAGTAGTAAGATCAAGTATGTGAATAGTCTGCGGGAGCTTGGAGAAATCATCCCAACCGAGTACCTTCACATTCCACCCAGCATCATCAAGTAAGTACATCTAATAGTTGGTTTTATGAGAGTTCAGATCAGATGTGTCAGGAAACCGTGGGATAACATCTTGTCAACCGTCATTGACGGTGGTTTTTAAGGAATGCTAAATCCAGTCGGATCAGTTCAAAGGTGCAGTTATTACCTGTTTGTGAACAATAGAAACCTTTCTTCACAGCAGCGGGTTAATGGAAGTTGATTTTGATTTTTTAATCCAACACATACCTAACACATAAAGTATAAAGTAAGTTAGACTAAATGCATATATGATGAATGTATTGTCTGGATTTTTGATATTTGTGTGTGTTTTGTCTTTCCTTCCGGAGGAGTATTGGCTGTAGTCAATGACAAATACTACAGTTTCTGCTGTGATCATATTTTTAATAGACCATAGTCACGTGGTGGCCATTTTCCTCTTACATAATGCTCTGGGAATGGAATGCTTTTATGAACAGAATAAACCTGTTTTATCTGCAATGAAGATTTTATAGTTTTTTCCTTACTGTTCACGTTTGACAATGCCAGGGGGCTCTCCCACACACAGCCAGGGACAAAGGTGTCGCTTTTCAGCATCTTTATTAACTCAAAACAGAAACTTATAAACTCTCAAACTCAAAACACACAGCACTTCCTGCTGGCCCGTCAGCTTTGCAGCTCAGTGTCTCTCGTGTCTCTGTCCCTCGTGTCTCCCCTCAGGCAGCTCAGCCGCTGCCTTTAAACCAGAGGATGTATCAGCTTACAGCTCTCACCTGCGCTGATTGATCCTCTGGTGCCGGTGAAGGTGTTCTCCCACCTACACAGTGGATTGTATATAACTTGAAATGATTTACTTAACCACGGTTTTATTTTTCATACATTACATTTGCGCTATTTCAGACACCTAAAGCATTCGACACAATCTTCAGACCCAAATTAATAACTTTTCAAAATAAAAGCCCTGTAATATCCTACAGTTCAATTTAAAACAAGCACTATGCTTTTACAATAAAGTCAACATTTTAGATCAGCTCCAGTGCCCGCACCTCCTGGGCCACTAATAATACACTTGTGTGAAGCCGATAAGATTTGTGTGATATATGTTTTGTGCAATGCTCAGTTTACACCAACACAGCTGTTTGTTTTATCACTGGACTTAGCATTAGCATTAGATCACAGGCTTGAATCAAGGGCATTTTAGTCTTGTATGAATTTGTCCCAGAGGCGCATTGTTATTTCCGGATTAAAAAATCGTTTCCACTATATCAGGTAACAGTATTATTATTGATGTGAGTTCGAAGGTGGTTGCCAAAGATAGCTGCTGTCTAACAGGACCCTCTGTCCCTCCAGATTTAGTCTTTTCAGTTGCTGATAATTTAGGAAGCAGTGAAATGCAAAACAGTGTGTCAGTTTATCTGTGTTTACCTGACTTATAAACCTGGATCACAGCAACACATCATGATTTCGTTCTTAAAAACATTTGATCTTCCTCCCTGAGCATGATGTCAGAGGTTAATGGCCAATGTGTGCATACGATCTATAACCTTAGTCAAAAAACAAACAGTAAACAAACATAATGCAATATTTTATTTCTAAGTGCCAAATTTGCATTGGCATGTTTATACATCTCTCACTCCGCCCAAAGGTATGACGAGGAGAGGGGTAAACACAGGTTTGCACGCATGAGGTAATTCTGCATTGATCACTATGTTGTCTAAAAGTCTTTCTGAATGTTTTTATCAAACCTGCTGTTAATTTTCGTAAACTGACACTAACCTTCTACTGACCTCAGGCTGCCCCCCTACCCAACACAAAGCAAGCCGGATACTGATTTTCTGTTCCTGTTATGGATTCCCGTGTAAACTGTTCATCTCACCCCTCATCTGTGACATCTTAATAATACTTCTATAATTATCATCTATAACCTGAGGAAGCTTGCACTAAAAACATAGTCACTCCTAACCACAGATATTTCAGTGCTAAGGAATGTAGAGGAAATGTATAGTGGGACAGACAAACATCAACAACTATTATTGTAAAGGGACTGAAAAAGCCACCAGCACAGACTGGACTTTGTAACAATTGAGAAGAATAAGGGGTTTAGTATTAGAACTGCATCTTAGCCTTGAGTGAGATAAAATAATTGTTTTTTCCAATCCTACGCAGCAGCTGTGTCTCAATTCAGGATCTGCATCGTTAGACGACTGACAGTGCCTGAGTATCAGACTTCAAAACAACTGAACATCCAAAATTACAATGTACAAAAAAAAAAAAAGAGGCAATTAAAACCTGCTTGGCCTGCCCGACTTCAGCTCTGGTGCTCGGCAACAGCAATAAGAGTAGGACAAGCTGGTGACACTGATCACGGAAAACTTGTATAGACCACGCCATCTCTCTACATGGCCCACAGAGGAGGTGGTTTTCAGCCCGGTGGGTGGTGTCCCTTTCGAAGGATGCAACCCCTGAACTGAGACAACAGCTTTGGTTACTTTAGGGTGTTGTCAAATTTAACAAAACTCTGATTTGTTGGTTGAGGTTTGGGAAAGATTGAGTACGGCTACAAGATAAAACCTGAACTGTGTACACAAACCATTCACCTTGATGCCCTCCTTGATACTTTTTGCAACACAAATTTCCTGTAGAGACGACAGTCATGTACACAACTACTGGTGTCTCATGTAAACATTACAACACTGACAGTCTCTGGAAGATTTAACAACATGCAGAATATGGTACATGGGGTTTTATGTATGATTCCTTCCAACGGATCAGGTGTATGAAGGGAAAGGGATCTGTTGAACTCTCTGAAACCCACAAAATAGATGTAAAAATGAGGTCTGACTCTTTCTAACTTTATCCTTGTTCATTACCAACCCAGTCTCATCAGAAAACGTTCAATGGCAACGTTGGTCCACTTGGAACGACGCATGTGTTTGAATAAGTCAGGCCGCTGATTATCAGCTACGGATTAAAGTCAAACAGTTATTGCTATCCTCTGTGTTGATTTCTTTAATGTTAAGAATGTTTCTCATAAGACCTTATCAGATGCATTGTGAAACATCTGGGTCACCTACATTTAGTGTGAACAAGAGGGTGAACTCTTGACTAATGACTAATTTTGCACTGAAACACAAACTTGATGTTACACATCTTAAACAATATGATATGGGAGCCACTTAGACAACCAGACCTGTGTGCTTTGCTGTGACTATAAATGACTGGAACCTCAGATAAAGAAAGTTATTTTCTGACTTCCATAACTGAAGCATTCTCTACAGAATGTAATGTGCCACTTCTACTTCAGATCCATTGGATCATTGTTTGTTTATGTTGCTTAAAGAAGAGCATTCACTGCTTTAATGTAATCAGCATCTTATCTGCCAATATCATGGAGTGTAGAAGTGCAAGGAAATAGCATTATGTTATGATCAATGTCATTTATTGTGCACAAACATTATATTAAGGCATCTGCTGGAAATGATATGATCAACAATTCTCATGCAAAAAATACTTTAAAAACTACACAAATAGTGTTTTGGAGAGGGGGGTTTCAGAGGGAGGGGGCAGCTCTGGAGAAAGGTCTGTCAATCCAGGTCTGCTGCTTGGTGTGATGGAGACATGAGGTTAGCATCAGGAGCGGAGGCTGCAGGAGGGACCATGGAGCTGAGGCACACCTGTACCGCTTCTCTTGAGAAGAACTGAAGGACACACAAACAAACCATAGTGTTAAATTATGAAGATGGTTCCCTCTGATTTTTTTTTTTAAACATAAACGTCAGACAGGCCGCTAAAAACTAAAAATGCTGAAGCTAACAGCTACCACACAGCAAGCTAATGCCTTCCTAAGGCTGCCAGGGAGTAGCATGAGTAGCAAGAGAGTGTAGCTAATCACAGCCCTCACAGTTCTTCATCAGTGGAGAAGTACCTCGCCATGTTTTCATCTTCAGAGGAGTCATCTAAAGACTGTGCTGCTGTTCCAGAATATGTCAGGCCCGCTGCAGCCTGCTGGGCTTGAACTCTGAGCACGCAGAGTAGGCCCTCACGTCCCCTCTCAGTAAATGCATCAGTACTGCCTGAGAATATATGATAAAAAACAAAACGTCTCAATTGTGCGTTTGTGTGTATGTATACATACACACCTACAAGGCTTTCTTTTCTACAGAAATATTTTTCCTGAGTTGATGACTCTGCTTATTGCCATCTAGAATGTGAAACCAAATATATTTTTTGGTGTACCCATACAAGATGTCCAATGTAACACCAATAAAATCAAATCTACTACACTACGGTTTTAATGCCTCTGCAATAGCGAGTCGCCGGAGGCATAACTGCATGTTTTCGGATTGTCTAACTTTGTATTTGTCTTAAAGTAAAAAGGTCAAGGCCACACTGACCTCATCTTATGGTTTCAGTTGTCAAGAGATACAGTGTCATTTATATGAGAGAAAATATGTAGAAATATGTAGACGGACACTGCACTGTTTAGCGGAGTCATACAACGCAGTGCGGTAATTCTAGTGTAGTTTTTTTTTAATAAATGGGTTATCTATTTTTACAATCTACAAAAAGTTATCTATACATTTGGTCACAGAATGTTACACAAATAAATTGGCATTAAAGTTGGCATCTTGCTGTCTGGCCAGTCTGACGATGCAGCTGAAGCGTCCATCAAGGGTGTTCTGCAGGTAATTTGGATTGTTTGTTTCTTGTGAAGAGGAGAATAACATGAATTCATACCAATATCAGTTTACAATCAAACCTTGTTGTGTTGACCTTGTTTAAACAGAGTCAAAGGACATTGTACAACAATGACACACATTTTTCCACAGTACCTGTCGTTCACTACTGAACTTCTGACACCCATTACTGGACTGTGTCTTCCTGTAGAGTGGTGATGTTCTCAACGTTCTTTTCACAGTCTGTCAAAACAAAATTAGAGTTACAAATGTTAATGCCCCACAACCCATTGCAGATACGGTTGTATTTGCACACCACATCGGATCAAAACAAAACTGCAGTCTGTGAAACAAGCAGTTTTGGTAGATATAAGGGAAATGCTAATATTTCTACATGAAACATATACAGTCCCTTAAGCAAAATAACAATGATGGCAGGCCGCAACCTCGATGCCTTCGTCTACTTTGCTTACAGACTAGTTTGCGGAGTCTCGTGCTGCCGCCCACTGACCGATACATCATCGCTCTTTTCTGAAACTAATGAAGGCAAATTCACACATGTAGACAGAAATAAACAGTATAAAATTAAAAGGTGTAAAGATTGCTAACATTATGTTTGATGGGGGTCATCATTATACATAACAGAGGAAAACTTTGCACATGTATTCCTTAAATTTACTTGCCTTCCTGTGGAAAAAGTTGTTTTTTCCCAGTTAAACAATCACAGCAGGGAAGCATGATTGATCAAAATTCTTTCAGTGTGATATTAACTTGTATTTCAGCAAGCGTACTTTGGGGATTTAATAAAAATGTATATTTGGCAAATTATATAAAATGTTTTTTCTGGTATATAACTTAAAAGTACCTCTTTAATGGTAGGATAATTTCTCTCCCTCATCTTCCTCGTGGTACGTGGATTAAGATTAAGATGCATTTATTCATCCCAAACACATGCACAGTCATGCAAAGGCACACTCATGCAGGTAGGGAAACTTAATCTCTGCTTTTGACCCATCTTGTGCAGTACACACAGAGCAGTGAGCAGCCGCGTACAGGCGCTCGGGGAGCAGATGTTGGGGGAGTAAGGTGCCTTGCTCAGGGGCACTAGACAGGGTAGGGAGACTCTTGGATTTTTGGACAGATCAATCCAGGTTCGTCTTTTGTTGTCTCTCCGTGGAGTTGAACCAGAGACGAACCAGAGACCTTCTCTGCCCATAGTCCAAGTTTCTGCCACTAGACCACCGCCTCAGGGAGAGGCGGTGATGATGTTAGTGGGCTCAACCCGGCTTCTCTTTCTCTCCAGGCTGCCCTTCCTGCTCTTCATCAAGCAAAACAAACTGTTCGGTCCAAGTTGTTGACGTTAATGAAACTCCTGTAGCTTCACTTTGATCCTCCTTGATTAAAAAACAGAACATAGCAATTGTTTTATCAAATGAATCGCAACTCCATAACATGGAAACATTATCATATTGCATACTATACATTAAACCAAATTAATCTGATATTGTGGAGTAATGGTAGACAAATACACTCCATATTAATCTAAAGCATTCATAAATCAAATTCATGTTTATATTTATATTGTAGCGTCCCTCAATGATGAGCTAAGCGTCTTGAATTGGTTTCAACAACCATGTATTCACCTCCCAGGTAGCACAGGCTACGGTGGGCTGAAGCATGTGGCTAACAATGGCGTATTAGCTGATGAACAGCGTCCATAGTGTGGATTGACGGACTCTCTCCGCACTCGGACTGTAAACCTAGATCGTAACGATCTTTAAAAACAATAAACTACTTACCTGACAGAAGGAAGATGACATCGTTGTCTTCCAAGCGCTCCGTGTTTATGACGCAGCCCCGAGTTAAAGGACTGGTTGTTTACAAATAGGGTTTTTACGACAGCCACACGTCATGTCCGCTCGCGCACTCGGTCCGGTCGCGCACTCGGGCCGGCCTCGGTATGAACAGACTCGCAGGTTCATTCTCATTAGAGATGTAATCTAGCCTCAAATATTACTATTATATAACATGAACAACATTCACGATCACTGAAGGACACCACGCAGGGACTCTGATTTAAACACCACGCTGCGCCGTGGTGGCATGGCAACCATCATAGCAACGATAAAAACATGGGTGATAACTATTAAAATATTTATCATAAGCACGAACTGGCTGAAGACTGTGGAAGCAAAGAGCACATTTCTCGCTAGAAATGGTGTCAGAATGTATTTTTATGCCCAAACTAAGTTACAAAATTATATTTTTTTATTTGAAAAAACAAGGAATCTCCGCCATGTTTTCCTCTCCGCAGACGGGCGCTTGAGAGTCACGTGACGTGAGAACACGCCAATGCAAAACAATGGGAGGACTAAATGTTACCATCTCACAATCTGAGAGGCCAGATTGTGAGATGGTAACGTCAGTCCAAGTGGACCAACGTTGCCATTGAACGTTTTCTGATGAGACTGGGTTGGTGTCAGAGACAGAGAGAGAGAGGCAGGAGTTCAGGAGCCAGTGGGTTGGTGAGCTGTGTCAGTGAGCGAGGCAGCCGTGCGGGATCAGACGTGGAGAGGAGACGGGCTACACTGATGTGCTGTGTGCTGTTTGCTGTGTCCTATTTGCTGTGTACTGTAATATAGTATTGGTTGTTGTTTGGTTCTTGGTTTTCCCCTTCCTGTGGAGGAAGGGTGTTTTCTGTTAACGCGATTATCCAATAAATCCTTATTTACTTATTAACTTATTGGCTTCCTTGTTCAGTTCCCGTTTTTATTTTCTAATTGGTCGTCCCTCTTCCTAGACAGTTTGGGGGACGTAACAGCATGTGTCACAAACTACACACATCAACCCCCTTAGAGTGAAACAGAATCACTCTTGATAGTGCTGCAGTGGAAATACAGGAGAGAGCACTAATCTCCAGCAACTGCATGTGCACTGACAATGTGGCCATGCCCGTCATTTGTTTGACTCCTTCACTAACCTTTGCTCTCTGCCTTCCCACCCAATGCGAATCCAGATTGGATACAGATTTACAGGAATCAGCAGCTAAGTAAGTAGTCCTCCAAGACAAGGAAAGAAAAAGAAAAAAGTTCACATTAAAAATGTTGGTCCAAGCCAACAGTTTGACTGACAGAGCGGAGATACGGAAGTTTACATATCTCTGCTGTGACACACGTCTTCATTGCCAGAACAACAGCAGCTAAGTTAGTAGTCCTCCAAGACAAGGAAAGAAAAATAAAAAAGTTCACACATTAAAAATGTGTGCTGAGCCTCACTGAACTCTCCTTGCTGGTCTGCTCGCCTCACGGAGACATTTTCCAAACAATTCAAACATAACAAGGAATGTGCTGGTCAGTAAATCCTCGCCTAGTTTCTGAGGTTTAGTTCTCAGATTGTTGTGTGATGTAGTGGAATGAAACATAATCGATGGTCGGCTGAAGACATGATCGTAATCATACTACTCACAGCAAACTCGCTACGCTTCAGTTGCAATATTTATACCTTTGTTTGAAACATTTTCATTTTAAAGCCAAAGATACTACTATTCTTTCTGTCGTCTTCTCTCGCTCAGAGCCGACAAGAAGGGGAACTCGGCCGTTTGACAGAAACAAGATACCTGACTCCTGCCTACTTTCTCCCTGCATTGTGCTGTATTCTACCACAGCATGACTGAATATGAGCGGCCCTGCAGCATGATGGTCGCGGCACTAGCAACAGGCTGGAAAAGAATAAGCTGTGGTACAAAACATCAGGCAACTGCTTGTTCAGTGAGGGAGGTATTATCTCCTCTCACTGGGTGCTAAACATAATCCTGTAATTACAGTGACTGTCACTGTTCTGTACTACTGTATGTTAAACAGCACTTGATTGTGTTCCCCATTTATTAGTTTCTTGGAGGTTTTCTTCATTTTTGATTAAACTGTTTTATTCTTCTTTAATTCACTTTGGAGGAATAACTAAGAGGCTTGGTATTAACACAGTAATACGACATAACAGTAGTTGTAACACTGCCCATCTGCTCACAAATACACATTTTACATACATACACATATTATACTGTACTGTAGCTTTGTCAATAAACTGTAACATTACAGGAAATAGAAAATCTAATTTCAGACACTCAAGGTTTACAAATGTATGACCCACAGTTACAAACTGCAGGCTTGAATTGGAATTTTAAATGTCCACACATTTAAAATTCCACCTCAGGCCTGCAGTTTGTAACGATATGAAACAGAACTTAACGCTGCTTTTTGAATAGTTTATTATATAGGTATCACATCCTAAACTTGTCTTATAAAGGCTATGAATTGGCTTTTCTGTAAGCATTGTATATCACTGTGAACATTCTGGGGATGTCATACAGGCAGTTCCCATAGCTGCAGTAATTTGTTGCATGACTTCAGTTGCATCCTCTCCGATTACTCTGATCTGATTACTCACTCAGATATAGAACTGTGTACTAATGTTATTTTAATCATATTTGTCGTGTGTGTGTGTGTGTGTGTGTGTGTGTGTGAAAACAATTTGGGGAGTGATCAGGGAATACTATGTTAACTGATGGTTGGACAGGGACAGTCGGTGTGTGTCTACTTAAAACTTTTCTTTGTTTTATTTGTAAATATATTTGTTTCTTGCAAGATGTTGATCTGTTGTACAACATGTAAAATCTTTGTTTCATTAAAGGTGTGTTCATCCTCATCAGTCTTTAAAAAAAAAGGTTTCACATGAAAGTTTTACCAGCGCGAGCGGACTGGGACAATAATTTTAGCCGGGAATTTGTCTCTATCCCAAGCCACCTTATCCACACGATACGCCAGTTGTGTAGACCTAACCTAATCGTAGATGTAACTGTTATGTAACTAGTTATAAACTTGGCAATTATTTTCTTCAAGGAGGATCGTTCGACGAATTACAATGTTTTTCAAGGTATGTTATTGTGTACTATATCTGGCACTGAAAACTTGAGAAAAAAAAAGCAATACTGAAGAAGCAGGAGTAGATGAAAATGTTTTGCATTTTATTAAAAACAATGTTCTACAACAGAAAGACAGGAATATTCCTGGGAAATTCAAAAAAAATTACTAAATCATACCAGAGAAAGAAAAAGAGAAACAAACTAGAAAAATCTGCAGCCTCACCAAGCTGCCAACTCCTGTCTCCCCCCTCACTACTGAATGGCTTTATAGCCTCACCTGCCTGGAACATGCAATCTGTGCTGGTAAGTATAAGGTGAGCTAAACAGAAAGACAAAGAGAAACCACACTCAGGACAAGACCACGTTTGGACCCTGGGCTACTGCTGACCAATCAATTCAACCTATCTGCAAAAGTTCAGCAGATAAATGCAATAGGTTGACTGAAATGTCATCTAATGCAGAACACGTCCTCCATTCTCTGTCACCTCCAGCCCCTCCTTTCTCTGAGACCTGATCCTACACACCTCTCCCTGATCGACCTGCTGATCTGACCCCATTCACAGATCTGGAAAAACAACAATCAAACAGAGCCACATCATGGACATAACAAAATCAACTATGAACACATACATGCTGTAAAACCAATTCAACACACAACTCAAAACCAGATTATCTACATAACCTAACTGATAATCAAAATTTCAATTATAATCAAATGACCAATTGTCTAATATAGGCAGACAGCGCCTAGTGAAAAGGGGGGAGAAAGCCCCCTTTTCACAACTATTATTATTAATATTATTATCGTTGGCTGCTCTGTGCATCGCAGAGAGACGTGATTGAATGGAACTGAATAGTGCCACTAATGAAACATTTTAATTTGTGTTCATCACTCTAGAATTATAAACAAATTTAAAATACGTCTTGAAATTAAATCACATGCTGCTACATGGCCTTTCCCTGTATTGATAAAGGTTTGAATTGAATGCCATTGTCAGTTGCTATGAAAAATATCTATTATAGACCAGACAGTGCCCTTTTTCTTAGATATTTCTCCAAACAGTAGACAGGAACGGGGTCTGTGTCTATGTCAAACTTGTTGGCAAAGAGATGATGCTGCTTGAGCATCCAATGTAAGTCCCCGGCACCATATATGCATACTCCCCTGACGTGGCTGCCGTGACACTCTGGGTACCTCGCGTCCGGTGAATCCTGCGACCCCTCGTACAACTGCCACTTCACCAGGCGAGCGATGGCATTGACGTCTGACATGTCATATATTCTGTGGGGCCGTGTTGAGCCATGAACTCCGGGCATTCGCTGAATGGTTGCCCAGAACAATTCATCGGGAATGTAGGTGTGTTTGAGCCACTCCCTCAGTGCCAGCACTCGGCGGTCCTCCAACACACTGCGGATGAAGCCCCGGCTAACCACAAAGTAGGCACTTCCAGACATTATGGTGATGTTGATGGGTGGCGGCTCATTTCCCTTCCCTGTATCCTGAGGGAGATAAAATTGTGAATTAATGTTAAAGTGATGACCAGTAAAATCAAATGCTAACTTTATAAATATATGTTATTCAAAATATGTACCTGGTTTGTTCCATCTATTACTTCGTATGCATTTTTCACTCTCCACAGATTTCCTGCAGGTATTTCTTCTGACTCTAAGCTGTTCCCGCCCCTCAGTGAACGCAGTGTCCTTACAATCTCCAAGTTGGTTTTCAGAGGGAAATCTTGGCCACAAAGGTTGATGACGTATTTCCATTGTGTGCTGCTGTTATAGAGATCCGCCATACAGTTAAGGTCAGCCTGGACACGTGACCAGGCCGCATAGACCACATCAACAGGCTGACTGACCAAGAAGATGTTCGGGAAGCAGTCAGTAATTGCCATGATGGCAAATAAGACTGAGGATTTTGCCTTTTTGTCCACATGGACACAATAAATATTTTGAGGTGCGTAGATGGCTCGCAGCAGGCGCTCAAAGCTCTGCACCTAAGAGCATATACAACAATAAATTAATAATGTATCAGTTTTGGGTACTTGAACATAACCGAAATTCACAAAATGTGGTGAAGAGCTCCTTTGATTGATGACTGTTAAGTAAATTGTTTACTCCACTTTTAAAGTTTATTTAAATTAAAATTCAGGCTTTATAATCTGCATACCTTATGATGCACAACCATAGAGTATGCCAGGGGAAAGTCCTCTTCTTCCTGGCTCAACGGAGATGTCAAGTATTTTCGTCTTAATTTGAATGCACTGTACATAAACAATATTAAACAAAGAACTTTCAGTGATTTAAGTGGAATTCAATATTCAAATATTGACAAAGTAAAGCGTCTAAAATCCGTTGTTTAAAAGCAACACACCTGCAGTCTTCGGTTGCATTCACGTAATGTTCATCAGGGATGTGAACACTCTTGTGGAAGTCTTTGGTGATGGTCAGTAATTTGGCCTGCTCCAGTGCCTCCCTCTCTCCCTGCAGGATAGCTGAGCAGTTGCACACTTTCTCTGGGCTGTCATCAGCGTCTGTATACTCCAACCAGCTGTTCCCGAGAACGGAGCTGGGATTCAGGCCTGGATTACTGCGAGTTAGTAGTGAGAGGATCCATAGTGATCCCAGTGCAATGGTGAGCTTCATGAGCAGTAGAAACATTCCTCGTTTCAGGGGCTTCATTGTTGGAGAGGAGTAACTGTTACGTCTTCTTGCAGTGTGAGTTCTGAATGTTTTCCACAAATTTAAAACTTCCTTAGACCATGTGTACGCAAAAATGATAAAGGCCTGGCCATCCTAGAAAATGTATCCATAAATCCATAGTATATTAAACTCCATTTAATATATTAAAAAGGATATATTTATGCTTTGACCAGATGTATTAAATAACTATGAAATTGACGTTTCTTCTGCAATAACGAGGTTAAAAAACAGCGCTAAGTCGTAATCTGTGTGTGTGTGTGTGTGTGTGTGTACTGATAATCACATGTATTCAGTTATTAATCGATGATGATGTCAGATCATGACTCCGGATCATTCCAGGCACTTTAACAGTGTTTTTTCCCTTTTGGGGTCATCTCTTATAACTTCCACTGTTCAGCACAGCGCTCTCTTTATGACACACGGAGGACCTTATATGGAGGAATAGAATTGTAGCAGTATGCTAGTCACAGAGAGCTAAATCTGTCGATTTAGAATGATTCTGATTCACAAACATACGTATGGTGGTGAGAACAAAATCGGATGGGGCGATTTGTGCACGCACATCATTTCTTCGGAGAGTAAGAACATTCCTGCGCACATGTTAGTGAATGGGGACCAATGAGGTTATGATGTTGCAATGGAGATAATCGTCAACAATTTCTTGGTAAATGTTTGAATTTTATACCAATATTAAAAAAATGTAAGATACTTACATCAAAGTAAAATAGCAGTCACGAAACAGCAAGGTTTATAATAATATGTTTCTGTTTTTCGCTTTTCTATTCATTTGATTATGATTTTCATATCTTGTTTTATGTCGCAGTAAAAGGAAACTGATCGGTGCCAGTTTGCCTTTATGTAAATAAGAGAAAATCAGAAGCCGTAAAACCGGTAGGAGTACTGTGTGTTATATAACTGTAAAACAAAGTCCACGTTTCCGTGGAGATACTGTTGACACATGAACAAGAAATATAACTATGAATATTGGACAGACAATCACCCACAGAATAGAATCGCAAGAAGCACATGCACAAATGAAGAAAAAGGCCAAAGATTAAGATCTGGAGGTTAAAAGAAATGCTAACTACACAGAAGTTCCTCCCGTTTTGTCAACAATTACATTAACGAAATATTTCAAAGTAGTTGGAGGTAAAATGGTGAAGGTCACTATTTGAGGCGCTAAACTCTTTGTACAACACAGGCTCTCGCAGCTCAACATTATCCACAGAAATTACTCTACACCAAAAAGACTCCATAAGATAAAAAAGATAAATAAATAATTTTTCTATATCTGACACTCTTAATCATATATTTCCTTATTTATTAGATACGTTGCCACAGTTTTTCAGTCAACCTGTAACATCATTGTTTTTATTAAGGCCCTTGTAGACTACCATGTTTTTGAGGTAAAAAAAAGTTGGGTCTAAAACTCTGAGACCACTTTCAATAATAAGCATAATAAGTGTAAAGCAAACAGAATGTATTGTTGAATATATATTCATATTAATTAACACTCAATTACTTTGGCTGAGCTGAAGAGTAGAGTAGATAAATGGGTCTTACCTGTGAATTTACCAGCAGCACATCAGATTAGAGTTTTATGTTTGACTTAAGCACCTGCACCAGTATCTATGTCCCTCAATATGAGGCTTGTTACCAGTGCTGACGTAGGCGTGGTTTTTTCCCCGGATATCTCTTCCAAGAGTGAATTAGACGTGCGTCTCACCACACCACACCACAGCAAAATTTCACGTCACAATTCAAATCCTATATCTAGCTTAAACCTCTCTTAACATCAAGTGTGCAAATATACAATGTGCACTTATCAAACTTTCTACATTACTATGACAGAAAGTGCACATTCAAAAGTAGGCAACACCTAGTACAAATACAAATGTCTTCCTGAATATAAACCAAAGGGCAGATATTAATGTTCCAGACTGAGTGCATCGTGTGTGAGTAATATATGACCAATATGGTATTGTTTCAAACAAAGTTGTATATGTGAGTATTACTTAAATTTAAATTGTTGAATCAACCAGTTTAAATGTACTTATTGAGTTTATATGATCCACCGAATCAGAAACATTTTAAAGCATAGGAGGTCGAGGCACAAGGAGATGTTTATCAGTTCCTTATTCCAGAATTGAATTCAGTCCATTGCTCCAATTCTTAGGCAAAGAAAAACCCTGACTAAAGCTTGATGGGTTGGCAAAAAGAAACCAAAGATCAGGGCCGGGTCTAGGCAGGGGCAAGAGGGGGCCTGGCCCCCTCAAATAAATGTTGTGCCCCCTCAAACTAAATCCCCCAAAATATATTAAATTTCATATATTTTTTATTATCTCATGCTTCTCTCCTCCGCTCCACTTCTTAATGTCTTAATGTCTTGCTTGCCCCCTCAAATATAAAATATATCAAGTTGTTTCTCATGTCATGTTTCTCACCTCCGCTCCATCTCCCATTTTCGCTCTGCTCAGTGTATCGGCCTGCTGCCGGTTCACTGTGAGGGATAGCTGTCTGCCCAACTTCCAATCACCCTTTAGTATGCAAATGAGCTAGTGTCAGGTTTCTAATAGCAGCTTGCAGCAGTAAACTGCGAAGCAAAGGAGCTCTGTTAAATTCGGTCATATAGTGTTTTGTGTAGTGACATACTTAATTGCTAATAACATAATAAAAACAAGAGTTAATATTTTTCTTGAAAATCTTTATTTGCTCAGTCAACAACAACAACCAAAACCACATAACCAAATTCTTGTAGTAGCTAAGCTGTAGCCTATTCTCCTAGATCAGGGTGTGTGGGCCCACAGTCCCTGTCATGTGTCACAGCACGGGGAGAGAGCACTGTCCGCTCCCTGCCACAGACTGAGCACAAATGATCTGTGCGTGCAGACCCCTAAAGAAAGCCCCGCCCCCACCCAACTTCTGCAATCTGGCTGCTATTTTACAATCCCATCTTCACTTTTCCACTCCTGTAAAACTTTCAGCAGACTTGTCCCAACCTTGTGTATCTCATTCTCCTCAGGGACTCAGCCTTGTAAACAAGTGACATACAACACTAGTGTAGAGATTGCTTGCATTCCATTCTGCTGATCATTCTGAGGTTACATATACACCCATATGGAAAAGAAATAGAAGAAACTTATAAAAAAATATATAACTTTCCATCACCTCCAGTTTATGTTTCATGTATTGTGCATCATATAAGTCATATATGATTTACTCCTGAAAGTGGCCACTTTTGTATTCTTTTCATACAATAATAAAAAGAATTGCATAAGAATCATGTGAGAACCATGTATGTGGAAAATAAGGAAAGCACACATCAACGTATGTTTTTCATACATGTTTCATATAATTTTTGCAGTTTTTTTTACTATGCCTGTTATAAAGACATATACTTTACGTATATGAACAAATACCATTACATGTAGGTTTTCTGTATGTAAAGTGAATATTTTTTCCAGGGAAATTATACTGTCTTTATATGTTTCATATAGGTTTATTAAATGGCATCTAATAAAAATTTCTATAAAAACATATAGGAATATGTACCATTACATATAGATTTTATTGTATGTTAAGGGAAGTCAGCCTATGAAATTTGCAATAAAATTATCAAAATTACATACTTTTTTTATGATTATTTCATACAGCTTCATATAAGTTTCTATCATAAGAAACATGTAACTCACATATGAAAGTGACGAAACTTCATTTGTCCCTTCGCTACTGCAATACTACTTTCTACCATTCCAGCTACATAACTGCAGTCTATAAATGCTTTCAATATCTGTAATGCTGCAAAAAAATGGCTGTTAGGCAAACTTTTTATTTAATGGACTTTATTTGCAGTGAACTGATATTATAGTGAACATCAACATGGGCAAAACTAGGGAGGGATAAAAACCTGCCCACTTAAAACAATTTCCCTCTAACAGGTAAAACCTGGCTACAAATGTGACACTGTAACAGTAACAGTAACAGTTACTTCCAGTTGGATAATGATTGTGGTGTGGTTTTAAGGGGGTGTTGTAACAGAAACAATTTTACTTTTGGCACGGAGCTCTGTGATCTTGGCGTTGATTGTGCTGCCAATGCTGGAGGGCTGGGTCCCAGGCCACCTCTCAAGCGTTGCACCTATATATTATGAACACAAGAATAGGGGGAAATGGAAAAGAATAACAGTACAATTATTGATCTTGAAGCAACCAATAAAAAAGCATCATGACATTATATTAATGACTGATGGTGCCGGCTCTATTGCACTGTATTGGAGATAAATGGAGAACGTAACTAAAAAGAAATACATCACACTGTATGACCTTTGATAAAGAAATGCCTGTATCAAATGCAAGATTATACTTCAGACTGAAAATAACTTATTTTCCTAAATGTGTTCATTTGTTTATTTGCTGTTGGACAAAAAAAAAAAATAAAGATTTCAGAGGCACTTGAAAGAGCAGAGAAAGTGGTAGCCTACAATAGCATGTCATGAGAGGACCAATATTACACATATGCATATAAAGAAAGAAAAGGAAGAGCAGACAGTATTCTATGAATTAGGTTCTTCCATTTGACAGAGGCATTTTTTTCATTAACAGTTATAGATATAAATGTTGGGTAGATATGTTCTCCATGCCTGTCATAAAATTTAACACAACCGCCACTAAAGTCTGACAATGTAGAATGCTGGTAAGGTGTATGACTCCCTACATATTCCTCGTCTGAAATCAGCAACAAAAAAGCATGGACTATTGTCAAAACACATACCATAAAAGGTTGAAAACTTACTGTAGATAGCATCCAGTTTACGTTTGTCCAGAGGTAGACGAGCATCTCCTCTGCCTCGTTTCCCCCCTCGAAGATTGCTCACCAGCAGTATCTCCACTGGGAAGACTGCTGTGAGCAGATGCCTCACAAATACTGTAGCCGAATTTGCATTGACTGCATAGGCCCACGCCAGTTTCTCTACCATGACTCTAGTCCCAGGATGGATCTCCATCTATTTAAACAAGGAGACATGATGAGTATTTAGGGTTCAAATGTAATTTGCTCACCCCTAGAGACTGAAGACATTAAAACAAAAATTAGATCTGCCATACTCAAAATCTATTACCTTAGACGATGGAATGACAGACTCTGATGTGGAGCTGGACGGTGAAGATCTGGGGAGGGACAGCAGTGAATCTGCAGATGATGAACCAGGCCTGGACTGCGGAGACCTTTGGGGGGGCAGTCGTGGTGTGGTCAGCTCCGAACTGGATCTCTTAGGAGGTTCAGCCAAATCAATTACATTCTTCATGGTCTTCAGGAGTTCAGGCACATCTATCCACAGCAGATCGCAAACAAAAATGGAACATCATTCTTTAGTACAATGTAAAGTAGGCTAAAGTGATTTTTTTAAAGTGTTTTGGTTGTCTAATTGTTAAATAACTGATAAGAATTGATACCTTGGACAAGCAACTCCCTCAACTTGGCATTCTCTTCTTTCAGGTCTTGGATCTCCCGCTTTAATTCAACCATCTTTGGCAGACTTTTATCATTATGAATGACTGAGGGCGGTGAATCACTGTACATTGCAAGGAATTCCTCTGCAGGGTCTTTCCTTGTGAGATCCTTTGACTTCTGGGTATACAGACAGACAGACAGACAGAGAGAGAGAGAGAGAGAGAGAGAGAGAGAGAGAGAGAGAGAGAGAGAGAGAGAGAGAGAGAGAGAGAGAGAGAGATCTGACATTCGATTTACATGATACAACTGAAAAACATGGTCACCTCAAAATAGCAAATAGATGTCACCTTGACTTGCAATGACTGAGTCAGAAGAGTGTCATCTGGATCTGAGTCATCTGGATCATCCTGATATTTTTCAGGGCGGACTGGTACCCTCTTGGTCAGCTCTGCAGGTTCATTTTCCTTCAACAGTGCATTAAGTTTACGGGTTGCCTCATAACGAGTAACTAGAGAACAAAGGAAGAAAGCAAACAAACAGATTTAATGGCAAACTGCTTAATATTCGAAAGCACTTTTTGTATCACCAGGTTATGACACTGTCAGCATAACAATATAGTATGTGTTGTGTAGAGCTGTGGTTCACACAATGGGGTTTGCAAAAAATAGTAATTAATATTTTACTATATTCCCATTCATATGAAACTTTGGTTAATGTTTAATAAACTTTGTGTACTAAAACATGTATAAGACAAATCTTATCAGACATCAGACAGGTGTTTGTGATCTAATTTGTGTCAGTTTAAGGGTACTTAAAAGCATCGGCGTCGGCAGACCCTTTTCACCGGGGCACGTGCCCCGTTGTGGATCTGCGGTGCCTGGGTATGCCTGGGGCACTGATTTTTTAATTAATTAATTTATTTATACCTTTAATTTTGTTTTATTTAAGTCTGACTCATCTGGCAATCTACAGAATGCATGCTAGCATTTTTTTTTCTTAAAATAGGCCTATAGACTACCACTTTCGTTAGAATTTAAGTCCGACATACGGACAGAGTAATTAGAATCCACTTGCGGCCACTCGGAGCATGTTGCAGCCGGAGAGTTGCCTGTAACACAGAGCCAGGAGTTGTCCAGCACAGCGTCAGCGACCATTCACTCCGGCCGGCGTGAAGTGAAGTAAACAGTAAGCGTTACATTTTTATCCTCTGGAAGCATAGAATGTCTAACAAATGTGTATGCCTTTCATCAAATAAGGTGAAGGGGCGTCTCTGAAGTGGTGTTATTAGCTAATGTGGTCACGTCTGTCGTTATGCTATAGTAGCCAGACAGTTCGCTAATATATTAAACTGTAGCGATAACTGTTTAAGCTGGACCTGTTGATCGGAGAAAGATCACAAATGTCGGGTTCACACTACATGCCATCTTATGGTGTTTCTCGATTCTTTACGTTCATGTTTTCAGGGGGTGATGATCCCGTGATGGGGTATCCAAGTTGTCTTGTCAGCTTAGTTAGCTAGCTATCGGCATACTGTATAAGACATCTTCTCAAGTTGCCTGGAACCAATGGCACCGATGTTATACTAGCGCAATTTATAACAGAATACAACACTCGGAGGTGGATGCTGTTTTGTACGCTGTTGCTTTTAAAAATAGCCCAGTGCATGCTTAAATAAGCAGGCTGGCTTAAGCAGCTCAAGCACACGTTGGTCTCAAAGTTGAAAATGAATGATTCTGAAATTATTCTCATTCTGGTGTTTTCTGCTCGAGTAGGCCTACAGACAAAAGCACAGACATTAAGGGGGCATGATGACATACAGGTGGTTACTTTCAAGACAGTAGAAACATAATGTAGAAAAAACAAACAATTGATAGGTATCATTCATAGCATGCATATAGACGAATGTCCTGTTTTTACTATTCGTTTTTTTGGTGTGTCAGGTATGTAGAGAGTTATGGAAGAAGTATGTTGTACTAGTAGGCTATGTTATTTTATGATCTTTTGCTGGCATTGAATTATTTGTTATCTCAGTGACCGGAACTAGATATAACAGCCTACTGTATTAGTTATGATTTTGATCTCAATTCAACTCAAACAACATTGTTCTTGTAGATGGACATCAGAAAGTTATTCGCTCGGAGCAGGGATAAAGCAGCAAGGAGAAATGAGAGAGCTACGCTAGGTAACAAGGCAATGCAAACCACTTTTAGGTAACAACCCAGTTGAGTTGACCACTGGTCACTAGCCCAAGCCTAACAGTTACATATCTGTCCAGACAAAGAGGAGCAGCAGAGTGCCGGAGGAGGTGACGGAGGAGTTGAAGGAAAAGGTGAAGGAGAGAGGGATGTTGATGAGCACGAGCAGAGGTGATATGACTATTACTTTCATATTAATTAGGAATAACTGCAAACAGGTTATACACAAGTAACTTTACATATGCATATATACAAATCTAGATAGTGAAAATGCAGACAGGAGACTGTAATATGTTCTTGTTGCTTCAAGACTCAGTGCAGCAGAGTGCAGAGGAGAGGAGCAGATTGAAGGGACGCAGGTAGAGTTGGCATTGAGAGATGACACTGACAGGTGAGACTCAGCTTAGATTTGATTAATTTTATTTGAACTTTTAATGGTTATCTGAGGTAACCATTGATCATATGATTTTTTGTATGTTGCACCAGACAGGAGAATCAGAGGGCAGAAGAGAATGAGCTGGTTGAGGCAGGGGAAATGCAGAGAGAGAAGGAAGGACAACAGGAGACAGACAGGCCAGAGAGATCACACCCCAGATATGAGACTGAGAAAACAGTTGCCACAGTGGCAGAGAACATTAGACTGGGGGCAAGAGAAAAAAGCAGTGTCCACAATGTTGAGGGACATACAAGTGATCTTGGGGGAAAGGAGTCTGGCCCAAACCAAGTTAAGTTGTCAAAATATCCCCAGCACAACTTTGGTGCCAAGAATCGATCCTTTAACGCCAACTGGTTTGAAAGCTTTACATGGCTGGAATATTCCAAGTCTAAAGATGCAGCCTTTTGTTTTCCCTGTAGAATATTTGGGAAACATTTGAAGAATGACACCTTTGTAAACACTGGCTTTCAAAATTGGAAAAAAGCTCTGGATGTCTATAGAGAGCATGAGAAATCACCAGCCCATAAGGCAAGCATGGAGTCTTGGTGTAGTTATAAAGCCAGTGCGGCTCATGGCAGTGTTGTCGAGCAGTTGGATTCTGCAAGTGAGCGTGAAATCAAAGAGAGACGCGAGTACCTCAGCCGGGTTGTGGCTGTTACCAAGTTTTTGGGTAAACAAAATATCCCATTCCGTGGCCATGATGAGGGCATGTCCAGCGACAACCAGGGAAACTTTCTGGAGTGTATGAACCTCTTGAAAGAGTTTGATCCTTTTCTTCAGGCATATTCACCACCATCTCACAGTACATACTTATCACCTTCATCCCAAAATGAGGTCATTCAATGCTGTGCCCAAGAGATAGTAAAAGCTATCAGTCAAGAAATAAAGGAGGCTGGAATGTTTTCAGTAATGGCAGATGAAGCGAGAGATGGCACCACTGAGCAGCTAGCTGTGTGTGTTCGTTATGTTGCTGGGGGGAGTGTGAAAGAGCATTTGCTAGCCATGACAGATTTGAAAGGGTTTGACGCAGAGTCCATTACCACTGCAATTGAAGATCAGCTAAGATTGAATGGCTTAGATCATGTGAAGGTGGTTGCACAGGCTTATGATGGCGCCTCAGTCATGAGTGGGACTGTTGGAGGGGTCCAAGCTAAGTTCAGAGAGAACCATCCCATGGCCATTTATGTGCATTGCTATGCACATCAATTGAATTTAGTGCTGTGTTGCACATGTCAAGCCATACCAGAGGCCAGGAATTTATTTGACCTCATGCAGAATGTGTATACATTCTTTTCAGTCTCCCTTGTTAACCACGACAAGTTTAAGGAGACCCAGAAACAGCTTGGCTTACAGCCTTCTGAGCTGGTACAGCTGTCCAAGACCCGATGGTCGTGCCAGCTGAGGTCAATCAACGCTATGATAGAGAATTTCCCCGCAGTTCTCACGTGCCTGTCCAACATCAGCAACCCCACGGCTGTGGGTTTGCATGCCAACCTTGCCAGGTTCACCACAATTTATCTGTTGATGGTCTTCAAGACTTTTTTGTCTGTGACAGAAAGTCTTCACAAATACCTGCAAAGTGAAACTGTGGACCTGGCAAAAGCAGAGGAGTTTAAATGCGCTGTGTGTGCCACTCTAAAAGAAATGCGCACTGACCCCAAAGCGACGGAGGTATATGACCGTGCAAAGGCCTTGTGCGAAACGCACCAAATCCCTGAGTCATGTGTTCCAAGACAAAGGCAAAAGCAAAGACGCCTGGAGGAGTACATAGTCGAGTCTAGTTGTGGGGCAGCGAGTGACCCAGGCAATGCTGAAAAATTGAGAACAAATGTCTACCTACCTTGCCTAGACAGGATGATTGCGGAGCTGGAGCAACGCTTTTCATCTCTGAACAGCGTTGTTCTGAAGGGTGTTCAGGCCTGTAACCCAGGCTCGAGCACCTTTCTCAAAGAGGAGGACCTCAGAGGTCTCGCAGATCACTACAATGTTGATCTTAAACAAGAGGAGGTGTGGGTAGCGAAACATTACCTGGACAGAAAGCAGGAGAGCCTGCCAATTACTGACATGCAATGTCTTTTCGGTTTACTCGATAATGTCATGTTCCCTACACTGACACAGGTCATTAAAATATGTCTGACCATTCCTGTGTCCAGCTGCAGTTGTGAAAGGACATTCAGCGTACTGAGACGCCTTCACACTTGGTTGAGGAGCACAATGGGGCAAGATAGGCTTCATCATCTTGCCATCATGTCGGTTGAGCGAGGAGAACTCTCCAAATTAAGCCAGTCACAATTGATCGACAGCTTCGCAAAAATGAAGCAGAGACGCTACCGTTTACTGTTAAAAAAATGAACAGCTCCCCTATCTTTCTGGCCATGATATAAACACCTCATAGGATAATCACCATCACACATAGGATGGTCTGAAATAGAAATGATAAACACAGACATGTATGTATGTAGAGGTGTTTTTTTGTTTTTCCTTTTACAGTTGCACATTTCAAGTTTTCAGTTTTCAAGTTCATGTTTGCTGACAGATATTTATTCATGTTTGATGAAGATACGCTTTATGATAATAAATAAGTGCTATAAAATATTTGCTTGCGTGCTTGCATTAATTATCTGTGCCCATGCTTTTTTTAAATAAATAATTGCCCAAAATTTTTTTAGCTCGCGCGCTTCGCGCGCTCACATTTTTTTTTCGGTGCCCTATTGTGCCCCTGTATGGTATTTGGTGAGCTGACGCCCCTGCTTAAAAGTAGGAACCACAGCTACAGAGTACTACAACTATGGTTAGTGTTGTTCATGCAATCACTTAGAGACAAGGAAAGTTGTGCAGATAAGCATTTTGTAGATCAGTCGCTTATACATGATAAAATGGTGTCAAAACTGTAGTAAATAATATGAGTTCCATTAAAATGTGTCAAGAGTTGGCTTATTAAAATAGGGATCATATTTTTACTTGACTTTACCACCAATAATCGTGTAAGCTAATTATTCATCATGTATACTGCAAAACATTTGTTGGAAAGTATTTATCCACCTAGCAAGGAAAGTAAGCACAAAATGTCCCCTGTCTAACTTTAGACGCCTATTTTCAGGTTATGTAGAGAAGACAATCTTCACTTTGAACCATAGCAGCATTAACTTACCACTGACAAATATAACAGTGGCCCGGTAGTGGGGCCACCCTCCACGCTGTTTCTTCCCATGGCGCCATTCGATAACGGCTGAGTAGGTGGAGAGGGGATTCCCATGTTGGTCCATCTTGGAATCATCGTACCTCCGTATATTATCAGTTTTTACTTCACTGAGCTTCCCACAATCCTCCCCTTCACTCCACCGCACCACTGCAAACTTCCTCTCCTTGTGTTCTGTAGTGAAACATAATGTAATTATTGCTTACATGTAGCTAAGCAATATATGACCAATACACTACCTAACCATCATTTTTTTCTTTTTCTTTTGAAAAAAATTATTATTTTTTACAGGGCACCTGTAGGTTTAGGCAAGTGTAATTTCATATGCACAATTCCGCCTTCTTAACTGAGAATTCCCACATTTTATTGGTTTAATGTGTTTTAGCATTCAGCTAACTATCACTTAGCAAACGCTACATAAACAGAAAATCCGATGTTCGCTAACTCCTTAAATTACGTAAATGTACTTACCACTAACGGGAGGTTCATCTGTCTGCAGTGTATCCATCGCGCGATGATGATATGCAGAGAGAGCATCAACCGTCAAATATCAACCGTCAACCGTTAAAATAACGCACTCTCGCGTGATGTGCCAAGGCCTCGCGTTGATAGCTGCCAGGTACACCTTCGCTCTGACCGGCATGATGGGCATGACCCGCCCTTCGCTGTCTTTGATTGGACGTATCCTGATACTCCCAGCAAATCGACGCTCTCAGGGATAAAAACAAACTTTTAACTTCCTGGGTGAAATGGTAAATCGATCGTCGAACTGGCTTCTGTTACTTTAGAGACATGCCGAAAAGAAAAGTTGTGAGACCTAACACAACAGAAAGAGACTGGCTGCGGAGAAACGTTCCTACACGGACTTTGACGAGATGGAAAAAAAGGTATATGCACGCTCTCTGCAGCTCATAGGTGACGTTAACGTTACAGTTATCGTTACTAGTTACTGTCCATTGTTTCATTAGGAAAATCAACAGAGCTTTGAGTGACAGCGGGGAGCACACCGCGCAACATGTAAGTGCAATTTATCTCTTGTCCTCTCTGTTTATCAGCTAACAATAGTCAATGTAAGGTGAACTGTTTCTCACCGCACTATAATCATTCAATCCCGAGTCAAGGTTATGTGTACCAATGTAAGCTGAAGTGTCACTTTTGCACAAAAGTATGAAAAGTATGAAACTTCATACACTTAGGTGCATGTATTCTCAATGAGCACGAATTACAGTGGTAACATAATAGCCTACATGATGTTTGCCACATGAATGGTGAATTCTGTGCATTTGTTGTGAGAAGGAAATCCCAGTATTTGAAAACCTAAAATGTACTTCATAATATCTCTGTTATATTTAAGTTATCCAAAATGTTGCTTGAGTAAATGTGAAACGTTGACTAGAAGAAGAAAATGAACTGTTTTTAACTCATAAACAAAGCACTATCTTATTGTGGTTCAAAAACAACCAGTCCACAATATGGAAAGGGAGAAAAACTGCATTGTAATTGTTTCCTGGGGAGCTGTGTGAAATCTGTCTCAAACGAGTTCTTGATATACCATTTTAAGGAAAGTGATGAAGATAATACCGAGAGAGAAGAGCAGCATGCAGGACCTCTCACAGTACCACAGCAGGTGAGAAATAAATTACAGGATTATACAACCTCCCCTCTCTCTCTCCCATATTTACATATTTATTTATGTAACCTTTTTCTCATGGCTTTTAAAATCTGAATATAGGTGCCCAGGCTATAAGTTGATGTCATCCCTTCATTCTTATGTTGTTCTGTGCACACCAAGTCTCTTCTACACTGATACATCACAGTGTAGAAGAGAGAGATGTAGAGTTCACAGATGTCTTCAAGTGAGCTCGGCTTCTCTCCAGCCGCCCATAGTGGCTCTGTGCCGTCAGTCCAATATCCATTCCATGAATTAGGTCACTGTTAGATCCAATCTCTAATTCTTTTATCTATTCAATAAATGATGTTCCTCTCAGGAAAGTGAAGATACCACCCAAAGAGATGAGCTGAGAGAAGAACCTCTCACACTGCCAAAGGTGAGACAAAACTACAATATTAGACAACTCTACCTCTGTTGCTTACTCTTACAGTCAAATTACAATTATCTATGTTGTTTCTTTGTATCATTATTAGGAAAGTGATGAAGATGATAGCCAGAGAGAAGAGGAGAGAGCAGAACCTCTCACAGTGCCACAGGTGAGACAAAACTGCAGTGTCATATAATCTGCTCCATCTCTATCCCTCTCTTTGTCTTTAATGATTTGTTAATTTCTGTCCTTTTCAGGAAAACAATGAAGGTGGCAGCCAAAGACAAGAACAAAGAGCAGAATCTTTCACAATGGTGCAGGTGAGAAAAAACTTAAGCACTTACATATGAGGTTGATTACACATTAGATTCATTTGTCATTGGACAAACTGTAACATATTCTGCAGTTTATTAACGTGTACGCTTTCTATCCATCCGCTTATTTTTCTCTTTCTCATGTGTTTTAGCTTCTGTTTATCTTCCATACTAAGTGCAGTCTGCCAAAACAAGGTTATGAGCAAAACAAGGGAAACCTGATCAGTTTCAATGCAGTGCTTCTCTTTCTATCATTTAGGACAATGTCCCTCAAGAAGTTGATGATGTCCACTCCTCCCATGGACTAACAGAAGAGCAAAGCATCATCTCGATTCTCTCCTTTAGATTGAGACACAACACAACAGGTGTATTAATGGAAGACCTGCTGAAACTGCTCAAATTGCATTCTGCTCGGACTAGTGCAGTTCCAACAAGCAAGTATTTTCTGGAGAAACCATTAGCTGGTATTACACATCAGTTTGAACGACACCATTACTGCAGAGTTTGTACTAAGTACATTGGTTCTTCACAATCTCTGGAAGAAACACTCAAATGTGTGTCATGTTCCTCATTCATGACAGTGAAAGCCAGTTTACAGGAAAGACATTTCTTTATTCACATACCATTGAAGGATCAGCTGAAAGACATTCTTGAGAACCAGGGTATGCATGATCTATGTTTTTGTGCTGATGCCGGTACAAAGCATGTAATAAATGACATATGTGATGGCACCTTATATCAGACTTTGAAAAATAACAGTAAAGAGGATTTTCTGTCCCTTACATTCAATTGTGATGGTGTACCAGTTTTTCAGTCCTCCAAATTTAGTATTTGGCCAATATTATGCTGTGTTAATGAGATACCACCTGAGAGTAGGGATAAACATATACTTTTATGTGGTTTGTGGTTTGGATCCAAGAAGCCAGACATGTCCTGCTTCTTTAAACCATTTGTTGAGGAGTGTGCCAATCTTTCTCAAGCTGGTTTTGAGTGGCAGCATCCTAGTGACCAGTCATTGAGACACATAAAAGTGCACACATTGTGCTGTGTGTGTGATGCAGTTGCAAGGCCATTACTACAGAATTTTAAGCAGTTTAATGGTGAGTATGGCTGTGGAGTCTGCCTTCACCCTGGTATGCAAACAAGGAAAGGAAAAGGAAGCACAAGGGTTTATGCATGTCCAGATGAAAAGCCAAGTGACAGAAATTATAAAACCACAGTCAAAATAGGACAAATAGCTGAAAGAGAAGGGAAGACCATATTGGGCATAAAGGGCTCATCTGCTCTTGCAGATTTACCATTGTTTGATCTAATCAATGGGATGGTCCCTGACTACATGCACTGTGTGTTGCTTGGTGTGTGCAGATATATGGCGACTTTATGGATGGATTCTAAAAGCAGTTCTAAGCCATGGTATATTGGTGCACAAACAGCCATCATCGACAGACACCTCTTGTCTATTAAACCTCCAAGTATTGTTGCTTGAGTTCCAAGATCTCTAATAGAACGCAAATTCTGGAAAGCCCATGAATGGCAGCACTGGCTTTTGTACTACAGCTTGCCAGTTCTGAAAGGCATACTTCCACAGAGGTATCACTCTCATTGGGCATTACTGATAGAGGGCATAAGCATTCTGTTGGGGTCTGAATTAAATGCTGAGCTGATAAATCACGCACATGACGCATTAGTGTACTTTGTTGGAGGTGTGCAGTCACTGTATGGGAAAGAGCACATGACATTCAATGTTCATTCACTACTGCATTTAAGCAAAAGTGTTGTACACTGGGGTCCTCTGTGGGCTCACTCAGCCTTCATGTTTGAAGATTTCAACGGGTACCTCCTGAAACAAGTCAAAAGTAGTCAAGCTGTTCCACAACAAATATGCAAACAAGTGGCATTATCCCGTGCTTTCCCCTGTTTAGCAAAGCAATTCTTGACAAATGCATCGGCAGAAGTTAAAGATTTCTGCAATGAAATGAGACAGGGAAACCAGCATGTCAAGAAGTATAAAAAGTTGACTGAGGTGACTGCCCTTGGTCCACCAAATGTGAGATTTATATCTCTTGGTGACCAAGCTGCTCTCCACACAGTGAGAGAGGTTCCCACAAACTCTGTGGTGAGTTACTACAAGAGAATTGCTGTAAATGGTGGTGTTGTTCATGGTCATACCTACAGCAAAATAAAACAAAGAAACAACTCTGTTGTGCTTTTGAAGGATGGAAGTATTTTTACAGTCTCACACTTTATTGACATGGGTGATCAATGTGTATATGCCATAGGAAAATATGGCAATTGTACAGTGCAGAAGTTGGCCAGAGGTTCTACAATCAGAACTCAACTGAGCTACATGTCAACTGTTCACTTTCCCACAGGCTTTCACAAAGCCATAAATGCCACTCTGATAGTTAGACCATGTATGTACATACAGTGTCCACAGTCCCACTCGATCGTATGTCGGCTACTGAATATGTATTACTGTAAATGATTGAGTGTTAACTGTGAAGGTGGAGTTATTGCTGTTGTGTTTCTGAGCAGAAAAGGATATATTTGTCCAAATTACTATTGTAACAAATTAAATTATAATTCTTATTCTAATGTAATCTGCTGATCTTGTGCAAAATTAAAAATATTTCTACAACAAGAATGGAATGAATACGATTGTATATAATTGCTCCTAAAATGTTAAACAATATTTTGCATGAAAACCTGTTTTTAGTCAACTCATGATTTCCCTGTAATTTCATTGTCAAATCATGTTGTTTATTTGAATGTCTCACATTTGTGGCAACACAAGTACATTTTATAAGTATTTTCTATAATGTTTGCAACAGTTTAGTTTCACTGATGAATGTCCAACTTATATAAGTTTGATATTACATTTTCCTACTAAGGATATTGTATGCAACATTACGTCATATATTGTTCTTATAAATACCCAAATCATACAAGTTTCATTTTGTTCAAATTTACTAAGGATCTTATATCTGGTTTCACTGTTGTATGCTTTACGTACAAGTTTCAGACAGAAGACATACAAATTTTATAAGATTCATCTATATCTTTTCCATACGGGCAATGCATCAGTTTTTCAGAGCTTTTAAAAAACATACTCCTCCTGCCCCTACCAATGGAGATCATGGTGGCAATGCTCTAGCTAGCACCTCAGCAGCTAGCCCTGCACCTACCCCTACCAGTGTTGTAGCTAGCAGCGCATCAGCTAACGTTAGTAGTGGTTCTGCTGCCTGCATCACTCCAGCAGTAGCTAGCATAACACCAGCAAGAACTACTTCTACTCTACCTCCTCCTTTCCCAGCTGTTCTTACAGTTAACCCCAAACTTCCCATTTTACCCAGTGACTTAACCACCATTGCACCATCTCAGCTATTATTAAGTAGCTACCCAAAACGTGCATTTAGCAAAAAACTGAGGTCGTTCAATCCTGCCTGGTACCGCACACGACCATGGCTTGAATACTCTGCTGAACGGGATGCATGTTTCTGCTTTCCCTGTCGCAAATACAGTACTGTGAATGAGAGGGATGTTGTGTTCACTCTGACTGGTTTCAACAACTGGAAAGTTGCACTGGAAAGTGACAAAGGGCTGCAGAGGCATGTGTCCTCCCACAACCATGTGCATGCTCTGGGCTGAGCACCAGAAGAGAGAGGCTACTGGGGGAAATGTTGACACATTATTGTGTTACGGTTTGAAGGAGGAGATGGACCCAAGATGCAGAGGTTATAACAAAAGGGGATTTAATATACAAAAAGGTCTTAAATAAGACAAAAACAAAACAGGAATACTAACAAAAGTTACACTGGCGACAAGGCGCACGGAGAACAAGGAACGAGGAAGCAGGAGAAGCTGGTCGAAACAGCAGGAACAAACAAACCATCTCTTACGACGTGTGGAGAAAACAACGAGTACAACCCGACACCAGACAAATCGAAACAGAGGCTTAAATACACAGCAGGAAGGCCGGGGCAATTACACCAGGTGAAACACATGAGGATTGGAGATCACAATCAAAAACAGGAAGTGAGACACCGAGAAGCTGAAACAAGACAGTGAGAGCAAGGCTACAAAATAAAACAGGAAATAGAAAACACACAGACGACAAAAATCAACAAACTAAAATGACAGGACACCACAGTACCCCCCCCCCTCAAGGACCGGATTCCAGACGGTCCATAACCGAGAAGGGTGGGAGGAGGGGGGAACCGGAGGAGGGAATCCGGGAGGTGCCCAGGGTCTCAGGCCGACGGCTCCGTGGCCGCTTCGGAACCTGGCACAATGTCTCAGGTGGAAGGCCCCGAGGCCGGACAGGAACGAAGCACGGGGGCTCCTCAGGAGGACGGCGCTGGCACCGCGAGGATCTCCGACGCCGAAACACAGGGGACGTCAGCCGAGAGCCTCCGGCGCGGAGCAGGCACTGGAGCAGGGACTGGAGCTGGGTGCGGAGCTGGCACCGCGAGAATCTCCGACGCCGAAACACAGAGGACGTCAGCCGAGAGCCTCCGGCGCGGAGCAGGGACTGGAGCTGGGTGCGGAGCTGGCACCGCGAGGATCTCCGACGCCGAAACACAGAGGACGTCAGCCGAGAGCCTCCGGCGCGGAGCAGGCACGGGAGCAGGGACCGGAGCTGGGACCGGAGCTGGCACCGCGAGGATCTCCGACGCCGAAACACAGAGGACGTCAGCCGAGAGCCTCCGGCGCGGAGCAGGCACGGGAGCAGGGACCGAAGCTGGGTGCAGAGCTGGCCCCGCGAGGATCTCCGACGCCGAAACACAGAGGACGTCAGCCGAGAGCCTCCGGCGCGGAGCAGGCACTGGATCTGGGTGCGGAGCTGGCACCGCGAGGATCTCCGACGCCGAAACACAGAGGACGTCAGCCGAGAGCCTCCGGCGCGGAGCAGGGACTGGAGCTGGGTGCGGAGCTGGCACCGCGAGGATCTCCGACGCCGAAAGACAGGGGACGTCAGCCAAGAGCCTCCGGCGCAGAGCTGGGACCGGAGCAGGTGCTGGAACAGACGCCGCTGTGAGGACCACTGACGTCGAAGAATGAGAGACATCAGCTGGGGGCCTCCGGCGCGGAGCAGCGACTGGAGCAGGTGCTGGAGCAGGTGCTGGAACAAACACCGCTGTGAGGACCACTGACGTCGAAGAATGAGAGACATCAGCTGGGGGCCTCCGGCGCGGAGCAGCGACTGGAACAGGTGCTGGAGCAGGTGCTGGAGCAGACGCGGCTGTGAGGACCACTGACGTCGAAGAATGAGAGACATCAGCTGGGGGCCTCCGGCGCGGAGCAGCGACTGGAGCAGGTGCTGGAGCAGGGGACTGCGACCCAGTCGGGGCTGGAGGTGGCTGGTCCCTCTGAGCATGCTGCTGGAGGGATTGGCTTCTGCTGGGGATCCCCTCTCTCCAAGGTCCGCAATCCGCCAGAGGAAACCCCTTGAGGTTGCGGGGTCCCCAAAAGACTCCGCCGCTTCCAGCGTAGAGGACTACGGCTGGGGGATGGTGCCTGCGAGCTGGCTTTACAGGTGCCAGGTTAGTGCTGCGACCTCTGCCACCAACCGCAGACCTCTGCTGCAGGCTGCGGGGTCCACCTCTTGCCAGGCGGGTTCCGTAAAATGGGTTAGAGGATGGGTCTGCATCGCTGCGCAGCTTCCTCAACCTCTCCTGCACCTCCGGAAGGTATGGCACGGTGTGGCTCACCCAAGGGCGATCTTTAAGCCAGGCCTCCACCACCAAGATCTCCCTCAGGGTCTCCGCAGGGTCTGAGGATCCATCCTCCAGCTCGAACACCAAAAACTCAAAATAATAAACTTTTTCAAAAAATAAATTAACCTCTGCTGGGTCCATAGTTTGGTCGGGTTGTTCTGTTACGGTTTGAGGGAGGAGATGGACCCAGGATGCAGAGGTTATAACAAAAAGGTCTTAATAAGACAAAAACAAAACAGGAACACTAACAAAAGTTACACGGGCGACAAGGCGCACGGAGAACAAGAAACGAGGAAGCAGGAGAAGCTGGTCGAAACAGCAGGAACAAACAAACCATCTCTCACGACGTGTGGAGAAAACAACGAGTACAACCCGACACCAGACAAAGGGAAACAGAGGCTTAAATACAAAGCAGGAAGGCCGGGGCAATTACACCAGGTGAAACACATGAGGATTGGAGATCACAATCACAGACAGGAAGTGAGACACCGAGAAGCTGAAACAAGACAGTGAGAGCAAGGCTACAAAATAAAACAGGAAATAGAAAACACAAGACAGAAAACCAGAAACCTAAATGACTGAGCGTCACATATTGGTTGGCAAGACACAGGTAGAGAAAAACCGGTACTATGTTAAGAGTGTGGGCAACGCTGTGAAGTTCCTCTGTGTCAATGAGTTGAGTCTACGTGGAACAACGGAACACAGGCGTGATGCTGCTGGTCATGATGATGATGATATTGCTTCTGGGCTTTTTCTTAAGTTAATGGAATATACCCTTGAGAAAGATGAAAAACTAGCCAGCATCGCCAAGGGTATCCCAAGGAATGCATCATATACATCAAATCACATACAAAATGAAATTATTGACACACTGGCAAACATGGTGCTCGGAGAGATAAAAAAAAAATATGAAAATGCTGATGCTGTGGGTTTTTGCCTCAAGAGTGATGGGAGCAGGGACAGGTGTAATGTCGAAAACCTGTCAGTTATGATTAGGTTTGTCAGTGCTTCCCTACCCGAGGAGCATCTCATTGGGTTGCTTGACCTCGACCAACTAGGTGCACAGTACATAACCTCTGAGATCCTGAAGTGCCTCTCTGATGCTGGTTACAGTGCTGACAACATTCTGAGCCAGTGTTATGATGGAGCTTCAGTGATGAGTGGGGTGAGAGGAGGTGTTCAAGCTCTGCTCCAACAGAAGCTGGGAAAGTATATACCCTACATTCACTGCTACAACCACCAACTGCACCTGGTAGTTGTGCATGCCATGCAGAGCGAACAATGTACTAAAAGATTTTTTGATCTGTCTTCTTCCTTGTACAACTTTTTTCAGCACCACTACATCACTAGAAAATATGATGCTCCTAATCTTAGGAGGCTAATTCAAATCCGATGGACTAGCCACTATGAGGTGACACGTTACATTACTGAGAATGAAGATCAAATAATCACTGTTCTGTCTGAGGTGGCAACGGATGATGATGCTGCAGTGGATCTGTGCACTGAAGCATCAGGCCTGCTCTGCCAGATTAAGAGGCAGCACTTCTTTAAAATTGGCAAGTTTCTGGTGCAAGTGCTTGGTCTACTGAAACCAGCAAATGCCATACTACAGTCTCAGTCTGTGGATATGTGCAGAGCCTCAAACGAGGTTGGTACAGCACTGGATTCTTTGAGGGCCATGAGGGATCACAGCGATGAGTGGGGAGAGGGAGATCACACAGCAGCTGGGGATGACATTCCAGCAAAGAGAAGGAGAACAATGAATAGGCACCTCAGTGACAGTGTTGTAATTACAACAGTGGGCCACACAGACACAGATGACAGTGTTCCCCCCCATAAGACACTTAAAAGACCTCTACTAAACATTCTGGACCGGGCAATTACCGAGTTGGAGACAAGATTCTGCCAGAAGAATTTGGAGCTGATGAAGGCCACATCCAGCCTTGTGCCTACATCTGGCACATTCCTCCATGGAGCTCTGTTGCATCCTTTGGTTGAGCTGGCTGGCACTGATGCAGGATGTCTGAATAATGAAATCCTGGTGGCAAAGCCCATGTTGCTTAAGGAATGCCCCAATGAACCAGATCTGTCTACAGTGTGCAAAACCCTACAGCACTACAAGGCAGCATTTCCCTTGTTGTACAAGTTATACATTACAGCACTGGTCATTGGGGTTTCTTCAGCTGCATGTGAGAGCTCTTTCTCCACACTGTCCCGTGTCTTAACCCCCTTTCGCAGAACTATGCTGCATCACAGAAAGAGGAACCTGGTTATCTTGGCCCATGAAAAGTCAATTACATACAAGCTGGACATCGACGAATTTGTGAGGGAGTTTGCCAAGGGAAACAGGAGGCTGACGTTGACCTAGAGACCTAGGAGAACTTAACTAAAATTAGTGGCCAGCAAAAATGCTGTAGTTAGCCAACGTTGTTTGTTTTTTCTAGGCTAATAGCCTTTGTTTTATTTCTTTAATTTTTATTTAAAAAACTAAACAAAAACATCCTCCTAAGGGTGTTATAAAAATAAAAAAATACAAAAAAATACAAAAACATCCTCCTGAGGGTATTATAAAAATAAAAAAATACAAAAAAAATACAAAAACATCCTCCTGAGGGATTGCCACCTTATCGTGGTCAGGAGGTTTGAGTGCCTCAGTGACCCTAAGAGCTATACCAACAGAAGCTAGTCTTCATAGGGACACCCAAGTTGGGCAGGTCTTAGGGTAGAGGCCTGACAAAGTGCAGTCAGTTTAGGTTGAGGGTGGGACATACAACTAACAACCCAAGTTCATATATGGTTAGTCTAACAACAATAACTACAATGAAATAAGTGTGCCAAGCATTTGAGACCACAGTACTTTACAAGGCACTTGTTCAGTGTACCCGCATCCTAGTGAGTGAATTTGTCAATTAGACATGGTAAAAGGTGCTGGAGCACAATGCCCCCTCAAGATTTGTGGCTGCCCCCTCATACATGCCTGTCTAGACCCGGCCCTGCGTGACACTCTGGGTACACCGCGTCCGGTGAATCCTGCGACCCCTCGTGCCACTGCCACTTCACCAGGCGAGCGATGGCATTGACGTCTGACATGTCATATTTCCTGTGGGGCCATGTTGAGCCAGGAACTCCGGGCATTCGCTGAATGGTTGCCCAGAGAAATTCATCAGGACTGTAGGTGTCTTTGAACCACTCCATCAGTGCCAGCACTCGGCGGTCCTCCAACACACTGCGGATGAAGCCCCGGCTAACCACAAAGTAGGCACTTCCAGACATTATGGTGATGTTGAAGGGAGGAGGCTCCTTTGCCTTCCCTGTGCCCTGAGGGAGTTAAAATTGTGAATTAATGTTAAAGTGATGACCAATAAGTTATAATGTTAACTTTATAAATATATGTTATGCAAAATAGGTACCTGGATTTCCCCATCTATTATTTTGTGTGAATTTGTCACTCTCCACACTTTTCCCGCAGGTATTTCTTCTGACTCTAAGCTGTTCCCGCCCCTCAGTGAACGCAGTGTCCTTACAATCTCCAAGTTGGTTTTCAGAGGGAAATCTTGGCCACAAAGGTTGATGACGTATTTCCATTGTGTGCTGCTGTTATAGAGATCCGCCAAACAGTTAAGGTCAGCCTGGACACGTGACCAGGCCGCATAGACCACATCAACAGGCTGACTGACCAAGAAGATGTTCGGGAAGCAGTCAGTAATTGCCCAGATGGCTCAAAATATTTTGAGGTGCGTAGATGGCTCGCAGCAGGCGCTCAAAGCTCTGCACCTAAGAGCATATACAATAATATATTAATAATGTATCCTTTTTGTGTACTTGAATATAACTAAAATTCACAAGCGGTGGTGAAGAGCTCCTTTGATTGATGACTTTTAAGTTAATAGTTTACTCCACTTTTAAAGTTTATTTTAATTAAAATTCAGACTTTAGAATCTAAATACCTTATGATGCACAACCATAGAGTATGCCAGGGGAAAGTCCTCTTCTTCCTGGCTCAACGGAGATGTTAAGTATTTTCGTCTTAATTTGAATGCACTGTAAATAAACAATATTAAACAAAGAACTTTCAGTGATTTAAGTGGAATTCAATATTCAAATATTGACAAAGTAAAACGTCTAAAATCCGTTGTTTAAAAGCAACACACCTGCAGTCTTCGGTTGCATTCACGTAATGTTCATCAGGGATGTGAACACTCTTGTGGAAGTCTTTGTTGACGGTCAGTGATTTGGCCTGCTCCAGTGCCTCCCTCTCTCCCTGCAGGATAGCTGAGCAGTTGCACACTTTCTCTGGGCTGTCATCAGAGTCTGTAAACTCCAACCAGCTGTACCTGAGAACTGAGCTGGGATTCCAGCCTGGATTACTGCGAGTTAGTAGTGAGAGGATCCATAGTGATCCCAGTGCAATGGTGAGCTTCAGGAGCAGGCGAAATCTGCCTCGTTTCAGTAGCCTCATTGGGGGAGAGGAGTAACCTTTACTAGGTCTTTTTGAAATGGGAGTTATGGATGTATTCCACCTGCCATTCCCCTTTTAATTGGTGTCAATGAGTCAATTTCTGTGTAGATCAAAGATTACATGACTAAAATGGTTAATGATTGCCTGAAAAATTACAATATCCTTGGTACTTGCTTAACTGAGCTGTTTCTTAATAAGTTAAGACTTTTGGTAGATGTCCCAGTTATTGATACATTCTGTGGTTTAATGCACACTAAGCTATGTTTTCTATTGAGTAATTTTTTTAATGTTACATCCTATGATACATCCCATCTGTTGTAGATCCAGGCAATTCCTCTGCTTGTTCTTGCTCCTGTAAGAGAAGTGATACAGACAACCTTTCTTTAGCCACACAATTTCTAGGGATAAAGTTCAAAGATGACAATGGGCCTCATTTGCTAACAGTGCAAAATCTGAGCTTAAACCGTAAACACGATGCACATTTGACGCACGAATATGGGATTCATCAAAATGCTCGTACCTAAATTTGTTCTTACCCTGCGAACACATTTTTAACTTCCTTTAACCATGCGTACGCAAAAATGATGAAGGCCTCTCAGTCCTAAAAGATTTTAACACACCCTTTTAACTAAATGCATAGTATATCAAATTCCATTTAAAAAAAAATGTTATGCATTGACCAGATGTATTTATCTCTATAAAAGCCTGCTGTTTCTGGATAAACGGGGCGTGGCTTCTTCTGTGAGAGAGAGAGAGAGAGAGAGAGAGAGAGAGAGAGAGAGAGAGAGAGAGAGAGAGAGAGAGAGAGAGACTGTGTGGGTGTGTGTGCGCGCGCGCGCGTGTGTGTGCGCTGATAATCACATGTATTCAGTTATTAATCGATGATGTCAGATCATAACTCCGGAACGTTCCGGGCGCTTTTACAGTGTTTTTTCCCTTTTGGGGTCGTCTCTTATAACTTCCACTGTTCAGCACAGAGCTCTCTTCATGACACACAGAGGACCTTATATGGAGAAAGAGAATTGTGGTTTGATTCTGATTCACAAAAATACGCATGGTGGTGAGAACTAAATCGGAGGGTGCACCCGTTTCATGAATCCGGCGGCGATTTTGCCTCTGTGTGTAACAAAGTCTATGTTTCCCTGGAGATACTGTTGACACATTAACTAGAAATACAACTGTCACTTTTAATTGGACAGACAATCACCCACATAATAGAAGCACAAAAAGCACATGCACAAATGAAGAAAAAGGCCTTTCCTTTAACTACACAGAAGTGAATCCTCACGCTTTGTCAACAATGACATAAACTAAATATTTCCTCTGTACCTTGAAGGTAAAATGGTGAAGGTCACTATTTGAGGTGCTAAACTCTTTGTACAACACAGGCTTATTCACAGAAACTACCCTACACCAAAAAGACTCTATTACAATGCATTTCATTTAGCTGAAGTTTTATCCATAGCGAATTATAATAAGTGCATTCAACCATGAGGGTACAAACCCAGGACAAAAAGTAGAATTTCTCCAAGAAAGCCAAACTACAAAGTGCTTGTAAGTAAGTTCCATTTAAGTGCTACTAAATTGTTTGTTGAAACTTGTATTCAAGATATAGTCAGATACCATATCACCCATATTACTTTATTAATCTATGACAAGATTTACTTTAATCTCTGTTAGCTTTTTTTTTTTTTTTTTAATCCTATAGACTACCATGTGTTTTGAAGTAAGACAAGTTGGGTCTAAAACTCTGAGACCACTCTCAATAATAAGCATAATAAGTGTAAAGCAAACACAATGCATTGTTGAATATATGTTAATGATAAAACTCATTTATATTTTTTAATTAAGCGAAACAGATCTGTGAGGTGAAAGCACAGACATTCAGTGAAAGGAACATTAGTCAGAGAGAAATCATGAATTAACACTCAATTACTTTGGTTGAGCTGAAGAGTAGAGTAGATAAATGGGTCTTACCTTTGACTTTACCAGCAGCACATCAGATTAGAGTTTTATGTCTCTGACTTCATCGTGTATCTCTCCCCTTACATCATGTGATCAGACCGATTGGGTGCACTTGTTCTGGTCTACCCAATAGTAGGAAGCACAACGTCCTGTGTGTGCTTGGCAAAATGAAACCTTGTATCCATGAATCAAATCAAAGAATGGATGACACAGGAACTAACCTCACACTTGTTTTAAGTGTAAAAATGCCTGAAAGCTGCTTAAAATGTGCTCCTGCAATCAGCCTTTAAATATCACAAGAATGATTTTTATATTTTTTATTTTAAAATTGCAAATATTCTCAGGGTTTGGACTCTTCAGGTTTTCAAGAATAAAACGCTGCAAAAACTGCAAACAAAGAGAAGCTTTGCCGATGGGATTAAAGAGCTGAGCGGCTGTGGCTGAGGGGTAGAGTGGTCGTACTAACCTGAAGGTCAGCAGCTCGATTCCCAGTCTGACCCATCTGCATGCAGAAGTGTCCTTGGGCAAGAGGCTGAACCCTGAATGGCCCCCATAGAATAACAAAGTCCTGCGAATAGATGCATTGTATGAATGTGTGTATGAATATGTGTATGAATGTGTGTATGAATGTGTGTATGAATGTGTGTGTGAATGTGTGTGTGAACGGGTGAATGTAAAACTGTACTGTAAAGCGCTTTGAGTGTTCATGAAGACTAGAAAAGCTCTATATAAATATAAATACAAAACCATTTACCATTTGGAGTTTCCAGGTTAATTAACATGTGTGTCCCGCTTCCTACATGGGGCTGCATGGATTTAATGAAGCCACAATATGTACGGTGGCCGAACGCACTGTAAATTAAGAAATCACATCCAAACAGAAAAACACATGCAAAGTAAGAAGGACACATGCGCTGAAAAAAGTCCAAATACATGGAAATACAGAAACACATTACAATTTGTGAAAACAACAACGGAAATGTTTCCAGGTTCAGGTGACCCAAAAAAGTGATGAACCTGGCTGAAGTTCAATGATTGATGAAGTCATTGTGAAACAGTTAAAAGGTGATGGAGGACGACTTCAAGAAATGTCTGCCAGTGATACACACACAAACATTTGAATAACTATCAGGTCTGGGAGGTTTTTAAAGCAGCTGCCTGTGTTGATGAATATGTCATCACCCACAAGGCCACTTGGTCAGACTGAACTACTGTGGCATTTTTGATATAAAAAAACAATGTCTATTTTTTTCCTTAATTGATATTTGTCTTTGTAATTATCTATTAGTCATTATTGTATGTCCCTAAGATTTAAATATATATTTTTACGGGCAAAAATAATGTCAGCATAATCTGGGCCACTCGCTTAATACTTGGGAATGCCACCCTCTAGTGGTTGCAGACAAAAACCAAAAGAAGCCATCAACGAACCTCAGATCACAAACTGAGGTATAATGCATTTTTGAGAATAAAATACTGCTGCAAAACTGCATTGTTGGAAAGAAGCTTCATCGACAGGATTTAAGAGCTGAAGTAGAGTCTGCTGGTTAACAAAGCTTAGCAATCACACTTGAACTGTGCTCTAACTCAGTGAAAAACTTTAAAATAAGTAACACTGAGCAAAACTATTTGACTGAATATCACGTAGTGTCATTCACCTCAGTTTTTCTCTCCATAGCAGCCAATGTGCTCGTTGTGGAACTGTTGAGTTCTTTATAATTAAGCGAAGTCTAGACTTTACAATTTATTTTATGACATAGGACAAAA
This sequence comes from Pleuronectes platessa, assembly GCF_947347685.1. Classification (NCBI taxonomy): domain Eukaryota; kingdom Metazoa; phylum Chordata; class Actinopteri; order Pleuronectiformes; family Pleuronectidae; genus Pleuronectes; species Pleuronectes platessa. The sequence goes on along the minus strand of NC_070629.1, from coordinate 18,983,852 downwards.
TGGTGAATCTCCCATGTCCATCTCAAGGTCTTCTGCTCAGTAAGTTATGAACTACCAGTAAGCAGTTGTTAGCGCCCACCAGCGGATGTTAGGGACATAGCTTCAGTCGAGCACCTTAGCGTCATCAAGTGTTTTGCCCTTGTAATCAACGATTCAGGCCGAACTTGAGGGTACACTGAGGCTAAAGGTACATTTTAATGTCTACTGGCTTGTATGGCAGAAAGCCATGTGGCATCAACATCATTACATCTATCACGGATGCTGCGAACAGATCGGGTCCAGTCGACATCCAGGACATGGTCAAACGTTACACCCCAGCCCGTTCACTCATCTTTTAGGAAGAACACTTGGATTGATTGACAAATGCGTAACACAAAGAAAAACAGTCTGTGAACTCAACTAAATACTTCACCTATTGTTGCTCATCCATTTATAAAAAAACACAGGTACTGATATAATGTATGTAGCCTCATGTAATACATGCATATGTGGTGATCAAGGCTGTAGATCTGTAACCTCTCTACAAAAGAATATCAAATTAAAAAAATCTAATTTTTATAGCAGAATAAGAGTGATGGACCCTCCCTTGGCAACTTATCACATAAAATGAATGCACCTCAAAGCATGTTGACATCAGAATAGAAAAGTACATAAATTCAGAACCATATGAACAAACATGTAATGTCTTTGTAAGCTAGAACAAGCATCTGTAAGCTGTTGCACTAAAAATGAGACCCATGCTACTATTATTGCTAATTGAGGCGCCCTGGTTAATTGGTTCACATTTATTAATCATTTTACTCTGATGTCATTCTCAGGGTGGGAAGCGCAAATGCTGTTTAGACAACAGATTGTTCAAATCTGGAGGCATTCAACCTCTTTCCATTGTATCTTACATGATACAATGAAAAACAATAAATATTTGAGAGACACAATAATTTGAGCCTCAGAGTAAACTGCATAGCAAATTAAAGCATCTTATCGGACGCTAAATGTTTTCTGTCTATCTGTCATGACCAGATACAAGAGAATGTTTGCTGGTAAAATTTTGAGGTAAATGAAATCACAGTTCAATGTGCACTGCATGTGAGAGCCCACTTTGATTGTCCTGTGTTTCATGCTTTCAGGTTATTACTCAGAACAGAATGCCATCATTGTGTTCGCAGCATGTTTCCTTCCAGACAGCGACTGTGACAATTACAGTTATGTCCTGGAAAACCCTTTTTCTGAAGGTAAAGTTTTACTACGTAGCTCAAGCACATGTGGATGTGCAAACATTACAACCCCACACATCATTCTACAATCACAAGCAAGAAGTTGCTGGATAACAGAGTCCACTCTTCTTTCAAGGCTTCCCACAAGGGGGAAGTGCGATGTTGAAAAAGAAGATGCCTTTACTGAACTCATGAACGCTAAGTTGCAAGCTCTCTTTAATATGAATTTATCATGAGCTGCTGTAGGATTAGCACTACCCTTGATGAAATGGAGAGGCCAAGCTTCAATCAATTCACAAGAAAGTTGAATTTGAAATAAAATGTTACTTTTGGCTGAAGACTCTCTTTCTATCTCTGTTTTCTGTTGTCTGTGTGTACAGGTATGTGATAAGTACATTGGAACTAATGGTGGCAGAGGATTACATCATTGTTTATCTGAACGGCGCCACACCTCGCAGGAGGATGCCCGGTTTTAGCTGGATGAAAAAGTGTTACCAAATGATAGACAGGAGGTAATACCCACACAAACAAGTGCAATGCAAATGTAAAGTAGGAATCATTTTATGATACTGTTGTGATGAACACAAATTTATGGTGTATAGTAAATTTGGAGAAAGGCCAAGTGTAAAAGAGCTACTACTGATCCTTTCACAGCTCCTCTTCCTCTGCTCTTGTCCCACAGATTAAAGAAAAACACCAAGATGTTCATCATTGTTCATCCTTCCTGGTTCATACAGACTTTGCTGGGAATAACCAGACCCTTCATCAGGTTTCACTGTTGTCCTTTAAGTTTAAATGACACTGCTGTTGAAAACATTCAGCGCAAAATGTACAATCAAGAAACCCTCTTAATAGTATATCCATGTTTGCATCTATTAGCACTTGACATTACAAATTAAATTGCAGAAACTTGAATGGCACAACTATTTCTAAGAATACATTTTTGACTAGTCTAGAAATCCAGGAACCAACATACCCCCATTACAGTGGTTGAATCAGATCACGTAAGCAGTGAAACAGACCTTTCTAATTTTTTCTACAGCTCCAAGTTCAGCAGTAAGATCAAGTGTGTTAATAGTCTGCGGGAGCTTGGAGAAATCATCCCAACCGAGTACCTTCACATTCCACCCAGCATCATCAAGTAAGTACATCTAATAGTTTGATTCATGAGAGTTCAGATCAGATGTGTCAGGAAACCGTAGGATAACATCTTGTCAACCGTCATTGATGGTGGTTTTTAAGGAATGCTAAATCCAGTCGGATCAGTTTAAAGGTGCAGTTATTACCTGTTTGTGAACAATAGAAACCTTTCTTCACAGCAGTGTTTAATGGAAGTTGATTTTTATTTTTTAATCCAACACATACCTAACACATACAGCATAAAGTAAGTTATATAAATGCATATATGATGAATGTATTGTCTGGATTTTTGATATTTGTGTGTGCATTGTCTTTCCTTCCGGAGGAGTATTGGCTGTAGTCAATGACAAATACTACAGTTTCTGCTGTGATCATATTTTTAATAGACCATAGTCACGTGGTGGCCATTTTCCTCTTACATAATGTTCTGGGAATGGAATGCTTTTATGAACAGATTCAACCTGTTTTATCTACAATGAAGATTTTATATTTTTTTCCTTACTGTTCACATTTGACAATGCCAGGGGGCTCTCCCACACACAGCCAGGGACAAAGGTTTCACTTTTTAGCATCTTCATTAACTCAAAACAGAAACTTATAAACTCTCATACTCAAAACACACAGCACTTCCTGCTGGCCCGTCAGCTTTGCAGCTCAGTGTCTCTCGTGTCTCTGTCCCTCGTGTCTCCCCTCAGGCAGCTCAGCCGCTGCCTTTAAACCAGAGGATGTATCAGCTTACAGTTCTCACCTGCGCTGATTGATCCTCTGGTGCCGGTGAAGGTGTTCTCCCACCTACACAGTGGCTTGTATATAACTTGAAATGATTTACTTAACCACGGTTTTATTTTTCATACATTACATTTGCGCTATTTCAGACACCTAAAGCATTCGACACAATCTTCAGACCCAAATTAATAACTTTTCAAAATAAAAGCCCTGTAATATCCTACAGTTCAATTTAAAACAAGCACTATGCTTTTACTATAAAGTCAACATTTTAGATCAGCTCCAGTGCCCGCACCTCCTGGGCCACTTATAATACACTTGTGTGAAGCCGATAAGATTTGTGTGATATATGTTTTGTGCAATGCTCAGTTTACACCAACACAACTGTTTGTTTTATCACTGGACTTAGCATTAGCATTAGATCACAGGCTTGAATCAAGGGCATTTTAGTCTTGTATGAATTTGTCCCAGAGGCGCATTGTTATTTCCGGATTAAAAAATCGTTTCCACTATATCAGGTAACAGTATTATTATTGATGTGAGTTCGAAGGTGGTTGCCAAAGATAGCTGCTGTCTAACAGGACCCTCTGTCCCTCCAGATTTAGTCTTTTCAGTTGCTGATAATTTAGGAAGCAGTGAAATCCAAAACAGTGTGTCAGTTTATCTATGTTTACCTGACTTATAAACCTGGATCACAGCAACACATCATGATTCTGTTCTTAAAAACATTTGATCTTCCCACCCTGAGCATGATGTCAGAGGTTAATGGCCAAGGTGTGCATATGATCTATAACCTTAGTCAAAAAACAAACAGTAAACAAACATAATGCAATATTTTACTTCTAAGTGCCAAATTTGCATTTGCATGTTTATACATCTCTCACTCCGCCCAAAGGTATGACGAGGAGAGGGGTAAACACAGGTTTGCTCGCATGAGGTAATTCTGCATTGATCACTATGTTGTCTAAAAGTCTTTCTGAATTTTTTTATCAAAGTTGCTGTTAATTTTCATAAACTGACAGTAACCTTCTACTGACCTCAGGCTGCCCCCCTACCCAACACAAAGCAAGCCGGATACTGATTTTCTGTTCCTGTTATGGATTCCCGTGTAAACTGTTCATCTCACCCCTCATCTGTGACATCTTAATAATACTTCTATAATTATCATCTATAACCTGAGGAAGCTTGCACTAAAAACAAAGTCGCTCCTAACCACAGATATTTCAGTGCTAAGGAATGTAGAGGAAATGTATAGTGGGACAGACAAACATCAACGACTATTATTGTAAAGGGACTGAAAAAGCCACCAGCACAGACTGGACTATGTAACAATTGAGAAGAATAAGGGGTTTAGTATTAGAACTGCATCTTAGCCTTGAGTGAGATAAAATAATAGTTTTTTCCAATCCTACACAGCAGCTGTGTCTCAATTCAGGATCTGCATCGTTAGACGACTGACAGTGCCTGAGTATCAGACTTCAAAACAACTGAACATCCAAAATTACAATGTACAAAAAAAAAAAAAGAGGCAATTAAAACCTGCTTGGCCTGTCCGACTTCAGCTCTGGTGCTCGGCAACAGCAATAAGAGTAGGACAAGCTGGTGACACTGATCACGGAAAACTTGTATAGACCACGCCATCTCTCTACATGGCCCACAGAGGAGGTGGTTTTGAGCCCGGTGGGTGGTGTCCTTTTCGAAGGATGCAACCCCTGAACTGAGACAACAGCTTTGGTTACTTTAGGGTGTTGTCAAATTTAACAAAACTCTGATTTGTTGGTTGAGGTTTGGGAAAGATTGAGCACGGCTACAAGATAAAACCTGAACTGTGTACACACAACCATTCACCGTGATGCCCTCCTTGATACTTTTTGCAACACAAATTTCCTGTAGAGACGACAGTCATGTACACAACTACTGGTGTCTCATGTAAACATTACAACACTGACAGTCTCTGGAAGATTTAACAACATGCAGAATATGGTACATGGGGTTTTATGTATGATTCCTTCCAACGGATCAGGTGTATGAAGGGAAAGGGATCTGTTGAACTCTCTGAAACCCACAAAATAGATGTAAAAATGAGGTCTGACTCTTTCTAACTTTATCCCTGTTCATTACCCAAGAGGCCTTGCTAATTTGTTTAACTTCATGCCTTGTTTCACTGAGCATGTGTTACGTGCCGTGTTTTCTCTCTCTCCCTCTCATATCTCCTCTAGGTGGGAGCCTCAGAAGCACCTCCACTGTTACAGCTGAGGCCACTCTGTCATCAGGGTGTGGCAGATAAAGACCCTCAGCTGTGTCAGAGACAGAGAGAGAGAGGCAGGAGTTCAGGAGCCAGTGGGTTGGTGAGCTGTGTCAGTGAGCGAGGCAGCCGTGCGGGATCAGACGTGGAGAGGAGACGGGCTACACTGATGTGCTGTGTGCTGTTTGCTGTGTCCTATTTGCTGTGTACTGTAATATAGTATTGGTTGTTGTTTGGTTCTTGGTTTTCCCCTTCCTGTGGAGGAAGGGTGTTTTCTGTTAACGCGATTATCCAATAAATCCTTATTTACTTATTAACTTATTGGCTTCCTTGTTCAGTTCCCAGTTTTATTTTCTAATTGTTCGTCCCTCTTCCTAGACAGTTTGGGGGACGTAACAGCATGTGTCACAAACTACACACATCAACCCCCTTAGAGTGAAACAGAATCACTCTTGATAGCGCTGCAGTTGATATACAGGAGAGAGCACTAATCTCCAGCAACTGCATGTGCACTGACAATGTGGCCATGCCCGTCATTTGTTTGACTCCTTCACTAACCTTTGCTCTCTGCCTTCCCACCCAATGCGAATCCAGATTGGATACAGATTTACAGGAATCAGCAGCTAAGTAAGTAGTTCTCCAAGACAAGGAAAGAAAAAGAAAAAAGCTCACATTCAAAATGTTGGTCCAAGCCAACAGTTTGACTGACAGAGCGGAGATACGGAAGTTTACATATCTCTGCTGTGACACACGTCTTCATTGCCAGAACCACAGCAGCTAAGTTAGTAGTCCTCCAAGACAAGGAAAGAAAAATAAAAAAGTTCACACATTAAAAATGTGTGCTGAGCCTCACTGAACTCTCCTTGCTGGTCTGCTCGCCTCACGGAGACATTTTCCAAACAATTCAAACATAACAAGGAATGTGCTGGTCAGTAAATCCTCGCCTAGTTTCTGAGGTTTGGTTCTCAGATTGTTGTGTGATGTAGTGGAATGAAACATAATCGATGGTCGGCTGAAGTCATGATCGTAATCATACTACTCACAGCAAACTCGCTACGCTTCAGTTGCAATATTTATACCTTTGTTTGAAACATTTTCATTTTAAAGCCAAAGATACTACTATTCTTTCTGTCGTCTTCTCTCGCTCAGAGCCGACAAGAAGGGGAACTCGGCCGTTTGACAAAAACAAGACACCTGACTCCTGCCTACTTTCTCCCTGCATTGTGCTGTATTCTACCACAGCATGACTGAATATGAGCGGCCCTGCAGCATGATGTTCGCGGCACTAGCAACAGGCTGGAAAAGAATAAGCTGTGGTACAAAACATCAGGCGACTGCTTGTTCAGTGAGGGAGGTATTATCTCCTCTGACTGGGTGCTAAACATAATCCTGTAAGTACAGTGACTGTCACTGTTCTGTACTACTGTATGTTAAACAGCACTTGATTGTGTTCCCCATTTATTAGTTTCTTGGAGGTTTTCTTCATTTTTGATTAAACTGTTGTTGGGCCAGAGCCCAGCGGGGTGCCACCAGACACTGGAGCCGAGAGGAACAAAGGGTTGTTAAACTTTGGGCGGGAAAACATCCTCCTGCAGGCTCAAGAATCTCCCCCTGGTGGTGGAAAAATGTCCTGGGGTTTTCCCAGAAACCCCTGCTCAGTTCCAAGCCCCGCCCACTCAGATCCATTTCTGACACTCAATTGGCTTAAAGCCAGCATCATCCTATGACCAACTCCTCAAGGAGGAGGACCTCTCAGGTAGAACAAAACCACTGAGACCCCAAACATCGCTGCCATTTTACCCTGCTCTGAAGACAACACCAGGCCCCCTTCGGGGCCTCCCAGCTGATTTAGTTGCTAAAGGGGGCAACCAGAGTTATTTTATTTCATTTCTTTTATTTCTTTATTCAGTCGACGTTTTTATTTTCAAAAGGACTTTTGTTATTTTAACTTGAAGAGGCCGCGCACAGGAACTCGCTCGCCGGTCGAGCATCACAGACTTTCTTTCCAAATCCACAGCGGCGTTACCGCTGTTCATCCCTGCAGAAGAGACGAAGCTGAATTCCATTCCAAGAGCAAGAGAAGTTCGCTCGATTCGGCCCAGCGCTGATCTCCGTTGCAACCACGAGACCCACCGGAGCACCGCTTAAGAGGCCAGGACACTGATTTTGTTTTCCAGGAATCCGCCCGTTCGCACGCATCCTGGGGTTTAACGAGACATTCACTGGACTCCCGGAAATCCGCGCCCCACGCGCAAGCAACACCGCGGAGGTCACAGTAAGAGGCTTTATTGTCTGGGCAGATGTTAATCTAATACGTAGCGTATTGTTTTAATACTTGAATGTATTTGTTTTGTATGAGACCGCCAAGTCTCTAGTGTTAGCGGCGATTCGCCACTTCCGGTTTCCGGTTACGGCCTTGTGCCACAGTTTTTAAGCGCCGTGAGCAGCGTCTCCAGCTCATTGTGACCGTTTGAACAACTTTAAAGAGACTTTACCGTTCAAACCTCAGCACACAACGCCACTTGGGTGCTGAGTGGTAAAGTAAATGTAACTTGTCTCTGACGGTGCTTTTAAGAGCTTTGCTCTCTCCTTGTATGCTCTCTCTCTCTCTCTCTCCTTCTAAACCGACCTATACATACATCCGATCTGTATTTAGAATACAGTTCATGTAACATAGTTAAATCTATATTCAGAGAGGCTGGACACATCTGGAAGCCATGCGGCCGAACGCCAAAGCAGAGACAAAGAATTCTCTTTGTCTGACGACTCTCGGTTGCGACTAATGGAGTAGCACGTGTTTCTCTGAGCTCCTGCAACAACTTTTAAAAAATCCTATTTTAGGTACACCTGCTGCATCTTTCTTCGGTGTGTATTTTTTCCACCTTCATATTCTGAATTTCAGCCGTCTTTTTGCCGACCAAAATGCCTCCAAAAGCCAAGCCACCTGTACAACTGCCGCGGCCTGCTGCACACACTGCATCCCCGCCTCGTAGTGACTCCTCCACCTGCCTGGTCGAAGCTGCCGGTGAGGCTCCGCCACACGATTTCAAGGCCGAACTCCTCTCGTCACTCCGTGTTGAGATGGCGGCTATTTTCAAAACTGAGCTTCAAGCTGCTTTGACCGAGACCTTGTCAAGCATCAAGACTGAGCTACAGGCAGTGAAGTCGGAGTTATCCAGCAGCATTACAAACATCCAGTCTGAGGTGCGTACTCTGAAGAACACCGTAGGTGAAATGGAAACATCGCTCTCCTCCTGCACCGATGACATTACTACCATACAGGCTAAAGTGGAGCATCTGTCAACTGAGCTGATAAAACTGGACAATAAATGCGAGGATTTGGAGGCGAGATCGCGGCGCAATAACATACGATTAGTGGGAATTCCTGAAGATTTTTCCACCTTTTCTGCTGCTGTGGATGTTTCCTCTCTGCTTAAGGAGGCGTTTAACCTGGAGAAGGAGCCTCTCGTGGACCGCGCACATCGTACTCTCCAGCCGAAGCCGAAGCCCGGAGAGCGCCCTCGCCCCATAATCGCTCGTCTACACTATCATACAGAGTGTGTGGACATATTGCGCCGAGCCAGGACCCAGCAACGGATCAAGATCGGAGAGCTGAGTTTCTCTGTCTTTCCCGACCATACCCCGAAGACGGCTCGTGCCCGAGCCGCATTCAATGATGTCCGTCGCCGGCTCCGCGAAATACCGGGGATCCGCTATGGTCTGCTATACCCGGCGCGCCTCCGGGTCACTCACAACGGTGCGGAGAGGAGGTTCGATTCAGCAGAGGAGGCCAGCGCATTCATCAGTTCGCTCAACAAGTAAGAGAACCGAGAGGTGATGCACACCGTTGAGGAAGCAGTGACAGTTAATATTGACATTTATTACTCTTTTCAGATAATCTGTTTCCTCTTATTTTCATTAACACACAGTATGTGGTTTTCAGTTTAACTTGGTCTTGATTGGTTGTACCTTCATGTCAAATGTTGCTAGGCTTGCAGGAGCTGAACCCGAAGCTTGTTAGTTATGCAAAAAGCCGAAAGTGTTCGTTTTAGGGATCTGACTCCTTGTGGAGTTAGCACTGGGTTCTCCATCGTTTGGGGATGGGGACGTTGTAAGTGCAATTGGGGGGAGGGGGGGTGGTTCAATGTGTTTTTTTTGTTTTTTGTTTTTCTCTGTTTTTTGTTTTGTTTTGCTTATTGTTTTGTTTTTTCTTCTTCTTCTTCCTTTTTCTTCTTCTTCCTTCCTTGGGGATCCGCATTCAGTCTATTTCTATCTCTAAGGATTTAACATATGGCCACCAATACTAATACTTCTGATGTTCCACTCACTGGGTCCTCAATGAGATTATTGAGCTGGAATATTAAAGGCATGGGGAGTCCAATTAAGAGATCAAGGATATTTGCTCATTTGAAACGTCTTAAAGCGGACTTAGTGTTTCTGCAGGAAACCCACATGCGCACTAAAGATCAGGTCAGACTTAAATGTCCCTGGGTTTCTGAGGTGTTTCACTCTAATTTCAACTCTAAGGCCAGAGGGGTTGCTATTTTAATTAGTAAGTCAATTCAGTTTTCAGCTTCTAAGGTGATATCAGACAAAAACGGCAGATACTTAATTGTTGCAGGTACGCTATTCCATATTCCCATTTTATTAGTTAACATATATGCCCCCAATTTCGATGATCCACACTTTATGAATAAGCTATTTGAACGTCTTCCCTCATTGAACAACAGCCTCCTTATAATTGGCGGGGACATGAACTGTGTAATTGATCCCAACCTAGACCGCTCCAACCCACGAAATCTGACCCCTTCTTCAATGTCGAGGTCACTTTCAGATTTTGTGTCCAAGAACGGTTGCACTGATCCTTGGAGATTTTATAACCCTCGTAATAAGGAATATTCCTTCTTTTCTCAGATGCATCAATCTTTCTCTCGGATTGATTATTATTTTATTGATGCTAAACTAATTTCCAAAGTACTGGCTGTTAATTATCATCCTATTGTTATTTCTGACCACGCCCCTCTTTCATTAGATATTCAGTTCTCCTCACAACCCCGGTACTCAACACCTTGGAGGTTCAATACATTACTTCTTTCAGATGATAAGTTCACCAAATTTATTACAACTAAAATTGATGATTCTATCTCTCTAAATCAAAATGATATGGAACCAATTTCATGTTCACTGCTGTGGGAATCATTAAAAGCATACTTGCGGGGACAAATTATTTCCTACTCTGTCCACTTGAATAAGTCCCGTAAAGCCAAATTGCAAGAAATCTCTATCAATATCACCAAATTGGACCAACAACTCGCTACTTGCCCCTCTCCCAGTTTACTCAAACAGCGTGTTGAATTACAGACTGAATATGATCTCATCACCACCAGTGATGCAGAGCGACTTCTTTTACGATCACGCTCCACATATTATGAACATGGTGACAAGGCAAGTCGGCTCCTGGCTCATCAACTACGTCGCCAGGCTGCCTCACGTACGATCCCTCAAATAAAAGATTCATCTGGCTCATTGCATAAGGATCCCGCCACCATTAATTCTGTCTTTCACTCATTCTATTCTTCTCTATATAAGTCTGAATCTCCACCTGACACCACTGAATTGAATTCATTCCTAGATAGCCTCAACTTTCCTGTGATAAGCTCAGATGCTGCTAAAAAACTTGACTCACCATTAACGGTAGAAGAAATCACTTTCGCTGCGAGAGGTATGCAGAATAACAAAGCTCCTGGCCCTGATGGATTTCCAGTGGAATTTTTTAAGAGATTTCAGGATAGATTGTCCCCTTTACTACATGCTGTTTATAAGGAATCACTGGAACATGGCACTCTCCCTCCCACTTTAAGGCAAGCCTCCATAAGTCTCCTCTTAAAAAAAGATAAGGATCCGAATCTCTGCGGCTCATACAGACCTCTCTCATTAATAAATGTAGATGCTAAGATCCTTGCTAAAGCTTTGGCCTATCGCCTGGAGAACATTGTACCAACTATTGTCTCACATGAGCAAACTGGATTTGTTAAGGGGCGGCAGTTATTCTTTAACGTCCGAACACTCCTAAATATTATTTACTCTAAAACTGCCACAACAACACCTGAAGTAGTGATATCGGTCGATGCTGAAAAAGCATTCGATAGGGTTGAATGGGACTATTTATTTACTGTACTAAAGAGGTTTGGACTGGGTAATGGGTTCATTTCGTGGATACGTCTCCTTTACATATCACCACAAGCAAACATTTCCACTAATGGCATTCAGTCCAATTTTTTCACTCTAACCCGTGGCACCAGACAGGGGTGTCCCCTATCTCCTCTATTGTTCGCGCTAGCTATAGAGCCCCTGTCAATCTTTCTGAGGTCCTCCTCCACTTTTACTGGGATCTCACGATTGGGCACAGAATTTAAGCTGTCACTTTATGCGGATGACTTATTATTGTACGTCTCAGATCCTGTCCTTTCCATTCCCACAATTGTATCTGCTTTCCAGAGATTTGGTTCATTCTCAGGCTATAAAGTGAATACTTCTAAAAGTGAATGCTATCCTGTCAATGCTTCAGCATCACAGCTCACACAGTCAGATGTCCCTTTCAAAATGAGTCTTTCTGGCTTTAAGTATCTCGGGATCAACGTAACCAGAACGTTAAATTCTCTTTTTTCTGCTAATTTCTCACCTTTAATGTCTAAAATTAAATCTGACCTCCAAAGATGGAGGAGCTTACCTCTTTCGTTAATTGGAAGAATTAACGCGGTTAAGATGAACATTTTGCCCAAATTTCTTTTTTTGTTCCATTGTCTCCCACTTTTCCTGCCAAAGCAGTTTTTTAAAACAATTGATCAAACTATTTCTGACTTCTTATGGTGTGGAAAGGCTCCTAGGATCCGCAAATCCACACTTCAGAGATGTAAATTCAATGGCGGATTGGCACTTCCGAATTTCCAACTGTATTATTGGGCGACACATATTCAAAAAATGTCATTTTGGTTCAAGTCAGTGAATCTGCCATGGTGTCACCTGGAGGCACAGTCATGTGTTTCATCCTCCTTACCTGCTCTACTTACTTCTTCTATTCCATCCAACCTCTCTGGCTTCACAAATAATCAAGTGGTCCACTCCACACTTAAAATTTGGTATCAGTTTAGGAAACACTTCAAATTTAAATCAACATCTACTTTAGCTCCTTTACTGAACAATCATTTATTTCGACCTCCGCTCACAGATTCAACCTTTCTCACATGGCATAATAAAGGCCTGAAATGTTTTGAAGATCTTTACAAGGATGGTATTTTTCGCAGCTTTACAGATCTCTCAGGAGAATTTCATCTCCCACCTTCTCATCTCTTTCGATACTTTCAAATTAGACACTGCGCTAAAGCATTGTTTCCAGTTTTTCCCTCCTCGCCGCCGACCCTACAGTGGGAGGTGCTCTTAAACCACGATCCACTTCAAAAATCACTCATCTCTAAAGTTTATAATGAACTTCTGTCCTTTGATTGCTCTCCAGTTACTAAAATTAGGGCTGCCTGGGAAGATGAACTAGATCTGAATTTGGAGGGTGACTGGTGGGACACTGCTCTTAAGAAAATTCACACAAGTTCATCCTGCGCTCGTCTCACACTTATACAGTTTAAAGTAGTGTTTAGAGTCCACTTTTCTAAAGCGCGACTGTCGAAAATCTATCCCAGTATCACTGACAAATGCGACAAATGTCATGCCTCATCCTGCAATTTAACCCATATGTTCTACTCTTGTCCGCTACTCTCTTGCTTTTGGCTGAATTATTTTGACACCATGTCAAAAATACTCTCAGTGACTATAAAAGTCTCCCCCCATGTTGCCATATTCGGGCTCCCAGAGAACCATAACCGGTTTACCTCTACACAATTAGACATTTTAGCTTTTACTTCCTTACTGGCAAGACGCCATCTTCTTTTCCACTGGAAGTCGACTAAAGCTCCCTCTAGTACTCAGTGGCTCAACGACACCATGTCTCTTCTAAAGCTGGAAAAGATCAGATATTCAGTAAAAGGCAGCTCTAACAAATTTTATAGTAAGTGGCTTCCCTTTCTTACATTCTTCCACTCTCTCCAGTCCCTGCCCCCTGATTGACGGAACCCCCCCTCTCTCTCTCTTTTCTCTCTTTCTTCTTCCTTTTTATTCATTCATTTATTTATTTATTTTATTTATATATATATTTTTTTTTATTTATGTATATTTTATTTTTTCTTTCCTTTTAATTTGTTTATACTGTGCAGCTTTAATACTTAATTGTTACTTAATATAATTTCCAGTTATCTATCTATCATTATTGTTGTTGTTTTCATTGAGTTGTGTAATGTGTTGTTTGCTGGACCACGTTCATGTGGTCCATAAAATAAGAAAAACTTCCTAGGAGGAAGACTGTATATGCTACTCTTGATCAAGATGCGCAATGTTTTTGTGGTATCAATGTCTTTGTGTATTGCTGATTGTCGTGCTGAGATTTTATGATACCCAATGTAAATTTGACATTGATTTCTGTCCTACTGTGCCTTACCTCCTAATAAAAATATTAATAAAAATAAAAAAAAAAAAAGAATTCTCTTTGTCTGAAAATCCCTTGGTGCAATTCATGTGACGACCACCAGTGTGAGCTCCGGCCACATGGTGTCATTAACATAGACTCCATTTTGAATAACGCAAGTTAAACCACCATTTTGAATCTATTGTTGCCACGCCTCCTCTCTCCCTCTCCTCCCATTCTGGCTCTAAATTCATAACGGCTCCGCCATCTTGTTTTGTAGTCAATCCGCCATTTTGAGAGTTTTTAGGCCTTGATTCCCTGAATCATGATCGGCCGCCATCTTAGATGTGACGTCACCACGTGACTGCATCATCGCCACGCCCTCTTCTTTTTCTCTCTCTCTCTCGCTCTCTCACAGACACACACACACACACACACACCCACACAGACACAGAGACACATTGATAGACACAGACAGATACACACACACAGATACACATAGATGAATACATGTGTTTTTCTAAATTGTGATAAGCGGCTGCTGTTGTTATCTTTGAAATATGGGAGTTTGTTAAAATGATGAATCATTAAATAACACTAACTTTATTTCACATGCATACACATAGACACACACACACACAGAGAGACACTTTGACACAGACACACACACACACACCGAGACAGACATACATAGGTAGACCGCCGGTTTTACATGTATTTTCTGAATTGTGATAAGTGCTGCTGCTGTGTTTATCTTTGAAATATCGGAGCTTGTTAAAATGATGAATCATTGAATAACATTATAACTTTATTTCCCCTTTTTAATAAATGCTTTTGTAATTAAAGTATCTGTAGTCTGTGATTATTTGTGCATATGTATGTGATTGCAGCTGGATTATGATTGCCTGTGCTCGAACTTAGAAGCCTTCACTGTTAATTAAATAATTATTAATATTAAATATTGAGGTTATTGATTTGACATTTATCATTATGAGACTGATATTTATAGATTGACTCGTTGGTCCCTGTAACCAGGGTGGTGCCCCGCGACAATAAGCAATGATTACAGATTTGTATTATTCTTAATAGATAATTTTATTTCTTAATTAATAGCTTTATCATTTTTGATTATTTTTAAGAAATAATTGTTATTTTAATAATCATATTTCATGATTATTAATAATTAGCCAACGTCAATTCTACTCCTACTATTGCACAACACTGTTTTATTCTTCTTTAATTCACTTTGGAGGAATAACTAAGAGGCTTGGTAAAAACACAGTAATACGACACAACAGTAGTTGTAACACTGCCCATCTGCTCACAAATACACATTTTACATACATACACATATTATACTGTACTGTAGCTTTGTCAATAAACTGTAACATTACAGGAAATAGAAAATCTAATTTCAGACACTCAAGGTTTACAAATGTATGACCCACAGTTACAAACTGCAGGCTTGAATTGGAATTTTAAATGTCCACACATTTAAAATTCCACCTCAGGCCTGCAGTTTGTAACGATATGAAACAGAACTTAAAGCTGCTTTTTGAATAGTTTATTATATAGGTATCACATCCTAAACTTGTCTTATAAAGGCTACGAATTGGCTTTTCTGTTAGCATTGTATATCACTGTGAACATTCTGGGGATGTCATACAGGCAGTTCCCATAGCTGCAGTAATTTGTTGCATGACTTCAGTTGCATCCTCTCCGATTACTCTGATCTGATTACTCACTCAGATATAGAACTGTGTACTAATGTTATTTTAATCATATTTGTCGTGTGTGTGTGTGTGTGTGTGTGTGTGTGTGTGAAAACAATTTGGGGAGTGATCACGGAATACTATGTTAACTGATGGTTGGACAGGGACAATCGGTCTGTGTCTACTTTAATTTTTTCTTTGTTTTATTTATAAATATATTTGTGTCTTGCAAGATGTTGATCTGTTGTACAACATGTAAAATCTTTGTTTCATTAAAGGTGTGTTCATCCTCATCAGTCTTTAAAAAAAAAGGTTTCACATGAAAGTTTTACCAGCGCGAACGGACTGGGACAATAATTGTAGCCGGGAATTTGACTCCATCCCAAGCCACCTTATCCACACGATAGGCCAGTTGTGTAGACCTAACCTAATCGTAGATGTAACTGTTATGTAACTAGTTATAAACATGGCAATTATTTTCTTCTATCTGTTTTAATATTAGTGTAGCGCTCCAACCCCCAGATAGGGGTGGAGGGTGCTATTTGGCACTGAAAATTTGAAAAAAGCAATACTGAAGAAGCAGGAGTAGATGAAAATGTTTTGCATTTTAATAACAAAAAGGTTCTACAACAGAAAGACAGGAATACTCCTGGAAAATTCAAAAAAAATTACTAAATCATACTAGAGAAAGAAAAAGAGAAACAAACTAGAAAAATCTGCAGCCTCACCAAGCTGCCAACTCCTGTCTCCCCCCCCTCACTACTGAATGGCTTTATAGCCTCACCTGCCTGGAACATTCAATCTGTGCTGGTAAGTATAAGGTGAGCTAAACAGAAAGACAAAGAGAAACCACACTCAGGACAAGACCACGTTTGGACCCTGGGCTACTGCTGACCAATCAATTCAACCTATCTGCAAAAGTTCAGCAGATAAATGCAATAGGTTGACTGAAATGTCATCTAATGCAGAACACGTCCTCCATTCTCTGTCACCTCTAGCCCCTCATTTCTCAGAGACCTGATCCTACACACCTCTCCCTGATCGACCTGCTGATCTGACCCCATTCACAGATCTGGAAAAACAACAATCAAACAGAGCCACATCATGGACATAACAAAATCAACTGTGAACACATACATGCTGTAAAACCAATTCAACACACAACTCAAAACCAGATTATCTACATAACCTAACTGATAATCAAAATTTGAATTATAATCAAATGTCTAATATAGGGAGACAGCGCCTAGTGAAGATGGGGAAGAAATCTCCCTTTTCACAATTATTATTACTATATTATTATCTTTGGCTGCTCTGTGCATCGCAGAGAGACGTGGTTACGTTGGCGGTCCTGTTTGCTATATTCAAGGAAAGCCGGAGCAACCATCAGGCCACTGGGAAATGTCCAGTTCCGACCCGATGTGCAGACCGCCACTACAACATTTTTTTTTTTGGCTTTTGAGTTGATTATTTCAATCGTTACACTGATAAACTGCTTGATTAGCAGTAATACGACTGAATAATATAGTGCCACTAATGAAACATTTTAATTTGTGTATACAATTTCCCTGTGTTGATTAAGGTTTGAATTGAATGCCATTCTCGGTTGCTATGAAGAACCTCCAATATATCTATTGTAGACCAGACAGTGCCCTTTTTCTTAGATATTTCTCCAAACAGTAGACAGGAACGGGGTCTGTGTCTATGTCAAACTTGTTGGCAAAGAGATGATGCTGCTTGAGCATCCACTTTAAGTCCCCGGCACCATTTACGCATATTTCCCTGACGTGGCTGCCGTGACACTCTGGGTACACCGCGTCCGGTGAATCCTGCGACCCCTCGTGCCACTGCCACTTCACCAGGCGGGCGATGGCATTGACGTCTGACATGTCATATTTCCTGTGGGGCCATGTTGAGCCAGGAACTCCGGGCATTCGCTGAATGGTTGCCCAGAGAAATTCATCAGGACTGTAGGTGTCTTTGAACCACTCCATCAGTGCCAGCACTTGGCGGTCCTCCAACACACTGCGGATGAAGCCCCGGCTAACCACAAAGTAGGCACTTCCAGACATTATGGTGATGTTGAAGGGAGGAGGCTCCTTTGCCTTCCCTGTGCCCTGAGGGAGTTAAAATTGTGAATTAATGTTAAAGTGATGACCAGTAAGTTGTAATGTTAACTTTATAAATATATGTAATGCAAAATAGGTACCTGGATTCCTCCATCTATTATTTTGTGTGAATTTGTCACTCTCCACACTTTTCCTGCAGATATTTCTTCTGACTCTAAGCTGTTCCCGCCCCTCAGTGAACGCAGTGTCCTTACAATCTCCAAGTTGGTTTTCAGAGGGAAATCTTGGCCACAAAGGTTGATGACGTATTTCCATTGTGTGCTGCTGTTATAGAGATCCGCCAAACAGTTAAGGTCAGCCTGGACACGTGACCAGGCCGCATAGACCACATCAACAGGCTGACTGACCATGAAGATGTTCGGGAAGCAGTCAGTAATTGCGATGATGGCAAATAAGACAGAGGATTTTGCCTTTTTGTCCACATTGACACAATAAATATTTTGAGGTGCGTAGATGGCTCGCAGCAGGCGCTCAAAGCTCTGCACCTAAGAGCATATACAATAATATATTAATAATGTATCCTTTTTGTGTACTTGAACATAACTAAAATTCACAAGCGGTGGTGAAGAGCTCCTTTGATTGATGACTTTTAAGTAAATAGTTTACTCCACTTTTAAAGTTTATTTTAATTAAAATTCAGACTTTAGAATCTAAATACCTTATGATGCACAACCATAGAGTATGCCAGGGAAAAGTCCTCTTCTTCCTGGCTCAACGGAGATGTCAAGTATTTTCGTCTTAATTTGAATGCACTGTAAACAAACAATATTAAACAAAGTGATTTAAGTGGAATTCAATATTCAAATATTGACAAAGTAAAGCGTCTAAAATCCGTTGTTTAAAAGCAACACACCTGCAGTCTTCGGTTGCATTCACGTAATGTTCATCAGGGATGTGAACACTCTTGTGGAAGTCTTTGTTGACGGTCAGTGATTTGGCCTGCTCCAGTGCCTCCCTCTCTCCCTGCAGGATAGCTGAGCAGTTGCACACTTTCTCTGGGCTGTCATCAGAGTCTGTATACTCCAACCAGCTGTTCCCGAGAACTGAGCTGGGATTCCAGCCTGGATTACTGCGAGTTAGTAGTGAGAGGATCCATAGTGATCCCAGTGCAAAGGTGAGCTTGAGGAGCAGTAGAAACATTCCTCGTTTCAGTAGCCTCATTGTGGGAGAGGAGTAACTGTTACGTCTTCTTGCAGTGTGAGTTCTGGATGTATTCCACGAAACCTAGTGCTAAAAATGTAAACACACCCTTTAAAATAAATGCATAGTATATAAAAAAAAAATTATATGCATTGACCCGATGTATTAAATAACTATGAATTTGACGTCTTTCCATCCTCATCCTCTCTATAAAAACTTGCTGAATTCATATGAGTGAGTGAGTGAGTGAGTGAAAGAGTGAGTGAGTGAGAGAGAGAGTGAGTGTGTGTATGTTGGAGGGTGCGCCCGTTTCATGAACCCTGCAGCGATTTTGTCGTTTCCCTGGAGATACTGTTGACACATGAACTAGAAATACAACTGTCAATTTTTATTGGACAGACAATCACCCACAGAATAGAATTGCAAGAAGCACACGCACAAATGAAGAAAAAGGCCAAAGATTAAATTCTGGAGGTTAAAATAAATGCTATCTAAACAGAAGTGAAACCGTCCGTTTTGTAAACAATTACATTAACTAAATATTTCCTCTGTACCTTGAAGTTAAAATTGTGAAGGTCATTATTTGAGGTGCTAAACTCTTTGTACAACACAGGCTTATTCACCGAAACTACTCTACACGAAGAAGACTCCATTACAATGCATTTCATTTAGCTGACGTATTATCCAAAGCGACTTATAATAAGTGCATTCAACCATGAGGGTACAAACCCAGAAGGTATAGTCAGATACCATATCACCCCTCTTACTTTATTAATTTATGACAAGATTTACTTTAATCTCTGTTAACTTTTTTTCTTTTTTAAAAAAAATCCTATTGACTACCATGTCGTTGAGGAAAGAAAAGTTGGGTCTAAAACTCTGAGACCACTTTCAATATTAAGCATAATAAGTGTAAAGCAGACAGAATGCATTGTTGAATATATGTTAATGGTAAAACTCATTTATATTTTTGTATTAATCGAAACAGATCTCTGAGGTGAAAGCACAGACATTCAGTGAAAGGAACATTAGTCAGAGAGAAATCATGAATTAACACTCAATTACTTTGGTTGAGCTGAAGAGTAGAGTAGATAAATGGGTCTTACCTGTGACTTTACCAGCAGCACATCAGATTAGAGTTTTATGTCTCTGACTTCATCCTATACCTCTCCCCATACGTCATGTGATCAGACCGGTTGGGTGCACTTGTTCTGGTCTACCCAATAGTAAGAAGCACAACGTCCTGTGCGTGCTTGGCAAAATGAAACCATGTATCCATGAATCAAATGCACGTCACATGGCCCACAGAGGAGGTGGTTTTGAGCCCGGTGGGTGGTGTCCCTTTCGAAGGATGCAACCCCTGAACTGAGACAACAGCTTTGGTTACTTTAGGGTGTTGTCAAATTTAACAAAACTCTGATTTGTTGGTTGAGGTTTGGGAAAGATTGAGTACAGCTACAAGATAAAACCTGAACTGTGTACACACAACCATGCACCTTGATGCCCTCCTTGATACTTTTTGCAACACAAATTTCCTGTAGAGACGACAGTCATGTACACAACTACTGGTGTCTCATGTAAACATTACAACAGTGACAGTCTCTGGAAGATTTAACAACATGCAGAATATGGTACATGGGGTTTTATGTATGATTCCTTCCAACGGATCAGGTGTATGAAGGGAAAGGGATCTGTTGAACTCTCTGAAACCCACAAAATAGATGTAAAAATGAAGTCTGACTCTTTCTAACTTTATCCCTGTTCATTACCCAAGAGGCTATGCTAATTTGTTTAACTTCATGCCTTGTTTCACTGAGCATGTGTTACGTGCCGTGTTTTCTCTCTCTTTCTCTCATATCTCCTCTAGGTGGGAGCCTCAGAAGCACCTCCACTGTTACAGCTGAGGCCACTCTGTCATCAGGGTGTGGCAGATAAAGACCCTCAGCTGTGTCAGAGACAGAGAGAGAGAGGCAGGAGTTCAGGAGCCAGTGGGTTGGTGAGCTGTGTCAGTGAGCGAGGCAGCCGTGCGGGATCAGACGTGGAGAGGAGACGGGCTACACTGATGTGCTGTGTGCCGATTATCCAATAAATCCTTATTTACTTATTATCTTATTGGCTTCCTTGTTCAGTTCCCGGTTTTATTTTCTAATTGGTCGTCCCTCTTCCTAGACAGTTTGGGGGACGTAACAGCATGTGTCACAAACTACACACATCAACCCCCTTAGAGTGAAATAGAATCACTCTTGATAGCGCTGCAGTTGAAATACAGGAGAGAGCACTAATCTCCAGCAACTACATGTGCACTGACAATGTTGCCGTGCCCGTCATTTGTTTGACTCCTTCACTAACCTTTGCTCTCTGCCTTCCCACTCAATGCGAATCCAGATTGGATACAGATTTACAGGAATCAGCAGCTAAGTAAGTAGTCCTCCAAGACAAGGAAAGAAAAAGAAAAAAGTTCACATTCAAAATGTTGGTCCAAGCCAACAGTTTGACTGACAGAGCGGAGATACGGAAGTTTACATATCTCTGCTGTGACACACGTCTTCATTGCCAGTACAACAGCAGCTAAGTTAGTAGGCCTCTGAGACAAGGAAAGAAAAATAAAAAAGTTCACACATGTGTGCTGAGCCTGCCTGAACTCTCCTTGCTGGTCTGCTTGCCTCACGGAGACATTTTCCAAACAATTCAAACATAACAAGGAATGTGCTGGTCAGTAAATCCTCGCCTAGTTTCTGAGGTTTGGTTCTCAGATTGTTGTTTGATGTAGTGGAATGAAACATAATCGATGGTCGGCTGAAGACATGATCGTAATCATCCTACTCACAGCAAACTCGCTACGCTTCAGTTGCAATATTTATACCTTTGTTTGAAACATTTTCATTTTAAAGCCAAAGATACTACTATTCTTTCTGTCGTCTTCTCTCGCTCAGAGCCGACAAGAAGGGGAACTCGGCCGTTTGACAGAAACAAGATACCTGACTCCTGCCTACTTTCTCCCTGCATTGTGCTGTATTCTACCACAGCATGACTGAATATGAGCGGCCCTGCAGCATGATGATCGCGGCACTAGCAACAGGCTGGATAAGAATAAGCTGTGGTACAAAACATCAGGCGACGGCTTGTTCAGTGAGGGAGGTATTATCTCCTCTCACTGGGTGCTAAACATAATCCTGTAAGTACAATGACTGTCACTGTTCTGTACTACTGTATGTTAAACAGCACTTGATTGTGTTCCCCATTTATTAGTTTCTTGGAGGTTTTCTTCATTTTTGATTAAACTGTTTTATTCTTCTTTAATTCACTTTGGAGGAATAACTAAGAGGCTTGGTAAAAACACAGTAATACGACATAACAGTAGTTGTAACACTGCCCATCTGCTCACAAATACACATTTTACATACATACACATATTATACTGTACTGTAGCTTTGTCAATAAACTGTAACATTACAGGAAATAGAAAATCTAATTTCAGACACTCAAGGTTTACAAATGTATGACCCACAGTTACAAACTGCAGGCTTGAATTGGAATTTTAAATGTCCACACATTTAAAATTCCACCTCAGGCCTGCAGTTTGTAAGGATATGAAGCAGAACTTAACGCTGCTTTTTGAATAGTTTATTATATAGGTATCACATCCTAAACTTGTCTTATAAAGGCTACGAATTGGCTTTTCTGTTAGCATTGTATATCACTGTGAACATTCTGGGGATGTCATACAGGCAGTTCCCATAGCTGCAGTAATTTGTTGCATAACTTCAGTTGCATCCTCTCCGATTACTCTGATCTGATTACTCACTCAGATATAGAACTGTGTACTAATGTTATTTTAATCATATTTGTCGTGTGTGTGTGTGTGTGTGTGTGTGTGAAAACAATTTGGGGAGTGATCAGGGAATACTATGTTAACTGATGGTTGGACAGGGACAGTCGGTGTGTGTCTACTTAAAACTTTTCTTTGTTTTATTTGTAAATATATTTGTTTCTTGCAAGATGTTGATCTGTTGTACAACATGTAAAATCTTTGTTTCATTAAAGGTGTGTTCATCCTCATCAGTCTTTAAAAAAAAGGTTTCACATGAAAGTTTTACCAGCGCGAGCGGACTGGGACAATAATTTTAGCCGGGAATTTGTCTCTATCCCAAGCCACCTTATTTACACGAAGCGCCAGTTGTGTAGACCTAACCTAATCGTAGATGTAACTGTTATGTAACTAGTTATAAACTTGGCAATTATTTTCTTCAAGGAGGATCGTTCGACGAATTACAATGTTTTTCAAGGTATGTTATTGTGTACTATATCTGGCACTGAAAACTTGAGAAAAAAAAAGCAATACTGAAGAAGCAGGAGTAGATGAAAATGTTTTGCATTTTATTAAAAACAACGTTCTACAACAGAAAGACAGGAATATTCCTGGGAAATTCAAAAAAAATTACTAAATCATACCAGAGAAAGAAAAAGAGAAACAAACTAGAAAAATCTGCAGCCTCACCAAGCTGCCAACACCTGTCTCCCCCCCTCACTACTGAATGGCTTTATAGCCTCACCTGCCTGGAACATGCAATCTGTGCTGGTAAGTATAAGGTGAGCTAAACAGAAAGACAAAGAGAAACCACACTCAGGACAAGACCACGTTTGGACCCTGGGCTACTGCTGACCAATCAATTCAACCTATCTGCAAAAGTTCAGCAGATAAATGCAATAGGTTGACTGAAATGTCATCTAATGCAGAACACGTCCTCCATTCTCTGTAAACTCCAGCCCCTCCTTTCTCAGAGACCTGATCCTACACACCTCTCCCTGATCGACCTGCTGATCTGACCCCATTCACAGATCTGGAAAAACAACAATCAAACAGAGCCACATCATGGACATAACAAAATCAACTGTCAACACATACATGCTGTAAAATAATTCAACACACAACTCCAAACCAGATTATCTACATAATCGAATTGATAATGAAAATTTCAATTATAATCAAATGACCAAATGTCTAATATAGGCAGACAGCGCCTAGTGAAAAGGGGGGAGAAAGCCCCCTTTTCACAACTATTATTATTAATATTATTATCTTTGGCTGCTCTGTGCATCGCAGAGAGACGTGATTGAATGGAACTGAATAGTGCCACTAATGAAACATTTTAATTTGTGTTCATCACTCTAGAATTATAAACAAATTTAAAATACGTCTTGAAATTAAATCACGTGCTGCTACATGGCCTTTCCCTGTATTGATAAAGGTTTGAATTGAATGCCATTGTCAGTTGCTATGAAAAATATCTATTATATGCCAGACAGTGCCCTTTTTCTTAGATATTTCTCCAAACAGTAGACAGGAACGGGGTCTGTGTCTATGTCAAACTTGTTGGCAAAGAGATGATGCTGCTTGAGCATCCACTGTAAGTCCCCGGCACCATATATGCATACTCCCCTGACGTGGCTGCCGTGACACTCTGGGTACCTCGCGTCCGGTGAATCCTGCGACCCCTCGTACAACTGCCACTTCACCAGGCGAGCGATGGCATTGACGTCTGACATGTCATATATTCTGTGGGGCCATGTTGAGCCATGAACTCCGGGCATTCGCTGAATGGTTGCCCAGAACAATTCATCGGGAATGTAGGTGTGTTTGAGCCACTCCCTCAGTGCTGGCACTCGGCGGTCCTCCAACACACTGCGGATGAAGCCCCGGCTGACAACAAAGTAGGCACTTCCAGACATTATGGTGATGTTGATGGGTGGTGGCTCATTTGCCTTCCCTGTATCCTGAGGGAGTTAAAATTGTGAATTAATGTTAAAGTGATGACCAGTAAATTCAAATGCTAACTTTATAAATATATGTTATTCAAAATAGGTACCTGGTTTGTTCCATCTATTACTTCGAATGCATTTTTCACTCTCAACAGATTTCCTGCAGGTATTTCTTCTGACTCTAAGCTGTTCCCGCCCCTCAGTGAACGCAGTGACCTTACAATCTCCAAGTTGGTTTTCAGAGGGAAATCTTGGCCACAAAGGTTGATGACGTATTTCCATTGTGTGCTGCTGTTATAGAGATCCGCCAAACAGTTAAGGTCAGCCTGGACACGTGACCAGGCCGCATAGACCACATCAACAGGCTGACTGACCAAGAAGATGTTCGGGAAGCAGTCAGTAATTGCCCAGATGGCAAATAAGACTGAGGATTTTGCCTTTTTGTCCACATGGACACAATATATATTTTGAGGTGCGTAGATGGCTCGCAGCAGGCGCTCAAAGTTCTGCACCTAAGAGCATATACAATAATATATTAATAATGTATCCTTTTTGTGTACTTGAACATAACAGAAATTCACAAGATGTGGTGAAGAGCTCCTTTGATTGATGACTTTTAAGTAAATTGTTTAGTCCACGTTTAAAGTTTATTTAAATCAAAATTCAGGCTTTATAATCTGCATACCTTATGATGCACAACCATAGAGTATGCCAGGGGAAAGTCCTCTTCTTCCTGGCTCAACGGAGATGTTAAGTATTTTCGTCTTAATTTGAATGCACTGTGCATAAACAATATTAAACAAAGAACTTTCATTGATTTAAGTGGAATTCAATATTGAAATATTGGCAAAGTAAAGCGTCTAAAATCCGTTGTTTAAAAGCAACACACCTGCAGTCTTCGGTTGCATTCACGTAATGTTCATCAGGGATGTGAACACTCTTGTGGAAGTCTTTGGTGATGGTCAGTAATTTGGCCTGCTCCAGTGCCTCCCTCTCTCCCTGCAGGATAGCTGAGCAGTTGCACACTTTCTCTGGGCTATCATCAGAGTCTGTATACTCCAACCAGCTGTTCCCGAGAACGGAGCTGGGATTCCAGCCTGGATTACTGCGAGTTAGTAGTGAGAGGATCAATAGTGATCCCAGTGCAATGGTGAGCTTCAGGAGCAGTAGAAACATTCCTCGTTTCAGTAGCCTCATTGTGGGAGAGGAGTAACTGTTACGTCTTCTTGCAGTGTGAGTTTTGGATGTATTCCACAAATTTAAAACTTCCTTAGACCATGTGTACGCAAAAATAATAAAGGCCTGGCCGTCCTAGAAAATGTAAACACACCCTTTTAAATAAATGCATAGTATATTAAACTCCATTTAATATATTAAAAAGAATATATTTATGCTTTGACCAGATGTATTAAATAACTATGAAATTGACGTTTCTTCTGCAACAACGAAGTTAAAAAACAGCGCTAAGTCGTAATCTGTGTGTGTGTGTGTGTGTGTGTGTACTGATAATCACATGTATTCAGTTATTAATCGATGATGTCAGATCATGACTCCGGATCATTCCAGGCACTTTAACAGAGTTTTTTCCCTTTTGGGGTCATCTCTTATAACTTCCACTTCCACTCTTCATGACACACGAAGGACCTTATATGGAGAAATAGAAATGTTGCAGTATGCTAGTCACAGAGAGCTAAATCTGTCGATTTAGAATGATTCTGATTCACAAACATATGTATGGTGGTGAGAACAAATCGGATGAGGCGATTTTGTGCACGCACATAATTTCTAGAGTAAGAACATTACGGCGCACATGTTAGTGAATGGGGCCCAATGAGGTTATGATGTTGCAATGGACATAATCTTCAACAATTTCCTGGTAAATGTTTGAATTTTATACCAATATTAAAAAATTTAAAGATACTTACATCAAAGTAAAATAGCAGTCACGTAACAGCAAGGTTTATAATAATATGTTTCTGTTTGTCGCTTTTTTATTCATTTTTTTATGATTTTCATATCTTGTTTTATGTCTCTGTACAAGGAAACCGATCGGTGCCAGATTGCCTTTATGTAAATAAGAGACAATAAGAAGCCATAAAACCGCTAGGAGTACTGTGTGTTATATAACTGTAAAACAAAGTCCACGTTTCCGTGGAGATACTGTTGACACATGAACTAGAAATATAACTATCAATATTGGACAGACAATCACCCACAGAATAGAATCGCAAGAAGCACATGCACAAATGAAGAAAAAGGCCAAAGATTAAGATCTGGAGGTTAAAAAAAATGCTAACTACACAGAAGTTCCTCCCGTTTTGTCAACAATTACATTAACGAAATATTTCAAAGTAGTTGGAGGTAAAATGGTGAAGGTCACTATTTGAGGCGCTAAACTCTTTGTACAACACAGGCTCTCGCAGCTCAACATTATCCACAGAAATTACTCTACACCAAAAAGACTCCATAAGAAAAAGAAGATAAATAAATAATTTTTCTATATCTGACACTCTTATTCATATATTTCCTTATTTATTAGTTACGTTGCCACAATTTTTCAGTGAACCTGTAACATCATTGTTTTCATTAAGGCCCTTGTAGACTACCATGTTTTTGAGGGAAAAAAATTAGGTCTAAAACTCTGAGACCACTTTCAATAATAAGCATAATAAGTGTAAAGCAAACAGAATGTATTGTTGAATATATATTAACGATAAAACTCATTAATACTTTTTAATTAATCGAAACAGATCTGTGAGGTGAAAGCACAGACATTCAGTGAAAGGAAAATTAGCCAGAGAGAAATCATGAATTAACTCTCAATTACTTTGGTTGAGCTGAAGAGTAGAGTAGATAAATGGGTCTTACCTGTGACTTTACCAGCAGCACATCAGATTAGAGTTTTATGTTTGACTTTAGCATCTGCACCAGCATTTATGTCCCTCGATATGAGGCTTGTTGCCAGTGCTGACGTAGGGCTTTTTTTCCCGGATATCTCTTCCAAGAGTGAATTTGACGTGTGTCTCATCCTCACCAAACCACAGCACTGACAACAAAATTTCACGTCACAATTAAAATCCTATATCTAGCTTAAACCTCTCTTAACATCAAGTGTGCAAATATACAATGTGCACTTATCAAAGTTTCGACATTACAATGACAGAAGGTATACAATCAAAAGTAGGCAACACCTAGTGCAAATACAAATGTCTTCCTGAATATAAACCAAAGGGCAGATATTAATGTTCCAGACTGAGTGCATCGTGTGTGAGTAATATATGACCAATATGGTATTGTTTCAAACAAAGTTGTATATGTGAGTATTACTTAAGTTTAAATTGTTAAATCAATCAGTTTAAATGTACTTATTGAGTTTATATGATCCACCCAATCAGAAACATTTTAAAGCATCAGGAGGTCGAGGCACAAGGAGATGTTTATCAGTTCCTTATTCCAGAGTTCAATTCAGTCCATTGCTCCCATTCTTAGGCAAAGAAAAACCCTGACTAAAGCTTGATGGGTTGGCAAAAAGAAACCAAAGATGGGAAGATAAACCAGCCTAACCCACAATGGGCCGTTGCCACCGGGTACCTACCTTATAACCTTATCATGTCTGGAGTTTACTGGAAAAATAACTAAGTGTGGTTGAAACCTATTTTGTAGTTGACAAGTAAGTTTTTGCAGACCTGTTTGAGTCTAAATTGTTATAGCACCTGTGATAGATTGATTTGATTAGGAAACTGATTATTGATATAATTCAATAGGCAATAAAAGCTGTCATAGGGGGAAAAACAATGGAATTAATTTATAAGTTTATAAAGGGTTAAAATGTTTAAGCAATAAGAACAAAGTCCTGTGAAAAAGGTTAACGTTTTAAACAAAAAGGGTTAACAGAGTGAAAAACTGAGCATCTCTATTGATATCTTCTCTTCTCAGGTACGAATGGATGTCTATGCTCTTGTACATTGGAACATGTTTTCTAAGTTGTTTTGTTACCATGTTGGGTGTTTTGGAAGCATTATTTGTATTTGGTATATTTTTATGCAGCTGGCTAAACTCCGTTCTTCCAGTGGGAGGCGTGGAGCGGCATGAGGTTAGCATAAGTGAAACAGATGTTGTGTGCATTGTGACCATGGTTACCTCAGTATGACACACAAACAGAGTATGAGGTTGCTAATATGTATATGTGTGGTTAATTTTCACTATGTTTATGAGTGTGAATAATTACTGATGCATTATTGGATTCATTTCTGAAATACCTGTTAATAATAAGGAAAAGGGTATATAACAAAGATAAGAGACTAATGGCTACTAATGTCTATGATATTTTTGTTTATGGCCAATACATTTAAGTTTGATAATTTAAGTTGATGTTCAATGATTAAGAGGCCATTTTCATATATAGTTACCTGTCTACTTACCTGTATAAGAAAAGTGAGAGAAAAGAACATAAGATTGGGAAGTTGACCTTGAGATGGAAAGAAAATGCATTACATTGTTTAAATTTGTTATTCTGAAAGAACTGTTGTACCTATGTAAATTACTACTTCTAAATTATAAATTCTCAATGAAGCTGCCAGAGAGGTAACGTCGTGTCCGAGCATCTTTATTGATATCTCCCCTTTTCAGGGCACAACTTTTAAATACTTCTGTGACCTGAACTGTTTCTGATCTGAACTGTTTGTGACTTGAAACCTTATGACATTTTTAGTACTTATTTACTCTCCAAAGAACTGAATTCATGTCTGTGTTATCTCCAAAGGAAACATATGTAAATAACCTTTCTGTGTTTTGATCCCGTCTTAAACTACGCCTACAGAACCAGTCTGAACTGGCTAAGTCAAACAGCATTAGTTCTCCTATATAAGATCCTTACATTTGACTGTTCTCCATCTTCACTCTGAGATCCTTGTGACTCTCTGTGTTGATCCCTTCTGCAGAAAGCCCCTATTAAAATACACAAAGACAAATTTGGTGTTCCAGCCTTTTGGATTTTTAAGTTTGCATCACAGGAGAGTCTAAAATAGAAATCAAATCCAAAACCAGGACAACCGGACCCACCAGGTTGGTAATCCCAAACTAATCTTACCACAGAATATCACGTTTGGTCACTTTATCACTTCTTTCATGGATTCAATTTACTGAATCCAGAGTGCCTTATATCTGAGTCTGTCAGATATGACCAATAGACAGATAACACTCAAGACCACCAATGTAATTATTGTTATTGGGTATGTTAATGCCACATTGTTCTCCAATCAAGTTACTAAGGTAATCACTTCTGCAGGTTTTAGAGTAATTCACATTACTGGATCCATACGGTTCAAGGTAAAACTGTCAACGTTGGATCTCTTACTGTTACGGTTAACCCAATCTGAATCTGGTTCTATTAGTTTACATGCAATAGCTCATTAGTGCATGTGGTAGAGCACCCAGTTAAGCTCTGTGCTAACCCTTTCTACCATCCCTTATTGCAAATTTACATTGCTCTCCTGTTTTGCATTTCACTTTTTTACTTTACTTTTTACATCTTTTGTCTTTTATATATTTTTATTTTTTATATATTGTTTTTTTTTTCTTATGTGTATTGTATTTATTGTGTTTTTATGTTCATTGTATGCACCAACAACCAGAGCAAATTTCAGGTAGGTGTAAACCTACTTGGCAATAAATACGTTCTGATTCTGATTGTGTTTCTGATTTCTGATTCTGATTGTTTCAGGATTCCTTTCTTTATTTTGTATTTTTTTGCTCTCTTATTTTTAATTTAAATCTTATTCAATCTTTTGATGGTACTGCCTCACTAATTTTATCCTGTCAACATAATCTATTTCATACTCCAACCAGCTGTACCTGAGAACTAGGCTGGGATTCCAGCCTGGATTACTGCGAGTTAGTAGTGAGAGGATCCATAGTGATCCCAGTGCAATGGTGAGCTTCAGGAGCAGGCGAAATCTGCCTTGTTTCAGTAGCCTCATTGGGGGAGAGGAGTAACTGTTACTGGGTCTTTTTGCAATGGGAGTTATGGATGTATTCCACCTGCCATTCCCCTTTTAATTGGTGTCACTGAGTCAATTTCTGTGTAGATCAAAGATTACATGACCAAAATGGTTAATGATTGCCTGAAAAATTACAATATCCTTGGTACTTGCTTAACTGAGCTGTTTCTTAATAAGTTAAGACTTTTGGTAGATGTCCCAGTTATTGATACATTCTGTGGTTTAATGCACACTAAGCTATGTTTTCTATTGAGTAATGTTTAAATGTTTGTAGATACATCCCATCTGTTGTAGATCCAGGCAATTCCTCTGCTTGTTCTTGCTCCTGTAAGGGAAGTGATACAGACAACCTTTCTTTAGCCACACAATTTCTAGGGATAAAGTTCAAAGATGACAATGGGCCTCATTTGCTAACAGTGCAAAATCTGTGCTTAAACCGTACACACGAACATTTGACGCACAAATATGGGATTCATCAAAATGCTCGTAACTAAATTTGTTCTTACCCTGCGAACACATTTTTAACTTCCTTTGACCATGCGTACGCAAAAATGATGAAGGCCTCTCAGTCCTAAAAGATTTTAACACACCCTTTTAACTAAATGCATAGTATATCAAACTCCATTTAAAAAAAAATGTGATGCATTGACCAGATGTATTTATCTCTATAAAAGCCTGCTGTTTCTGGATAAACGGGGCGTGGCTTCTTCTGTGAGAGAGAGAGAGAGAGAGAGAGAGAGAGAGAGAGAGAGAGAGAGAGAGAGAGAGAGAGACTGTGTGTGTGTGTGTGTGCGCGCGCGCGCGTGTGTGTGCGCGCTGATAATCACATGTATTCAGTTATTAATCGATGATGTCAGATCATAACTCCGGAACGTTCCGGGCACTTTTACAGTGTTTTTTTCCCTTTTGGGGTCGTCTCTTATAACTTCCACTGTTCAGCACAGCGCTCTCTTCATGACACACAGAGGACCTTATATGGAGAAAGAGAATTGTGGTTTGATTCTGATTCACAAAAATACGCATGGTGGTGAGAACTAAATCGGAGGGTGCACCCGTTTCATGAATCCGGCGGCGATTTTGCCTCTGTGTGTAACAAAGTCTATGTTTCCCTGGAGATACTGTTGACACATTAACTAGAAATACAACTGTCACTTTTAATGGGACAGACAATCACCCACATAATAGAAGCACAAAAAGCACACGCACAAATGGAGAAAAAGGCCTTTCCTTTAACTACACAGAAGTGAATCCTCACGCTTTGTCAACAATGACATAAACTAAATATTTCCTCTGTACCTTGAAGGTAAAATGGTGAAGGTCACTATTTGAGGTGCTAAACTCTTTGTACAACACAGGCTTATTCACAGAAACTACCCTACACCAAAAAGACTCTATTACAATGCATTTCATTTAGCTGAAGTTTTATCCATAGCGAATTATAATAAGTGCATTCAACCATGAGGGTACAAACCCAGGACAAAAAGTAGAATTTCTCCAAGAAAGCCAAACTACAAAGTGCTGTAAGTAAGTTCCATTTAAGTGCTACTAAATTGTTTGTTGAAACTTGTATTCAAGATATAGTCAGATACCATATCACCCATATTACTTTATTAATTTATGACAAGATTTACTTTAATCTCTGTTAGCTTTTTTTTTTTTTTTTTTAATCCTATAGACTACCATGTGTTTGAAGTAAGACAAGTTGGGTCTAAAACTCTGAGACCACTCTCAATAATAAGCATAATAAGTGTAAAGCAAACACAATGCATTGTTGAATATATGTTAATGATAAAACTCATTTATATTTTTTAATTAAGCGAAACAGATCTGAGGTGAAAGCACAGACATTCAGTGAAAGGAACATTAGTCAGAGAGAAATCATGAATTAACACTCGATTACTTTGGTTGAGCTGAAGAGTAGAGTAGATAAATGGGTCTTACCTGTGACTTTACCAGCAGCAAATCAGATTAGAGTTTTATGTCTCTGACTTCATCCTGTATCTCTCCCCTTACATCATGTGATCAGACCGGTTGGATGCACTTGTTCTGGTCTACCCAATAGTAGGAAGCACAACGTCCTGTGTGTGCTTGGCAAAATGAAACCATGTATCCATGAATCAAATCAAAGAATGGATGACACAGGAACTAACCTCACACTTGTTTTAAGTGTAAAAATGCCTGAAAGCTGCTTGAAATGTGCTCCTGCAATCAGCCTTTAAATATCACAAGAATGATTTTTATATTTTTTATTTTAAAATTGCAAATATTCTCAGGGTTTGGACTCTTCAGGTTTTCAAGAATAAAACGCTGCAAAAACTGCAAACAAAGAGAAGCTTTGCCGATGGGATTAAAGAGCTGAGCGGCTGTGGCTGAGGGGTAGAGTGGTCGTACTCCAACCTGAAGGTCAGCAGCTCGATTCCCAGTCTGACCCATCTGCATGCAGAAGTGTCCTTGGGCAAGAGGCTGAACCCTGAATGGCCCCCATAGAATAACAAAGTCCTGCGAATAGATGCATTGTATGATTGTGTGTATGAATATGTGTATGAATGTGTGTATGAATGTGTGTATGAATGTGTGTGTGAATGTGTGTGTGAATGGGTGAATGTAAAACTGTACTGTAAAGCGCTTTGAGTGTTCATGAAGACTAGAAAAGCTCTATATAAATATAAATACAAAACCATTTACCATTTGGCGTTTCCAGGTTAATTAACATGTGTGTCCCGCTTCCTACATGGGGCTGCATGGATTTAATGAAGCCACAATATGTACGGTGGCCGAACGCACTGTAAATTAAGAAAACACATCCAAACAGAAAAACACATGCAAAGTAAGAAGGACACATGCGCTGAAAAAAGTCCAAATACATGGAAATACAGAAACATATTACAATTTGTGAAAAAAACAACGGAAATGTTTCCAGGTTCAGGTGACCCAAAAAAGTGATGAACCTGGCTGAAGTTCAATGATTGATGAAGTCATTGTGAAACAGTTAAAAGGTGATGGAGGAAGACTTCAAGAAATGTCTGCCAGTAATACACACACAAACATTTGAATGACTATCAGGTCTGGGAGGTTTTTAAAGCAGCTGCCTCTGTTGATAAAAATGTCATCACCCACAAGGCCACTTGGTCAGACTGAAATGTCTATTTTTTTCCTTAATTGATATTTGTCTTTGTAATTATCTATTAGTCATTATTGTATGTCCCTAAGATTTAAATATATATTTTTACGGGCAAAAATAATGTCAGCATAATCTGGGCCACTCGCTTAATACTTGGGAATGCCACCCTCTAGTGGTTGCAGACAAAAACCAAAAGAAGCCATCAACGAACCTCAGATCACAAACTGAGGTATAATGCGTTTTTGAGAATAAAATACTGCTGCAAAACTGCATTGTTGGAAAGAAGCTTCATCGACAGGATTTAAGAGCTGAAGTAGAGTCTGCTGGTTAACAAAGCTTAGCAATCACACTTGAACGGTTCTCTAACTCAGTGACAAACTTAAAAAAAACTAACACTGAGCAAAACTATTTGACTGAATATCACGTAGTGTCATTCACCTCAGTTTTTCTCTCCATAGCAGCCAATGTGCTCGTTGTGGAACTGTTGAGTTCTCCATAATTAAGCGAAGTCTAGACTTTACAATTTATTTTATGACAGGACAAAATGGTGAATCTCCCTTGTCCATCTCAAGGTCTTCTGCTCAGTAAGTTATCAACTACCAGTTAGCAGGTGTTGGCGCCCACCAGCGGATGTTAGGGACATAGCTTCAGTCGAGCACCTTAGTGTCATCAAGTGTTTTGCCCTTGTAATCAATGATTCAGGCCGAACTTGAGGGTACACTGAGGCTAAAAGTACATTTTAAAGTCTACTGGCTTGTATGGCAGAAAGCCATGTGGCATCAACATCATTACATCTATCACGGATGCTGCGAACGGATCGGGTCCAGTCGACATCCAGGACATGGTCAAACGTTACACCCCAGCCCGTTCACTCATCTTTTAGGAAGAACACTTGGATTGATTGACAAATGCGTAACACAAAGAAAAACTGTCTGTGAACTCAACTAAATACTTCACCTATTGTTGCTCATCCATTTATAAAAACACAGGTACTGATATAATGTATGTAGCCTCATGTAATACATGCATAAAGTGATCAAGGCTGTAGATCTGTAACCTCTCTACAAAAGAATATCAAATTAAAAAAATCTAATTTTTATAGCAGAATAAGAGTGATGGACCCTCCCTTGGCAACTTATCACATAAAATGAATGCACCTCAAAGCATGTTGACATCAGAATAGAAAAGTACATAAATTCAGAACCATATGAACAAACATGTAATGTATTTGTAAGCTAGAACAAGCATCTGTAAGCTGTTGCACTAAAAATGAGACCCATGCTACTATTATTGCTAATTGAGGCGCCCTGGTTAATTGGTTCACATTTATTAATCATTTTACTCTGATGTCATTCTCAGGGTGGGAAGCGCAAATGCTGTTTAGACAATAGATTGTTCAAATCTGGAGGCATTCAACCTCTTTCCATTGTATCTTACAAGATACAATGAAAAACAATAAATATTTGAGAGACACAATAATTTGAGCCTCAGAGTAAACTGCATAGCAAATTAAAGCATCTTATCGGACGCTAAATGTTTTCTGTCTATCTGTCATGACCAGATACAAGAGAATGTTTGCTGGTAAAATTTTGAGGTAAATGAAATCACAGTTCAATGTGCACTGCATGTGAGAGCCCACTTTGATTGTCCTGTGTTTCATGCTTTCAGGTTATTACTCAGAACAGAATGCCATCATTGTGTTCGCAGCATGTTTCCTTCCAGACAGCGACTGTGACAATTACAGTTATGTCCTGGAAAACCTTTTTCTGAAGGTAAAGTTTTACT
The DNA here is from genome assembly GCF_947347685.1 of Pleuronectes platessa. Classification (NCBI taxonomy): domain Eukaryota; kingdom Metazoa; phylum Chordata; class Actinopteri; order Pleuronectiformes; family Pleuronectidae; genus Pleuronectes; species Pleuronectes platessa. The sequence continues at coordinate 18,948,369 of NC_070629.1, read as the reverse complement.
ACGTAGCTCAAGCACATGTGGACGTGCAAACATTACAACCCCACACATCATTCTACAATCACAAGCATGAAGTTGCTGGATAACAGAGTCTACTCTCTTCTTTCAAGGCTTCCCACAAGGGGGCAGTGCGATGTTGAAAAAGAAGATGCCTTTACTGAACTCATGAACGCTGAGTTGCAAGCTCTCTTTAATATGAATTTATCATGAGCTGCTGTAGGATGAGCACTACCCTTGATGAAATGGAGAGGCCAAGCTTCAATCAATTCACAAGAAAGTTGAATTTGAAATGAAATGTTACTTTTGGCTGAAGACTCTCTTTCTAACTCTGTTTTCTGTTGTCTGTGTGTACAGGTATGTGATAAGTACATTGGAACTAATGGTGGCAGAGGATTACATCATTGTTTATCTGAACGGCGCCACACCTCGCAGGAGGATGCCCGGTTTTAGCTGGATGAAAAAGTGTTACCAAATGATAGACAGGAGGTAATACCCACAAAAACAAGTGCAATGCAAATGTAAAGTAGGAATCATTTTATGATACTGTTGTGATTAACACAAATTTATGGTGTATAGTAAATTTGGAGAAAGGCCAAGTGTAAAATAGCTACTACTGATCCTTTCACAGCTCCTCTTCCTCTTCTCTTGTCCCACAGATTAAAGAAAAACACCAAGATGTTCATCATTGTTCATCCTTCCTGGTTCATACGGACTTTGCTGGGAATAACCAGACCCTTCATCAGGTTTCACTGTTGTCCTTTAAGTTTAAATGACACTGCTGTTGAAAACATTCAGCGCAAAATGTACAATCAAGAAACCCTCTTAATAGTATATCCATGTTTGCATCTATTAGCACTTGACATTACAAATTAAATTGCAGAAACTTGAATGGCACAACTATTTCTAAGAATACATTTTTGACTAGTCTAGAAATCCAGGAACCAACATACCCCCATTACAGTGGTTGAATCAGATCACGTAAGCAGTGAAACAGACCTTTCTAATTTTTTCTACAGCTCCAAGTTCAGCAGTAAGATCAAGTGTGTGAATAGTCTGCGGGAGCTTGGAGAAATCATCCCAACCGAGTACGTTCACATTCCACCCAGCATCATCAAGTAAGTACATCTGAAAGTTTGATTTATGAGAGTTCAGATCAGATGTGTCAGGAAACCGTGGGATAACATCTTGTCAACCGTCATTGATGGTGGTTTTTAAGGAATGCTGAATCCAGTCGGGTCAGTTTAAAGGTGCAGTTATTACCTGTTTGTGAACAATAGAAACCTTTCTTCACAGCAGTGGTTAATGGAAGTTGATTTTAAATTTTTAATTCAACACATACCTAACACATACAGTATAAAGTAAGTTATATAAATGCATATATGATGAATGTATTGTCTGGATTTTTGATATTTGTGTGTGCATTGTCTTTCCTTCTGGAGGAGTATTGGCTGTAGTCAATGACAAATACTACAGTTTCTGCTGTGATCATATTTTTAATAGACCATAGTCACGTGGTGGCCATTTTCCTCTTACATAATGCTCTGGGAATGGAATGCTTTTATGAACAGAATAAACCTGTTTTATCTGCAATGAAGATTTTATATTTTTTTCCTTACTGTTCACATTTGACAATGCCAGGGGGCTCTCCCAAACACAGCCAGGGACAAAGGTGTCGCTTTTCAGCATCTTCATTAACTCAAAACAGAAACTTAGAAACTCTCAAACTCAAAACACACAGCACTTCCTGCTGGCCCGTCAGCTTTGCAGCTCAGTGTCTCTCGTGTCTCTGTCCCTCGTGTCTCCCCTCAGGCAGCTCAGCCGCTGCCTTTAAACCAGAGGATGTATCAGCTTACAGCTCTCACCTGCGCTGATTGATCCTCTGGTGCCGGTGAAGGTGTTCTCCCACCTACACAGTGGCTTGTATATAACTTGAAATGATTTACTTAACCACGGTTTTATTTTTCATACATTACATTTGCGCTATTTCAGACGCCTAAAGCATTCGAAACAATCTTCAGACCCAAATTAATAACTTTTCAAAATAAAAGCACTGTAATATCCTACAGTTCAATTTAAAACAAGCACTATGCTTTTACTATAAAGCCAACATTTTAAAACAGCTCCAGGGCCCGCACCTCCTGGGCCACTAATAATACACTTGTGTGAAGCCAATAAGATTTGTGTGATATATGTTTTGTGCAATGCTCAGTTTGCACCAACACAAATGTTTGTTTTACCACTGGACTTAGCATTAGCATTAGATCACAGGCTTGAATCAAGGGCATTTTAGTCTTGTATGAATTTGTCCCAGAGGCGCATTGTTATTTCCGGATTAAAAAATCGTTTCCACTTTATCAGGTAACAGTATTATTATTGATGTGAGTTAGAAGGTGGTTGCCAAAGATAGCTGCTGTCTAACAGGGCCCTCTGTCCCTCCAGATTTAGTCTTTTCAGTTGCTGATAATTTAGGAAGCAGTGAAATGCAAAACAGTGTGTCAGTTTATCTGTGTTTACCTGACTTATAAACCTGGATCACAGCAACACATCATGATACTGTTCTTAAAAACATTTGATCTTCCTCCCTGAGCATGATGTCAGAGGTTAATGGCCAAGGTGTGCATACGATCTATAACCTTAGTCAAAAAACAAACAGTAAACAAACATAATGCAATATTTTATTTCTAAGTGCCAAATTTGCATTTGCATGTTTATACATCTCTCACTCCGCCCAAAGGTATGACGAGGAGAGGGGTAAACACAGGTTTGCTCGCATGAGGTAATTCTGCATTGATCACTATGTTGTCTAAAAGTCTTTCTGAATGTTTTTATCAAAGCTGCTGTTAATTTGTATAAACTGACACTAACCTTCTACTGACCTCAGGATGCCCCCTTACCCAACACAAAGCAAGCCGGATACTGATTTTCTGTTCCTGTTATGGATTCCCGTGTAAACTGTTCATCTCACCCCTCATCTGTGACATCTTAATAATACTTCTATAATTATCATCTATAACCTGAGGAAGCTTGCACTAAAAACATAGTCGCTCCTAACCACAGATATTTCAGTGCTAAGGAATGTAGAGGAAATGTATAGTGGGACAGACAAACATCAACAACTATTATTGTAAAGGGACTGAAAAAGCCACCAGCACAGACTGGACTTTGTAACAATTGAGAAGAATAAGGGGTTTAGTATTAGAACTGCATCTTAGCCTTGAGTGAGATAAAATAATAGTTTTTTCCAATCCTACACAGCAGCTGTGTCTCAATTCAGGATCTGCATCGTTAGACGACTGACAGTGCCTGAGTATCAGACTTCAAAACAACTGAACATCCAAAATTACAATGTACAAAAAAAAAAAAAAAGAGGCAATTAAAACCTGCTTGGCCTGTCCGACTTCAGCTCTGGTGCTCGGCAACAGCAATAAGAGTAGGACAAGCTGGTGACACTGATCACGGAAAACTTGTATAGACCACGCCATCTCTCTACATGGCCCACAGAGGAGGTGGTTTTGAGCCCGGTGGGTGGTGTCCCTTTCGAAGGATGCAACCCCTGAACTGAGACAACAGCTTTGGTTACTTTAGGGTGTTGTCAAATTTAACAAAACTCTGATTTGTTGGTTGAGGTTTGGGAAAGATTGAGCACGGCTACAAGATAAAACCTGAACTGTGTACACACAACCATTCACCTTGATGCCCTCCTTGATACTTTTTGCAACACAAATTTCCTGTAGAGACGACAGTCATGTACACAACTACTGGTGTCTCATGTAAACATTACAACACTGACAGTCTCTGGAAGATTTAACAACATGCAGAATATGGTACATGGGGTTTTATGTATGATTCCTTCCAACGGATCAGGTGTATGAAAGAAAAGGGATCTGTTGAACCCTCTGAAACCCACAAACTAGATGTAAAAATGAAGTCTGTCCCATTCTAACTTTATCCCTGTTCATTACGCAAGAGGCCATGCTAATTTGTTTAACTTCATGCCTTGTTTCACTGAGCATGTGTCACAAACTACACACATCAACCCCCTTAGAGTGAAATAGAATCACTCTTGATAGCGCTGCAGTGGAAATACAGGAGAGAGCACTAATCTCCAGCAACTGCATGTGCACTGACAATGTTGCCGTGCCGGTAATTTGTTTGACTCCTTCACTAACCTTTGCTCTCTGCCTTCCCACCCAATGCGAATCCAGATTGGATACAGATTTACAGGAATCAGCAGCTAAATAAGTAGTCCTCCAAGACAAGGAAAGAAAAAGAAAAAAGCTCACATGAAAAATGTTGGTCCAAGCCAACAGTTTGACTGACAGAGCGGAGATACGGAAGTTTACATATCTCTGCTGTGACACACGTCTTCATTGCCAGTACAACAGCAGCTAAGTTAGTAGTCCTCTGAGACAAAGAAAGAAAAAGAAAAAAGTTCACACGTTAAAAATGTGTGCTGAGCCTCACTGAACTCTCCTTGCTGGTCTGCTCGCCTCACGGAGACATTTTCCAAACAATTCAAACCTAACAAGGAATGTGCTGGTCAGTAAATCCTCGCCTAGTTTCTGAGGTTTGGTTCTCAGATTGTTGTTTGATGAAGTGGAATGAAACATAATCGATGGTCGGCTGAAGACATGATCGTAATCATCCTACTCACAGCAAACTCGCTAGCTTCAGTTGCAATATTTATACCTTTGTTTGAAGCATTTTCATTTTAAAGCCAAAGATACTACTATTCTTTCTGTCGTCTTCTCTCGCTCAGAGCCGACAAGAAGGGGAACTCGGCCGTTTGACAGAAACAAGACACCTGACTCCTGCCTACTTTCTCCCTGCATTATGCTGTATTCTACCACAGCATGACTGAATATGAGCGGTCCTGCAGCATGATGTTCGCGGCACTAGCAACAGGCTGGATAAGAATAAGCTGTGGTACAAAACATCAGGCGACTGCTTGTTCAGTGAGGGAGGTATTATCTCCTCTCACTGGGTGCTAAACATAATCCTGTAAGTACAGTGACTGTCACTGTATGTTAAACAGCACTTTATTGTGTTCCCAAATTTATTAGTTTCTTTGAGGTTTTCTTCATTTTTGATTAAACTGTTTTATTCTTCTTTAATTCACTTTGGAGGAGTAACTAAGAGGCTTGATAATAACACAGTAATACGACACAACAGTAGTTGTAACACTGCCCACCTGCTCACAAATACACATTTTACATACATACACATATTATACTGTACTGTAGCTTTGTCAATAAACTAACATTACAGGAAATAGATAATCTAATTTCAGACACTCAAGGTTTACAAATGTATGACCCACAGTTACAAACTGCAGGCTTGAATTGGAATTATAAATGTGTGGACATTAAAAATTTCAATTCAAACCTGCACTTTGTAACGATATAAAACAGAACATAAAGCTGCTTTTTGAATAGTTTATTATATAGGTATCACATCCTAAACTTGTCTTATAAAGGCTACGAATTGGCTTTTCTGTTAGCATTGTATATCACTGTGAACATTCTGGGGATGTCATACAGGCAGTTCCCATAGCTGCAGTAATTTGTTGCATGACTTCAGTTGCATCCTCTCCGATTACTCTGATCTGATTACTCACTCAGATGTAGAACTGTGTACTAATGTTATTTTAATCATATTTGTCCTGTGTGTGTGTGTGTGTGTGTGTGTGTGTGAAAACAATTTGGGGAGTGATCAGGGAATACTATGTTAACTGGTGGTTGGACAGGGACAGTCGGTGTGTGTCTACTTAAAACTTTTCTTTGTTTTATTTGTAAATATATTTGTTTCTTGCAAGATGTTGATCTATTGTACAACATGTAAAATCTTTGTTTCATTAAAGGTGTGTTCATCCTCATCAGTCTTTAAAAACAAGGTTTCACATGAAAGTTTTACCAGCGCGAACGGACTGGGACAATAATTGCAGCTGGGAATTAGTCCCTATCCCAAGCCAGCTTATTTACACGAAGCACCAGTTGTGTAGACCTAACCTAATCGTAGATGTAACTGTTATGTAACTAGTTATAAACATGGCAATTATTTTCTTCTATCTGTTTTAATATTAGTGTAGCGCTCCAACCCCCAGATAGGGGTGGAGGGTGCTATTTGGCACTGAAAATTTGAAAAAAGCAATACTGAAGAAGCAGGAGTAGATGAAAATGTTTTGCATTTTAATAACAAAAAGGTTCTACAACAGAAAGACAGGAATACTCCTGGAAAATTAAAAAAAATTACTAAATCATACTAGAGAAAGAAATAGAGAAACAAACTAGAAAAATCTGCAGCCTCACCAAGCTGCCAACTCCTGTCTCCCCCCCCTCACTACTGAATGGCTTTATAGCCTCACCTGCCTGGAACATGCAATCTGTGCTGGTAAGTATAAGGTGAGCTAAACAGAAAGACAAAGAGAAACCACACTCAGGACAAGACCACGTTTGGACCCTGGGCTACTGCTGACCAATCAATTCAACCTATCTGCAAAAGTTCAGCAGATAAATGCAATAGGTTGACTGAAATGTCATCTAATGCAGAACACGTCCTCCATTCTCTGTCACCTCCAGCCCCTCCTTTCTCAGAGACCTGATCCTACACACCTCTCCCTGATCGACCTGCTGATCTGACCCCATTCACAGATCTGGAAAAACAACAATCAAACAGAGCCACATCATGGACATAACAAAATCAACTGTCAACACATACATGCTGTAAAACCAATTCAACACACAACTCAAAACCAGATTATCTACATAACCTAACTGATAATCAAAATTTGAATTATAATCAAATGTCTAATATAGGGAGACAGCGCCTAGTGAAGATGGGGAAGAAATCTCCCTTTTCACAATTATTATTATTATATTGTTATCTTTGGCTGCTCTGTGCATCGCAGAGAGACGTGGTTACGTTGGCGGTCCTGTTTGCTATATTCAAGGAAAGCCGGAGCAACCATCAGGCCACTGGGAAATGTCCAGTTCCGACCCGATGTGCAGACCGCCACTACAGGATTTTTCTTTTTGGCTTTTGAGTTGATTATTTTAATCGTTACACTGATAAACTGCTCGATTAGCAGTAATACGACTGAATAATATAGTGTCACTAATGAAACATTTTAATTTGTGTATACAATTTCCCTGTGTTGATAAAGGTTTGAATTGAATGCCATTCTCGGTTGCTAAATCTCCAATATATCTATTGCAGACCAGACAGTGCCCTTTTTCTTAGATATTTCTCCAAACAGTAGACAGGAACGGGGTCTGTGTCTATGTCAAACTTGTTGGCAAAGAGATGATGCTGCTTGAGCATCCACTGTAAGTCCCCGGCACCATATACGCATATTTCCCTGACGTGGCTGCCGTGACACTCTGGGTACACCGTGTCCGGTGAATCCTGCGACCCCTCGTGCCACTGCCACTTCACCAGGCGGGCGATGGCATTGACGTCTGACATGTCATATTTCCTGTGGGGCCATGTTGAGCCAGGAACTCCGGGCATTCGCTGAATGGTTGCCCAGAGAAATTCATCAGGACTGTAGGTGTCTTTGAACCACTCCATCAGTGCCAGCACTCGGCGGTCCTCCAACACACTGCGGATGAAGCCCCGGCTAACCACAAAGTAGGCATTTCCAGACATTATGGTGATGTTGAAGGGAGGAGGCTCCTTTGCCTTCCCTGTGCCCTGAGGGAGTTAAAATTGTGAATTAATGTTAAAGTGATGACCAGTAAGTTGTAATGTTAACTTTATAAATATATGTAATGCAAAATAGGTACCTGGATTCCTCCATCTATTATTTTGTGTGAATTTCTCACTCTCCCCACTTTATATCCGGGCATTTCTTCTGACTCTAAGCTGTTCCCGCCCCTCAGTGAACGCAGTGTCCTTACAATCTCCAAGTTGGTTTTCAGAGGGAAATCTTGGCCACAAAGGTTGATGACGTATTTCCATTGTGTGCTGCTGTTATAGAGATCCGCCAAACAGTTAAGGTCAGCCTGGACACGTGGCCAGGCCGCATAGACCACATCAACAGGATGACTGACCAAGAAGATGTTCGGGAAGCAGTCAGTAATTGCCCAGATGGCATTTAAGACTGAGGATTTAGCCTTTTTGTCCACATGGACACAATATATATTTTGAGGTGCGTAGATGGCTCGCAGCAGGCGCTCAAAGCTCTGCACCTAAGAGCATATACAATAATATATTAATAATGTATCAGTTTTGTGTACTTGAACATAACCGAAATTCACAAGCGGTGGTGAAGAGCTCCTTTGATTGATGACTTTTAAGTAAATAGTTTACTCCACTTTTAAAATTTATTTTTATTAAAATTCAGGCTTTATAATCTGCATACCTTATGATGCACAACCATAGAGTATGCCAGGGGAAAGTCCTCTTCTTCCTGGCTCAACGGAGATGTTAAGTATTTTCGTCTTAATTTGAATGCACTGTAAATAAACAATATTAAACAAAGAACTTTCAGTGATTTAAGTGGAATTCAATATTCAAATATTGACAAAGTAAAGCGTTTAAAATCCGTTGTTTAAAAGCAACACACCTGCAGTCTTCGGTTGCATTCACGTAATGTTCATCAGGGATGTGAACACTCTTGTGGAAGTCTTTGGTGACGGTCAGTAATTTGGCCTGCTCCAGTGCCTCCCTCTCTCCCTGCAGGATAGCTGAGCAGTTGCACACTTTCTCTGGGCTGTCATCAGAGTCTGTATACTCCAACCAGCTGTTCTCGAGAACGGAGCTGGGATTCAGGCCTGGATTACTGCGAGTTAGTAGTGAGAGGATCCATAGTGATTCCAGTGCAATGGTGAGCTTCAGGAGCAGTAGAAACATTCCTCGTTTCAGTAGCCTCATTGTGGGAGAGGAGTAACTGTTACGTCTTCTTGCAGTGTGAGTTCTGGATGTATTCCACGAAACCTAGTGCTAGAAAATGTAAACACACCCTTTAAAATAATTGCATAGTATATCAAAAAAATGTATATGCATTGACCCGATGTATTAAATAACTATGAATTTGACGTCTTTCCATCCTCATCCTCTCTATAAAAACTTGCTGAATTCATATGAGTGAGTGAGTGAGTGAAAGAGTGAGTGAGTGAGAGAGAGAGTGAGTGTGTGTGTGTTGGAGGGTGCGCCCGTTTCATGAACCCTGCAGCGATTTTGCCGTTTCCCTGGAGATACTGGTGACACATGAACTAGAAATACAACTGTCAATTTTTATTGGACAGACAATCACCCACAGAATAGAATTGCAAGAAGCACACGCACAAATGAAGAAAAAGGCCAAAGATTAAATTCTGGATGTTAAAATAAATGCTATCTAAACAGAGGTGAATCCTCCCGTTTTGTAAACAATTACATTAACTAAATATTTCCACGGTACCTTGAAGGTAAAATGGTGAAGGTCACTATTTGAGGTGCTAAACTCTTTGTACAACACAGGCTTATTCACCGAAACTACTCTACACCAAGAAGACTCCATTACAATGCATTTCATTTAGCTGACGTTTTATCCAAAGCAACTTATAATAAGTGCATTCAACCATGAGGGTACAAACCCAGAACAACAAGAATCAAGGGCTGTAAGTAAGTTCCATTTAAGTGCTACTAAATTGTTTGTGTAAACTTGTATTCAAGGTATAGTCAGATACCATATCACCCATATAACATTTTATTAATTTATGACAAGATTTACTTTAATCTCTGTTAACTTTATTTCTTTTTTTTTTTTAAATGCTATAGACTACCATGTCTTTGAGGAAAAAAAAGTTTGGTCTAAAACTCTGAGACCACTTTCAATATTTAGCATAATAAGTGTAAAGCAAACAGAATGCGTTGTTGAATATATGTTAATGATAAAACTCATTTATATTTTTTTATTAATCAAAACAGATCTCTGAGGTGAAAGCACAGACATTCAGTGAAAGGAACTTTAGTCAGAGAGAAATCATGAATTAACACTCAATTACTTTGGTTGAGCTGAAGAGTAGAGTAGATAAATGGGTCTTACCTGTGACTTTACCAGCAGCACATCAGATTAGAGTTTTATGTCTCTGACTTCCTCCTGTATCTCTCCCCATACGTCATGTGATCAGACCGGTTGGGTGCACTTGTTCTGGTCTACCCAATAGTAGGAAGCACAACGTCCTGTGTGTGCTTGGCAAAATGAAACCATGTATCCATGAATCAAATCAAAGAATGGATGACACAGGAACTAACCTCACACTTGTTTTAAGTGTAAAAATGTCTGAAAGCTGCTTAAAATGTGCTCCTGTAATCAGCCTTTAAATATCACAAGAATGATTTTTATATTTTTTATTTTAAAATTGCAAATATTCTCAGGGTTTGGACTCTTCAGGTTTTCAAGAATAAAACGCTGCAAAAACTGCAAACAAAGAGAAGCTTTGCCGATGGGATTAAAGAGCTGAGAGGCTGTGGCTGAGGGGTAGAGTGGTCGTACTCCAACCTGAAGGTCAGCAGTTCGATTCCCAGTCTGACCCATCTGCATGCAGAAGTGTCCTTGGGCAAGAGGCTGAACCCTGAATGGCCCCCATAGAATAACAAAGTCCTGCGAATAGATCCATTGTATGAATGTGTGTATGAATATGTGTATGAATGTGTGTATGAATGTGTGTATGAATGTGTGTGTGAATGTGTGTGTGAATGGGTGAATGTAAAACTGTACTGTAAAGCGCTTTGAGTGTTCATGAAGACTAGTAAAGCTCTATATAAATATAAATACAAAACCATTTACCATTTGGAGTCTCCAGGTTAATTAACATGTGTGTCCGGCTTCCTACATGGGGCTGCATGGGTTTAATGAAGCCACAATATGTACGGTGGCCGAACGCAGTGTAAATCAGGAAAACACATCCAAACAGAAAAGCACATGCAAAGTAAGAAGGACACATGCGCTGAAAAAAGTCCAAATACATGCAAATACAGAAACACGTTGCAATTTGTGAAAACAACAACGGAAATGTTTCCAGGTTCAGGTGACCCAAAAAAGTGATGAACCTGGCTGAAGTTCAATGATTGATGAAGTCATTGTGAAACAGTTAAAAGCTAATGTAGGAAGACTTCAAGAAATGTCTGCCAGTGATACACACACAAACATTTGAATAACTATCAGGTCTGGGAGGTTTTTAAAGCAGCTGCCTGTGTTGATGAATATGTCCTCACCCACAAGGCCACTTGGTCAGACTGAACTACTGTGGCATTTTTGATATCAACAAACAATGCATATTTTTTCTTAATTGATATTTTTCTTTGTAATTATCTATTAGTCATTATTGTATGTCCCTAAGATTTAAATATATATTTTTACGGGCAAAAATAATGTCAGCATAATCTGGGCCACTCGCTTAATACTTGGGAATGCCACCCTCTAGTGGTTGCAGACAAAAACCAAACGAAGCCATCAACGAACCTCAGATCACAAACTGAGGTATAATGCATTTTTGAGAATAAAATACTGCTGCAAACCTGCATTGTTGGAAAGAAGCTTCATCGACAGAAATTAAGAGCTGAAGTAGAGTCTGCTGGTTAACAAAGCTTAGCAATCACACTTGAACTGTGCTCTAACTCAGTGACAAACTTTAAAAAAACTAACACTGAGCAAAACTATTTGACTGAATATCACGTAGTGTCATTCACCTCAGTTTTTCTCTCCATAGCAGCCAATGTGCTCGTTGTGGAACTGTTGAGTTCTCTAAAATTAAGCGAAGTCTAGACTTTACAATTTATTTATGTTATAGGACAAAATGGTGAATCTCCCTTGTCCATCTCAAGGTCTTCTGCTCAGTAAGTTATCAACTACCAGTAAGCAGTTGTTAGCGCCCACCAGCGGATGTTAGGGACATAGCTTCAGTCGAGCACCTTAGTGTCATCAAGTGTTTTGCCCTTGTAATCAACGATTCAGGCCGAACTTGAGGGTACACTGAGGCTAAAGGTACATTTTAATGTCTACTGGCTTGTATGGCAGAAAGCCATGTGGCATCAACATCATTACATCTATCACGGATGCTGCGAACGGATCGGGTCCAGTCGACATCCAGGACATGGTCAAACGTTACACCCCAGCCCGTTCACTCATCTTTTAGGAAGAACACTTGGATTGATTGACAAATGCGTAACACAAAGAAAAACAGTCTGTGAACTCAACTAAATACTTCACCTATTGTTGCTCATCCATTTATAAAAACACAGGTACTGATATAATGTATGTAGCCTCATGTAATACATGCATATGTGGTGATCAAGGCTGTAGATCTGTAACCTCTCTACAAAAGAATATCAAATTAAAAAATCTAATTTTATAGCAGAATAAGAGTGATGGACCCTCCCTTGGCAACTTATCACATAAAATGAATGCACCTCAAAGCATGTTGACATCAGAATAGAAAAGTACACAAATTCAGAACCATATGAACAAACATGTAATGTATTTGTAAGCTAGAACAAGCATCTGTAAGCTGTTGCACTAAAAATGAGACCCATGCTACTATTATTGCTAATTGAGGCGCCCTGGTTAATTGGTTCACATTTATTAATCATTTTACTCTGATGTCATTCTCAGGTTGGGAAGCGCAAATGCTGTTTAGACAATAGATTGTTCAAATCTGGAGGCATTCAACCTCTTTCCATTGTATCTTACATGATACAATGGAAAACAATAAATATTTGAGATACACAATAATTTGAGCCTCAAAGTAAAATGCACAGCAAATTAAAGCATCTTATCGGACGCTAAATGTTTTCTGTCTATCTGTCATGACCAGATACAAGAGAATGTTTGCTGGTAAAATTTTGTGGTAAATGAAATCACAGTTCTATGTGCACTGCATGTGAGAGCCCACTTTGATTGTCCTGTGTTTCATGCTTTCAGGTTATTACTCAGAACAGAATGCCATCATTGTGTTCGCAGCATGTTTCCTTCCAGACAGCGACTGTGACAATTACAGTTATGTCCTGGAAAACACTTTTTCTGAAGGTAAAGTTTTCCTCCGAAGCTCAAGCATATGTTGACGTGCAAATATGACAACCCCACACATCATTCTACAATCACAAGCATGAAGTTGCTGGATAACAGAGTCCACTCTTCTGTCAAGGCTTCCCACAAGGGGGCAGTGCGATGTTGAAATAGAAGATGCCTTTACTGAACTCATGAACGCTGAGTTGCAAGCTCTCTTTTATATGAATTTATCATGAGCTGCTGTAGGATTAGCACTACCCTTGATGAAATGGAGAGGCCAAGCTTCAATCAATTCACAAGAAAGTTGAATTTGAAATGAAATGTTACTTTTGGTTGAAGACTCTCTTTCTAACTCTGTTTTCTGTTGTCTGTGTGTACAGATATGTGATAAGTACATTGGAACTAATGGTGGCAGAGGATTACATCATTGTTTATCTGAACGGCGCCACACCTCGCAGGAGGATGCCCGGTTTTAGCTGGATGAAAAAGTGTTACCAAATGATAGACAGGAGGTAATACCCACACAAACAAGTGCAATGCAAATGTAAAGTAGGAATCATTTTATGATACAGTTGTGATTAACACAAATTTATGGTGTATAGTAAATTTGGAGAAAGGCCAAGTGTAAAAGAGCTACTACTGATCCTTTCACAGCTCCTCTTCCTCTGCTCTTGTCCCACAGATTAAAGAAAAACACCAAGATGTTCATCATTGTTCATCCTTCCTGGTTCATACGGACTTTGCTGGGAATAACCAGACCCTTCATCAGGTTTCACTGTTGTCCTTTAAGTTTAAATGACACTGCTGTTGAAAATATTCAGCGCAAAATGTACAATCAAGAAACCCTCTTAATAGTATATCCGTGTTTGCATCTATTAGCACTAGACATTACAAATTAAATTGCAGAAACTTGAATGGCACAACTATTTCTAAGAATACATTTTTGACTAGTCTAGAAATCCAGGAACCAACATACCCCCATTACAGTGGTTGAATCAGATCACGTAAGCAGTGAAACAGACCTTTCTAATTTTTTCTACAGCTCCAAGTTCAGTAGTAAGATCAAGTGTGTGAATAGTCTGCGGGAGCTTGGAGAAATCATCCCAACCGAGTACCTTCACATTCCACCCAGCATCATCAAGTAAGTACATCTAATAGTTTGATTCATGAGAGTTCAGATCAGATGTGTCAGGAAACCGTGGGATAACATCTTGTCAACCGTCATTGATGGTGGTTTTTAAGGAATGCTAAATCCAGTCGGATCAGTTCAAAGGTGCAGTTATTACCTGTTTGTGAACAATAGAAACCTTTCTTGACAGCAGCGGTCAATGGAAGTTGATTTTTATTTTTTAATCCAACACATACCTAACACATAAAGTATAAAGTAAGTTATATAAATGCATATATGATGAATGTATTGTCTGGATTTTTGATATTTGTGTGTGTTTTGTCCTTCCTTCCGGAGGAGTATTGGCTGTAGTCAATGACAAATACTACAGTTTCTGCTGTGATCATATTTTTAATAGACCATAGTCACATGATGGCCATTTTCCTATTACATAATGCTCTGGGATTGGAATACTTTTATGAACAGAATAAACCTGTTTTATCTGCAATGAAGATTTTTATAGTTTTTCAAAACTGAATTTGTTTCCTTACTGTTCACATTTGACAATGCCAGGGGGCTCTCCCACACACAGCCAGGGACAAAGGTGTCGCTTTTCAGCATCTTTATTAACTCAAAACAGAAACTTATAAACTCTCAAACTCAAAACACACAGCACTTCCTGCTGGCCCGTCAGCTTTGCAGCTCAGTGTCTCTCGTGTCTCTGTCCCTCGTGTCTCCCCTCAGGCAGCTCAGCCGCTGCCTTTAAACCAGAGGATGTATCAGCTTACAGCTCTCACCTGCGCTGATCGATCCTCTGGTGCCGGTGAAGGTGTTCTCCCACCTACACAGTGGCTTGTATATAACTTGAAATGATTTACTTAACCACGGTTTTATTTTTCATACATTACATTTGCGCTATTTCAGACGCCTATAGCATTCGACACAATCTTCAGACCCAAATTAATAACTTTTCAGAATAAAAGCACTGTAATATCCTACAGTTCAATTTTAAACAAGCACTATGCTTTTACTATAAAGTCAACATTTTAAAACAGCTCCAGGGCCCACACCTCCTGGGCCACTAATAATACACTTGTGTGAAGCCAATAAGATTTGTGTGATATATGTTTTGTGCAATGCTCAGTTTACACCAACACAAATGTTTGTTTTACTACTGGACTTAGCATTAGCATTAGATCACAGGCTTGAATCAAGGCCATTTTAGTGTTGTATGAATTTGTCCCATAGGCGCATTGTTATTTCCGGATTAAAAAATCTTTTCCACTATATCAGGTAACAGTATTATTATTGATGTGAGTTCGAAGGTGGTTGCCAAAGATAGCTGCTATCTAACAGGACCCTCTGTCCCTCCAGATTTAGTCTTTTCAGTTGCTGATAATTTAGGAAGCAGTGAAATGCAAAACAGTGTGTCAGTTTATCTGTGTTTACCTGACTTATAAACCTGGATCACAGCAACACATCATGATTCTGTTCTTAAAAACATTTGATCTTCCCACCCTGAGCATGATGTAAGAGGTTAATGGCCAAGGTGTGCATACGATCTATAACCTTAGTCAAAAAACAAACAGTAAACAAACATAATGCAATATTTTATTTCTAAGTGCCAAATTTGCATTGGCATGTTTATACATCTCTCACTCCGCCCCAAAGGTATGACGAGGAGAGGGGTAAACACAGGTTTGCACGCATGAGGTAATTCTGCATTGATCACTATGTTGTCTAAAAGTCTTTCTGAATTTTTTTATCAAAGCTGCTGTTCATTTTCTCTTAAACTGACACTAACCTTCTACTGACCTCAGGCTGCCCCCTTACCCAACACAAAGCAAGCCGGATACTGATTTTCTGTTCCCGTTATGGATTCCCGTGTAAACTGTTCATCTCACCCCTCATCTGTAACATCTTAATAATACTTCTATTATTATCATCTATAACCTGAGGAAGCTTGCACTAAAAACATAGTCACTCCTAACCACAGATATTTCAGAGCTAAGGAATTGCAGAGGAAATGTATAGTGGGACAGACAAACATCAACGACTATTATTGTAAAGGGACTGAACAACTTTGTAACAATTGAGAAGAATAAGGGGTTTAGTATTAGAACTGCAACTAAATTTGCAGACAAATTGGGTCACAGCAGCACGACTAGTCTGTCCCATCTTTGACGGCTCCAAGAAATGCTTCCGACAGAAGTGTCCTTTATCTCAGTGAAACGTAGGCCCCCATTGGGTGGACCCTTCCCGGCCCAACCTATCCCAGGATGCATTGTGCTTCAGTGACTACCTCAAAGAGGAAATGGTGCAGACAAGTGACGAGACATTCAGTGCCTGAGTATCAGACTTCAAAACAACTGAACATCCAAAATTACACATGTACAAAACAAAAAAAACCCTGCTAGGCCTGTCCGACTTCAGCTCTGTTGCTCGGCAACAGCAATAAGAGGAGGACAAGCTGGTGACACTGATCACGGAAAACTTGTATAGACCACGCCATCTCTCTACATGGCCCACAGAGGAGGTGGTTTTGAGCCCGGTGGGTGGTGTCCCTTTCGAAGGATGCAACCCCTGAACTGAGACAACAGCTTTGGTTACTTTAGGGTGTTGTCAAATTTAACAAAACTCTGATTTGTTGGTTGAGGTTTGGGAAAGATTGAGCACGGCTACAAGATAAAACCTGAACTGTGTACACACAACCATGCACCTTGATGCCCTCCTTGATACTTTTTGCAACACAAATTTCCTGTAGAGACGACAGTCATGTACACAACTACTGGTGTCTCATGTAAACATTACAACACTGACAGTCTCTGGAAGATTTAACAACATGCAGAATATGGTACATGGGGTTTTATGTATGATTCCTTCCAACGGATCAGGTGTATGAAGGGAAAGGGATCTGTTGAACTCTCTGGAACCCACAAAATAGATGTAAAACTGAAGTCTGACTCTTTCTAACTTTATCCCTGTTCATTACGCAAGAGGCCATGCTAATTTGTTTAACTTCATGCCTTGTTTCACTGAGCATGTGTCACAAACTACACACATCAACCCCCTTAGAGTGAAATAGAATCACTCTTGATAGTGCTGCAGTGGAAATACAGGAGAGAGCACTAATCTCCAGCAACTGCATGTGCACTGACAATGTGGCCATGCCCGTCATTTGTTTGACTCCTTCACTAACCTTTGCTCTCTGCCTTCCCACCCAATGCGAATCCAGATTGGATACAGATTTACAGGAATCAGCAGCTAAGTAAGTAGTCCTCCAAGACAAGGAAAGAAAAAGAAAAAAGCTCACATGAAAAATGTTGGTCCAAGCCAACAGTTTGACTGACAGAGCGGAGATACGGAAGTTTACATATCTCTGCTGTGACACACGTCTTCATTGCCAGTACAACAGCAGCTAAGTTAGTAGTCCTCTGAGACAAAGAAAGAAAAAGAAAAAAGTTCACACGTTAAAAATGTGTGCTGAGCCTCACTGAACTCTCCTTGCTGGTCTGCTCGCCTCACGGAGACATTTTCCAAACAATTCAAACCTAACAAGGAATGTGCTGGTCAGTAAATCCTCGCCTAGTTTCTGAGGTTTAGTTCTCAGATTGTTGTTTGATGTAGTGGAATGAAACATAATCGATGGTCGGCTGAAGACATGATCGTAATCATCCTACTCACAGCAAACTCGCTACGCTTCAGTTGCAATATTTATACCTTTGTTTGAAGCATTTTCATTTTAAAGCCAAAGATACTACTATTCTTTCTGTCGTCTTCTCTCGCTCAGAGCCGACAAGAAGGGGAACTCGGCCGTTTGACAGAAACAAGACACCTGACTCCTGCCTACTTTCTCCCTGCATTGTGCTGTATTCTACCACAGCATGACTGAATATGAGCGGCCCTGCAGCATGATGTTCGCGGCACTAGCAACAGGCTGGATAAGAATAAGCTGTGGTACAAAACATCAGGCGACTGCTTGTTCAGTGAGGGAGGTATTATCTCCTCTCACTGGGTGCTAAACATAATCCTGTAAGTACAGTGACTGTCACTGTATGTTAAACAGCACTTTATTGTGTTCCCCAATTTATTAGTTTCTTTGAGGTTTTCTTCATTTTTGATTAAACTGTTTTATTCTTCTTTAATTCACTTTGGAGGAGTAACTAAGAGGCTTGGTAATAACACAGTAATACGACACAACAGTAGTTGTAACACTGCCCACTTGCTCACAAATACACATTTTACATACATACACATATTATACTGTACTGTAGCTTTGTCAATAAACTAACATTACAGGAAATAGAAAATCTAATTTCAGACACTCAAGGTTTACAAATGTATGACCCACAGTTACAAACTGCAGGCTTGAATTGGAATTATAAATGTGTGGACATTAAAAATTTCAATTCAAACCTGCACTTTGTAACGATATAAAACAGAACATAAAGCTGCTTTTTGAATAGTTTATTATATAGGTATCACATCCTAAACTTGTCTTATAAAGGCTACGAATTGGCTTTTCTGTTAGCATTGTATATCACTGTGAACATTCTGGGGATGTCATACAGGCAGTTCCCATAGCTGCAGTAATTTGTTGCATGACTTCAGTTGCATCCTCTCCGATTACTCTGATCTGATTACTCACTCAGATGTAGAACTGTGTACTAATGTTATTTTAATCATATTTGTCCTGTGTGTGTGAGTGTGTGTGTGTGTGTGAAAACAATTTGGGGAGTGATCAGGGAATACTATGTTAACTGGTGGTTGGACAGGGACAGTCGGTGTGTGTCTACTTAAAACTTTTCTTTGTTTTATTTGTAAATATATTTGTTTCTTGCAAGATGTTGATCTATTGTACAACATTTAAAATCTTTGTTTCATTAAAGGTGTGTTCATCCTCATCAGTCTTTAAAAAAAAGGTTTCACATGAAAGTTTTACCAGCGCGAACGGACTGGGACAATAATTGCAGCTGGGAATTAGTCCCTATCCCAAGCCACCTTATTTACACGAAGCGCCAGTTGTGTAGACCTAACCTAATCGTAGATGAAACTGTTATATAACTTGTTATAAACTTGGCAATTATTTTCTTCAAGGAAGATCGTTCGACGAATTACAATGTTTTTCCAGGTATGTTATTGTGTACTATATCTGGCACTGAAAACTTGAGAAAAAAAAAGCAATACTGAAGAAGCAGGAGTAGATGAAAATGTTTTGCATTTTATTAAAAACAACGTTCTACAACAGAAAGACAAGAATATTCCTGGGAAATTCAAAAAAAAATTACTAAATCATACCAGAGAAAGAAAAAGACAAACAAACTAGAAAAATCTGCAGCCTCACCAAGCTGCCAACTCCTGTCTCCCCCCCCCCTCACTACTGAATGGCTTTATAGCCTCACCTGCCTGGAACATGCAATCTGTGCTGGTAAGTATAAGGTGAGCTAAACAGAAAGACAAAGAGAAACCACACTCAGGACAAGACCACGTTTGGACCCTGGGCTACTGCTGACCAATCAATTCAACCTATCTGCAAAAGTTCAGCAGATAAATGCAATAGGTTGACTGGAATGTCATCTAATGCAGAACACGTCCTCCATTCTCTGTAAACTCCAGCCCCTCCTTTCTCAGAGACCTGATCCTACACACCTCTCCCTGATCGACCTGCTGATCTGACCCCATTCACAGATCTGGAAAAACAACAATCAAACAGAGCCACATCACAGACATAACAAAATCAACTGTCAACACATACATGCTGTGAAAACAATTCAACACACAACTCCAAACCAGATTATCTACATAATCGAATTGATAATGAAAATTTCAATTATAATCAAATGACCAAATGTCTAATATAGGCAGACAGCGCCTTGTGAAAAGGGGGGAGAAAGCCCCCTTTTCACAACTATTATTATTAATATTATTATCTTTGGCTGCTCTGTGCATCGCAGAGAGACGTGATTGAATGGAACTGAATAGTGCCACTAATGAAACATTTTAATTTGTGTTCATCACTCTAGAATTATAAACAAATTTAAAATACGTCTTGAAATTAAATCACGTGCTGCTACATGGCCTTTCCCTGTATTGATAAAGGTTTGAATTGAATGCCATTGTCAGTTGCTATGAAAAATATCTATTATATACCAGACAGTGCCCTTTTTCTTAGATATTTCTCCAAACAGTAGACAGGAACGGGGTCTGTGTCTATGTCAAACTTGTTGGCAAAGAGATGATGCTGCTTGAGCATCCACTGTAAGTCCCCGGCACCATATATGCATACTCCCCTGACGTGGCTGCCGTGACACTCTGGGTACCTCGCGTCCGGTGAATCCTGCGACCCCTCGAACACCTGCCACTTCACCAGGCGAGCGATGGCATTGACGTCTGACATGTCATATATTCTGTGGGGCCGTGTTGAGCCATGAACTCCGGGCATTCGCTGAATGGTTGCCCAGAACAATTCATCAGGAATGTAGGTGTGTTTGAGCCACTCCCTCAGTGCTGGCACTCGGCGGTCCTCCAACACACTGCGGATGAAGCCCCGGCTGACAACAAAGTAGGCACTTCCAGACATTATGGTGATGTTGATGGGTGGCGGCTCATTTCCCTTCCCTGTATCCTGAGGGAGATAAAATTGTGAATTAATGTTAAAGTGATGACCAGTATATTCAAATGCTAACTTTATAAATATATGTTATTCAAAATAGGTACCTGGTTTGTTCCATCTATTACTTCGAATGCATTTTTCACTCTCAACAGATTTCCTGCAGGTATTTCTTCTGACTGTAAGCTGTTCCCGCCCCTCAGTGAACGCAGTGTCCTTACAATCTCCAAGTTGGTTTTCAGAGGGAAATCTTGGCCACAAAGGTTGATGACGTATTTCCATTGTGTGCTGCTGTTATAGAGATCTGCCAAACAGTTAAGGTCAGCCTGGACACGTGACCAGGCCGCATAGACCACATCAACAGGCTGACTGACCAAGAAGATGTTCGGGAAGCAGTCAGTAATTGCCCAGATGGCAAATAAGACTGAGGATTTTGCCTTTTTGTCCACATGGACACAATATATATTTTGAGGTGCGTAGATGGCTCGCAGCAGGCGCTCAAAGCTCTGCACCTAAGAGCATAAACAATAATATATTAATAATGTATCAGTTTTGGGTACTTGAACATAACTGAAATTCACAAGCGGTGGTGAAGAGCTCCTTTGATTGATAACTTTTAAGTAAATAGTTTACTCCACTTTTAAAGTTTATTTTTATTAAAATTCAGGCTTTATAATCTGCATACCTTATGATGCACAACCATAGAGTATGCCAGGGGAAAGTCCTCTTCTTCCTGGCTCAACGGAGATGTTAAGTATTTTCGTCTTAATTTGAATGCACTGTAAATAAACAATATTAAACAAAGAACTTTCAGTGATTTAAGTGGAATTCAATATTCAAATATTGACAAAGTAAAGCGTCTAAAATCCGTTGTTTAAAAGCAACACACCTGCAGTCTTCGGTTGCATTCACGTAATGTTCATCAGGGACGTGAACACTCTTGTGGAAGTCTTTGGTGATGGTCAGTAATTTGGCCTGCTCCAGTGCCTCCCTCTCTCCCTGCAGGATAGCTGAGCAGTTGCACACTTTCTCTGGGCTGTCATCAGAGTCTGTATACTCCAACCAGCTGTTCCAGAGAACGGAGCTGGGATTCCAGCCTGGATTACTGCGAGTTAGTAGTGAGAGGATCCATAGTGATCCCAGTGCAATGGTGAGCTTCAGGAGCAGTAGAAACATTCCTCGTTTCAGTAGCCTCATTGTGGGAGAGGAGTAACTGTTACGTCTTCTTGCAGTGCGAGTTCTGGATGTATTCCACGAAACCTAGTGCTAGAAAATGTAAACACACCCTTTAAAATAAATGCATAGTATATCAAAAAAATGTATATGCATTGACCCGATGTATTAAATAACTATGAATTTGACGTCTTTCCATCCTCATCCTCTCTATAAAAACTTGCTGAATTCATATGCGTCTCGCGTCAGTGAAGGAGGCGCAGCAACTTTTGGCCGCACACCAGAAGCACTAAAAGACTGATGCAAGTTAAAGTCGGTTGAACTATCAATAGCCTATCCTAATCACATGTCATTGGATGGAACAGGTATGTGTTTGCGTTTTGTTAAGCAGAACAAATATGGCTGTTTGTGTGCTGGTTTTAAATGATGACAAAGTTATTTGTAGTTGCAATAAGTTGGGCTCACTGTTTTTATTTCAGCACTTCTGAGTGGAACTGTTACATTACACTGTTTTTAACTATGTTGTTGTCACTCATGTCGAGCCTTTGAGTGCCGGTTACAATTTTGTCGAGACAGTCACACTGTGACCAAGTTTTTTTTTTTTTTTTCTTTCATTTTTTTCTCTCCTTTTTCCTTCGTCTCAGATATAAATCAGATATTTCACTATGCTATACAAGATAATCCACCACTCAGGCCTACATGGAAAGTAAAAAACTATGAATAACATTCGTTTTATATCGTGGAACGTCAAGGGACAAACCAGGCCACCAAAATAAATAAGATCATGTCTCATCTTCAGGATTTGAGGTGATTTAGTTTTCTTGCAGGAGACACACTTACGCAATAACGAGGTCCTGCGCATTAAAAGGGGTAGGTTTAGCCATTTATATCATTCAAAGTTTAATGCGAGGGCCAGGGGCGCTGCCATTTTGATTCAAACAACATTCCATTTGAACCAGAGAGAGTTGTAGCTGATCCGGCTGGTAGATTTGTTGTTGTGACGGGAAAACTGTGCAGCTCTCAGGTTATCTTATCATATCCAAGTTTTTCAATTCCATTCCCAACATTGAAACATACCACATAATTGTTGGGGGGATTTTAATTTTGTACAAGATGCTGTTTTAGACAGATCCTCCTCTAGACCATACTCTATTAATAATTCTGCCAAACTACTGGCCTCCACTGCAAGGGAGTTGGGCTTTTCAGACCCATGGAGATCTAAGTTCCCAAATAAAAAATCCTTCTCTTTTTTTTCCGCATGTCCACCATTCTTATTCTCGAATAGACTTTTTTCTCTTAGACAACAGACTTATTTCTAATGTACACTCATGCGAGTACCATAGCATTTTAATCTCAGACAATGCTCCCACATCGCTAGACATACAATTTCCCAATTACAGCCGCATCTTAAGACCATGGCGATTTAATTCACATTTATTATCCGATAACCCCTTTGTAGACTTCCTAAGATCTAATATACAACTATTTTTTGAAATTATTGATACACCAGACGTATCAAAAGGAACCTTGTGGGAAGCTTTTAAGGCGAACTTGAGAGGACACAATCTCCTACACAGCGCATCTCAGAAAAAAGGCTAAGTCCAGACAAGAGGAACTATCACAGAGCGATTTTTTTAATCAGGGGACAAGGCTGGAAAACTCCTTGCCCAGCAAGCCAGAGCCGCATCAGCCTCCAGGCTTATTCACAGTATTAGGTCCACAACAGGCGTTATTCTCACTGACCCAAAATCCATAAATGAAACATTTACCAAATTTTATTCTGATTTATATGCCTCTGACCATCCCCAGACCAGTACAGCCAGTGCTCTAAACACCATTGAGTTTCCCAGAGTGGACGGAGAGCTGGTGCGGGGTCTGGCTAGCCCAGTTTCAGCGGCTGAGATCATTAGTGCTATTGGTACTTTACAGAGTGGCAAGTCGCCGGGTCCGGATGGATTTACTGTAGAGTTTTATAAGAGATTCGCCCCACTTGTCTCCACAGTTTTGTGCGATGTATATAACAAGGCCTTGTCTCTCGGCCAGCTTCCTCCAACCCTGACTAATGCCACAATTACTCTTCTCTTAAAAAAAGATAAAGATCCTTTACTGTGCAGTAGTTTTAGACCTATATCTCTGTTAAATGTGGATTATAAAATCCTCGCTAAGATTTTAGCCCTGCGTCTTCAGGGGGTTCTCCCACAGATCATCTCACCAGACCAGACTGGCTTCATGCTGGGGAGGCACTCATTCCACAACACCAGAAGACTGTTTAATATTTTGAACATGCCCAGCTCCAGCACCCCCGAGGTAGTGGTGTCGCTGGATGCTGAAAAGGCTTTTGATAGGGTGGAGTGGGACTTTCTATTTGAGGTGATGGAGAGGTTTGGTCTAGGTTCAGGCTTTATTTCATGGGTGAAACTGTTGTACTCCACACCAGTAGCCTCTGTGCAAACTAACAATATAGTATCAAGTCCCTTCCAGCTCCACCGCGGCACAAGGCAGGGGTGTCCACTATCCCCTTTATTATTTGCCATAGCTATTGAGCCCCTGGCCATCTGGCTGAGATCTGAGAATAGATTTGAGGGTGTCTCCCGCCAAGGTTCAGTGCACAAACTATCAGTGTACGCAGATGATTTGCTGCTTTATGTATCAAATCCATCCACATCTCTCCCGATAGTTCTCGACATCCTAAAGCAATTTGGCCAGCTCTCTGGCTACAAACTCAATTTCGGAAAAAGTGAGTTATTTGCGATTAATAACTTAGTTGGCGTTTTGCCAGACAGCACAGCTCCCTTTAAAAGAGTGAATAACTGTTTTAAATATTTAGGTGTACTTATAGCAAGGTCTCTATCAGACACTTTCCAAAAAAAAATTGTCCCACTGCTTAGCAGTGTTGAGGAGGACTTTCATAGATGGTCTACCTTGCATTTATCGTTGGCCGGTAGGGTGAACCTTATCAAGATGACAGTTCTGCCAAAATTCCTTTACCTTTTCCAGCATATCCCTGTTCTTATCTCAAAAAAGTTTTTTGCTAAACTGGATAAGGCAATATCTATATTTCTCTGGGCAGATAGACCTGTGCGTATGCAGAAAAGGTTATTGCAACTTCCTAAGAGCACAGGGGGCCTTGCTCTTCCCAATTTCTTATATTACTACTGGGCAGCCAATATTCACAAGCTCTTGTACTGGATTGATAAACCTAACACCGGCCAGCCTGCCTGGGTCCACATTGAAAAGTTGTCATCTCGGTTCTCGCTGCGGTCGTGGCTGTGTTCCCCACTTCCTGTGTCGGCCACTGAAGCCAAAGATAATCCAGTAGTCAAGCAGTCATTTAAGATATGGTTACAATTTAGGAAACATTTTGGCCTGCAGGGTCCCTCTATTCATGCCCCAGTATCCCATAATCACAGTTTTAAACCATCCATTATGGACTCTACATTTCATTTGTGGTCGGAGAGAGGCGTGGCATCTATCAATGACCTCTACGATAGTGGTATTTTCATGTCCTTCGGTGACCTATCGTCTAAATTCGATCTCCCCTCATCTCACTTTTTCCGTTTTTTTCAAATTAGACATTTTGCCCAAAAAAACTACCCTGAGTTCCCAAACACTCCCCCTAAGACTCTGTTAGATACCCTTCTCATGCTTAACCCCAATCAGAAAGGGAATATTTCCCGTATTTTTAACGCGATGGACGCCATTACTTCAGTCTTCCCACAACAAACAAAACATCTGTGGGAGCAGGATCTGGGGCTCCATTTTGAAGAAGATCAGTGGGACAATATCCTTAGGTTGGTCCACAGCTCTTCTATCTGTGCCCGACACGGGCTGATTCAATGTAAACTAATACACAGGCCTTACTACACCAATCATAGACTGTCTAAATTCTACCCCAATGTAGCTGACACTTGTAATGGATGCAACCAGTCCCCTGCCAATCTCATACACATGTTCTGGTCATGTCCAAAGCTTAAAGACCTCTGGTCCAAAATATTCGACACCCTTCAAATTGCTTACCATTTTCTGGCCGACCCCCATCCCCTCCCTGCCCTCTTTGGTATCCCGCACAACAGCATTTTAACCCCTGAGGCTCGACATTCTATGGCCTTTTGCACTCTGATGGCTAGGCGCTTAATTTTGTTGAACTGGAAGAACAGCTTCCCCCCATCCTACACTCGATGGGTTAAGGAAATTCTACACAACTTAAAACTGGAGAAGTTAAGATTCTCCCTCAAGGGCTCTCTGGGGAAATTTGGCCAAATTTGGAACCCCTTGTTGTCCATTATAGACTCATTAGATATTACATCTGAGGAGTCGGATATCTGAGTTCTGCTGACGTACCACTAAATTTTACATTCCCAGAATGTTAGCTTTTCTTTAATTTACTCTTTGTTTTTTGTCCCTAATCTTTATTTTTGTTTCTTTTTCTCTTTTCCCTTAACCTAGAGGCAGATAGGGGTGGGACCTCCTACAGGAAAAGGAGGCGTGGGTGGGTATGCGGGAGGAGGGCTAACGTAAAATGTAAAAAATTGGAAAAATGTGAGCATTGTAAAATATCTATTTCATGTTCTTACTTTGTATCTCTGTTGCTCAATAAAGGAATTAAAAAAAAAGAAGAGTGTGGAGAATACGTAGCGACCCCCCCCCCCCCTCTCTTTATGACCGCTTGTGTGGCTGTAGTGGATGGGCAGAGGGGAACATTAAATAATGTGGTTGGTAAAAGTGGTAAAATTAAAACTCCAAGACAACAGAAGGGGAATTCAAAGTATGGGATGCATATTTGATCATTTATATCATATAAAATATGTCATCTATATCGTTTAAAATCATTTTTCAGTGCGTTTCCTGTCGCGATGTGCTCGCGTCAAGCGGAAAAAATAGACTCGAAGCCGAAACGATCGCTTCACGACGCTAGGCAGCCGCGGCTTGGCGCTTCAGCGTCCGGTGTGACCGGCACAAAGGTTTAACATGGGAGTGGATGGGAGCCAGAGGCTTAGCGCTGCGCTTACGCCACGCTTCGGCGTCGCTTCCGTGTCCGGTGTGAACCCGGCGTAACACGTTAAAAGGAAGCGCCGGCTTGTTACCGCGCGTTTCTCAAAACACAGTAGACAAAGGAACCGGATGTGACGTCTCAGTTCGCCATGTGTAACACGGCTGAAAATAGATTCGGCGATCTTCATAATAAACATACACTCAAAATAAAAAGACACACTAAGTATAAATACTAGTCTCTGCCCAGACAATAAAGCCTCTTACTGTGACCTCCGTGGTGTTGCTTGCGCGTGGCGTGCAGATTTTCCGGAAGTCCACAGAATCTCTTGTTGTTGAACCTCAGGATGCGTGGGGGGAAAATGAGTGAAGTCCGGGCCTCTTAAGCGGTGCTCCGGTGGGTCTCGTGGTTGCAACGGAGGTCAGCGCTGGGCCGAATGGAAGAGCGAATCCTTCTTGTGCTCTTTGAACTGTTTTCTTCGACTGGATTCTGCTTCGTCCTTCTGCGACAGAATGATGCTTTGTCCTGCAGGGATTAACCGCTGTGGCTCAGTTGTGGATTGTGGAAAAGAAAGTCTCTGTTGCCGGCCGGCGAGTGAGCTTCCTGTGCGCGGCCTTTTCAAGTTAACAACAAAAATAGTCTATCAAAGTAAAACGTCGACTGAATAAAGAAATAATAGAAAATGAAATCAAAGATGAAAAATAAAACAAACTTTTGTGGATGTTGCCTCCTTTAACAACTAAATCATCTAGCTAAACCGGGAACAATCTATTGACGTCTTCAGAGAGCAGGAAATGGCCATGATTGTTGGGTTTATTTATAAACTACCTGAGAGGTCCCCCTCCTTGAGGAGTTGTTCACGGCTATCAGCCAATTGAATTGTCACAGCTGGACCCCAGTGGGAGGGGCTTGGCCCTCACTGGGCGTCTACAGACCCAGCAGGGGTTCCCGTGGTCCTGCGGGGGACTTGAAACCTGCTGGGGCTTCTTGAAACTGCCAGGTAAAAGTACTCAAAGGTGGATCGGAATGTTCCACAAGGCCTTGATTTATACCGGCTGGTCGCGATCTTTACGAACTCACTAGAGGTAAGTAACCTTGAAACTACAACAACAAAACCTATTGCTTTATCTATCATCATAATCATATGCTTACATACCTCAAGTGGTTTTTAATATGTAATTGTTATAAAAATTACCGTTTATTTAACACATCTAATGAAAAGATTGAAGCAAGTTAACTACAGAGTTGTGTGTTTGGTTGTGACTTGATTTTAATAAGTTAATATCAATACACTACATGTGTAAGCTGCATGTGATAGTAACTATGATTCACAAATGTGCTGATACAGGCTGGTATATCCTCCATTCCCACCTCGTTTATTTAGCCTTTTATGGAATTTTAGAGTGAATTTGACAGATTAGATATTATAATCTCCACACACCAGTGTTGTAAACAGTTCTCATTAATTATTTTTCCACAGAGGGAAGTGGAGAGACTTGATGTGGACTGTTATCAACAGCTCTGTGGGAGATTATCACCTTGAATATTACAGATGAGGTAGAAATACATTTTATCTATTTGTACTAAGTTTTTATTTCTTTCAGTACATTACATTTCATTTGGCTGACACTTTGATCTAAACTTACTTACAATATGTGCATTCAACTATGAGGGTACAAACCCAGAGTCCAGTACATTGGGTCTGTCTGAAATCTGTGGTGCTGAACACAGAATAAACTGTAAGAACCAGTCTTTGCTGGAACAATCACAACACAAAACATTATTTTATAGGGAGTTTCTTCTTTTCATTAGATGAAGCACTGCAGCACCTGATCTGTCCTCAGCAGCAACATGGTGGAGATCTGCAGCTTCAGGCTGGTCAACACAAGGACGACCTGCACAAGCTTCATCGGCCCAACACTTCACGTTTTCTCCCTCAACTAAAGATGGCCTGCAACTGTTTAGAGTTGGCATCATTGCTATGGGTCATGGATAATAGATTTAATTTCTATATTCATTATGGTTGGTTAAAAAAATTATTATCTTTTACAATCTGATTTGATACACTTTAGATAAAAACCGTGCTTTATTTTTCTAATTCCCCATAAGAGACAGAACACCGTCAGCACAGCTGAGTCCTTCAGGGTTATCCGTCCCTAATAAAATGACAGGAAACATAAAAGTATGGCATTATTGTATAGGAAGTGTTACTATGAACAAAGTTTCGGTCCTAAAAATTCTGTGGATATTCAACTCTGTATTTGAATTAAACAGTGCACTACCAAGAAAATGCAGTATGGAGTTCTTCCACATTATCTTTGCTTTGATTGTTTGTAAGGTATGAAAACAAGTCTGTACCTGGAGTCAGTGCATAGGTGATGACACTTAGTGTTCAGTCTTGTTGGAGTCCTGTTCTGTCTCCTCATGTTGGACATCCACTGGTGCAGGCTGTCTGACTCACCTGGAGGGAAAACTCGAAAACACACCGATATGTGATACACTGATTTAAAAAAATTCATTGTAAATAGAGTAGAAATGTACAGTACACAGTTCATGCTAAAATTGTAGTTGCCATGTAACAATCAAGTTGCTTGATAACTCAGAAGTTATTAAAACATTTCTGTGTACCCTTTTGTCAATGCTCAAGTGTTGACTGCAGAGACTCAGAATCCAATTCTGTCTCTTCATGTTGATCACCCACAGGTCTAGCCTCTCAGGATCACCTAGATGAAAAATACACGAACAAAAAATATGTAAAAAACAATATCTGTCAGGTTACCATCTTCATACTTAAGCAAGCAATAAAATGTCAATAACTTCAGTCTTTTTAGATATCCCAGTTCACATAATCCATCTGTTGCATTGCCTCTTTTTGTGTTATTATGGGCCTATTTGTTACACTTATATTTGAAGTTATTTCATATTCATATAGTTACTATTTCATGCCATATTCACGTTTCTAACACACAAGTGAGAGAAGTTAAATAGAGTTTGAAAGCGCAAAAATTATGGAACACAAACTAAGTATTCACTGAAACCACAGATGACACATAATCTAGTGAAACAAATATATATAAATATAATAACTATTGTTATTAGCATTTACCCTTGCCAGATGTATATAGCCTTAACATTAACAAATAGGGTTAGTCTCGATAAAAAACTCATGCTAAAGAGATAATATAGCATCATTTAAGCTTTCATTCCTGTGACCGGGCTTACATATGTGCGCAGTAGTTTTATGTGACGTACCAACATTGAAAGCTGTAACTAATAATCTCCATTTCTATATTGAAACACTTCTCCACTATGTCTAGAATGCGCACCGGTTTGCTGTGTCTAGCATTCACGCTCCATAATGTAGCATGAGGACCGCATCGGGCTGTGCTGCTCAGAGAGGAACCTACAGTCTATGCGGCGAACACAATCTTAAACAACATTAGCTTAATCTCGACATAAGCTAACAAGGCATGCATCGTGAGCAATGCTACCTGCTAATTATTGCTACGGTTCTAATATATGAATTAAATAAAAATCGATTTTCACTCACCGGAAGAACTTGACAGCAGAGCTGTGAGACGGTCTGTTAGTACAATGGACTGCACAGCAAGCCATGGTTTGTGTCGAGTGCATCGACGGGGATCCGCCGACATGAACCGATGAGTGGACCGAGCAGCTAGCAGGTGACTTGAGGGGAGCTAACGAGCGGCTAGTGACAAGCTGTGCCCGCATCGTAGCCTGTGCCCAGGTGTCAATCATAGACCACGCCCCTAATTATGCGTAATTTTAAACCTCAATATCGCTTAAACGGGGGAGTTAGAAAAAAATTCACCCCCCTCAGAGTTGTCATGAATGAAGAACCTCGCGATTGAGACTAAAACCAATGGTTGAACCATGCTGTAAACTGGTTTAATTCTGCTCTAAAGTTTGGCATTTTTACATTTGATTCAATGAGACTTTCTGTTTCTTGGAGCCAGCCTCAAGTGGCCACCCAGTGAACTGCAGCTTTTTACACTTCCGTATCGGCCTCATCGCTCAGCCCAGGATGTTGCCCCTTGGTTGTGACCCCGGTTTCCAGGGCAAAGTAGGTCAAGAGTCCAGTGGTAATCCATGAAGTAATCCTTGAGTGGAGTTGAAGCAGTGAAAGTTAGTTCATTATGAGGCAGAGAGGCATAAATGTCTTTGAGGCATAAGAGTTTGTTAAATGAAGAATCATGGAATAACATTAACTTTATTTCCCTTTAATAAATACTTTTGTAATTAAAGTATTTGTATTTCTGTGATTATTTGTGCATATGTATGTGAATGCAGCTGGATTACTATAGCCTGTGCTCGAACTTAAAACCCTTCATTGTTTATTAATAATAAACAATGAAGGGTTTTAAGTTATAAATTAAATTATTATATAATCATTAATATTAAATATTGAGATTATTAATTTAACTTATATCACTTGAGACTGATATTTAAAGATTGACTCGTTGGTCCCTGTAAACAGGGTGGTGCCCCGCGACGATAAGCAATGATTACAGATCGTACTATTCTTAATTGATACATTTATTGTTTTCATTAATTATTTTACTATTATTAATTGATAACCGTATCAATTTTAATTAATTATTTTACTATTCTTAATTAATAGCTTTATAATTTTTAATTATTTTTAATAAATCATTTTTATTTTAATAATCATATTTCATGATTATTAATAATTAGCAAACGTCAAATCTACTACTACTATTGCACAACATATGTGACTGAATATCACGTAGTGTCATTCACCTCAGGAATAGAGTAATTCATGTAATGTCTCTCGACTACAAAGAAATATTTCAGATGTTATATACACTCAAATCATTATTAATTATTATTTATGGCTTAAGTACGACGGTTAGAAAAAAGTCTGTCTCTATCTCTCCTCTCTTCTCTTCCCCCTTGTCCCCTACTCATCCCAACTACTCAAGGCAGTTTTTCTCTTCATAACAACCAAAATGTTCGTTGTGGAACTGTTGAGTTCTCTATAATTTAGCGAGGTCTAGACTTTACAATGAATTTTAGAACATAGGACAAGATCAGGCACGTGCACAGACATTTTGGGGGGCAGGTGCTCAAACCCCGAAAAAAGGGCACCCATTGCCAAAATTATTTATGAAATAAAAATAATAATAATAAATTCAATTTCAATAGGGCCTCCCACCGATTTCGGTGCTCGGGCCCTAATAAATAAAAAACACAGTAGAATATTTTTAACTTATATTTTTATTTTTGTTGACAAACTAACTCAAATGATCAATTTGAATAAATAAATGAATAACAGGCAAAAACAGACAAAACAAGGCCATATTGAATAACCAAATAACATTTTAGGGTTAGTGTTAGTGATGTGATGGGCTCCTCTGGACCAGGTAGGGTTACTGATTCTCCCTCATCTGTTTTACAAGTTGATGGCCTGATCCAAGATAAAAGAGAGCTGCTACCCTGAGCTGCTTGCTGCAGTTCCCTGTGCTTCTGCTTTTGGAGTCTCTCTTTTTTTGGCATTGTGCTGCAAATTTTGTAAATGAGATAAATCAATGTTGTGCATAATTATCAAGAGTGACTTACATAATCTCTATAAAGCTGACAACACAGTAAACACAATTTTTTTTTACTGTTTTCTGACAGAGTTGAAGCATAGGCAGCATTACACTAATAATATACCACAATTTACCTCACCAGACTGTCATGTAGCTCAACTTAAGACCTACCTTTCATTTCAATAAAACAAAACTAGTGAACTAAATTCTCTGTCTGCCTGTCTGTCTGCCTGTATCTCTCTCTCTCTTTCTTCATTAAACATGACAAACGTCAGTAAACAGCTGGACAAGGCTTTGAAATCACGGAGTTTTTGTTTGTTTATTTTTTAGGAAACGTCGGACCAGTTGCGACGTAATGTTTTCAGCGGCGCTAATGTTGTGGTTCATTTATCACAAGAACTCAAATAAATGCCCCGTCAGATATCAAAACCCATTTGGGGGGAATTGATGACAGAGAGAGTAATTTTTATTCTTAAATATTGATGAATGTAAAAATTGGCCAGTGCTTGAGCACCACTAGGGGTCTATCTGTGCACGTGCCTGGACAAGATGGTGAATATCCTTTCTACACTT
The DNA here is from genome assembly GCF_947347685.1 of Pleuronectes platessa. Taxonomy (NCBI): domain Eukaryota; kingdom Metazoa; phylum Chordata; class Actinopteri; order Pleuronectiformes; family Pleuronectidae; genus Pleuronectes; species Pleuronectes platessa. Next base: position 18,915,351 of record NC_070629.1, on the reverse strand, counting down.
GCAAATTCCAACCTTCAATCCAGAAGTTACATTCATCAGTTAAAAAAACAAGTTACCCAAAAAAAAATGTAACTAAATGAACTACTGGATACTGGATGTAGGCTATAAAAAACATTACAAATATCTAATAAAAATTATAAAAAGAGTTGGAAATCTGCTGTACTGACAGCTGATAGCTATTCATGTCGACAAAAATAAATATTAATGATGTGCAAATCTTGTGCGAGCAGCCGCCTGGTGCGCGCGTGTGTGTGTGTGTGTGTGTGTGTGTGTGTGTGTGTGTGAATGAACCTGCTGCCTGTGGCTCCTCCTTCAGGCCGAACTCGAGGGTACACTGAGGCTACAGGTAATTCTGACTGGCTACTGCGGGGGTGTCCAAACTTTTTTCCCCCCGAGGGCCACATACAGAAAAATATACGAAGGGGGAATGGGCCACTCACTCGACGTGAGGTATACTGCCTCACTTCTAATGCACTAATATTGGCTAAATCAATCAAATGCAGGTAAATAACGTTTGATAATTGAACATATTTGAAGAAAAAAAGTAGATTTTTATTCTATTTTTTTACCAAAAAGGTTGGCAGGTCATTCTCTCAGATTGGTTCTTAGGATGCTGATCCCCCTTTATTGTCATGTATGAAGGGAGAAACAAGAAGAGAAATAGGGAATGTGGATATTTCAAGCTTATTACACAAATAAATTATTGGGCTTGTTAACAGATTGTCATCAACTTTAATTTACTGAATTTATTAAGTAATTGGGCTTATTAACAAATGAAAACTGTGTGTATATTTTTAACTCACCTGTAATGGGAAGAATGTTGCGCTCAGTGGGAGCAGTGATGCTCTGAAGGACAGCTGGCAGGTCAGGAGTAAGTTTGGCGTTACCTAGTGTTTAAACTAAGAAGTGCAATCCAGTGGGCCATAGACTTTTATACGGGCCAATTAAATATAGATGGCGGGCCGCAGTTGGCCCACGGGCCGTAGTTTGGACACCCCTGGGCTAATGGTTTGTATGGCAGAAAGCCATGTGGCATCCACATCATTACCTCTATACCTTTTTAAACTATACACTCTCCCCCTTTTTAACATAGGACAAGATGGAGACTATCCCTTGTACGTTATATTGCAAAAATGTTGCCTACCACCAGTTGATGTTATTGGAAGTTATTGACCAGGAGTGGATGCTAGGGACCTATTTTCAGTTGTGTACCTTAGTGTCATCAGGTTTCAGCCTTTTAATCACAAGACAACCGCTTCTGAGGCAGGTCAACCACAGGAGGATCCCACCTGGGTGCATGTCTGGCACACATGCAGGGCTTGTGCATGGATCTTTGAGCAACCTGATATTGGATGTTTCAAGGGAAAGTACCTAGAGATAATAAAAGTAACGATTTGCGATACAAAATCCAATGGAAAAATACACACACAGGGCGAATGGATGATAAATATACATATATCATTCAAAATAGAATAGGGCATGGATAACCTGTCACATTTCATTCTGAAATCAGTCTTTATCTGTCCACAATTTGAAACCGTGAGAACCATGATGATGAATGTTGTCCTGACGAGACAAGCCAGGACCTATGAACAGTGCTCAGCAGCGACTTAACGCTTGCAACATGGATTCCCGACAACTGGCTGATGGATTTCCACATGTCATTCCCCATAACCCCCCACCAGAAAAACATCCAGCTGAAAATGTCCCTACAACACGTGAAAGCAGCATGCCTCTCCCCGCCCCCTGTGGTCACGCGGTCGATGACGTCAGCAGAAGCGGACGCAGAAGTGTAAAACATACGTAACATCGGTGGTTTTCCTCGATCCCCGGGTTTAACTTCCAGCGTCACACGGCCGGAGAGCCCGAGACACACAGGGACCGTCGTCCTCAACCACCGCACAGCCTACCCCCGTGAGTAAGACCCGTCGTACCGGCTGATGAGGCTAGCAGCGGTTAGCTTAGCTGGTGTACCTGGTGAAGTGTTACAGCTGCTCCGGTTCAACTTTACCAACCTCGAGCTAACTACCCAGAGGCTGAAGCGTCAGCTCGGCTCAAGGACGGACTCTGACATCCGCACGGACTCAGCCTCCGCTAACCGAGCTAGCCCACGGCGAAGTGCGGGCTGGTTGGCTGCTCCGACATCCTTGTGTCGTTCGAGGTCATTCTACTCCGTTCGCCGGACACGCAGCCGACTATCACCGGGACACCAGCCATGAAGAGTCTCCCTTTCTTCTGCCGGGGAGAGGTCATCCGAGGCTTCGGCCGAGGAAGCAAAGAACTGGGGATTCCCACAGGTGAGTGGATCACCGGTCAGTGCGAGCCCTTTAACCTGGATTGTGGCTGGCGCAGGTGATGTAAGGTCACTGTGAATCGTTCTCAGTAGCGTGTAGCCAGGAACCAGGAGTGGGGCGAGGAAGTCCGCGCAGCACTGACAGCTCGCGGCTGCTCGCATGTTACTAAACGTCGGTCAGTGGATCGATTGGCAGATATCGATCTATGTTCACCCATTCAAGACAGTTGTAGTGAGGTATTGGAGTCGCACAGGCGTATTGATGACGACACGTTTTTTACGCAACCAGCGGACATTTGTTTGTTGGCGTCAACTGACCAACAGTGGAACTTGTGAGATGGTGACAACAATGATATTTATTTATTTAAATAATACATTTAAAAATAAATTTAAAAAAAACGCTAGTAAGACACACCATCCAAAATCCACGACGATGCTAGGTATACAACAACAACGAAAAAGAAATCATGGATCTACCGCCAGATCCAGATCAGCACCAAAATTGCATGGGATCCTTCCTGACTCACACCATACCCCTCCCCTAAGTTTCATAGGAATCCAATGCGTAGTTTTTGTTTAATTTTGATTACAAACACACAAACAGTGGTAAAACATAACTTTCTTGGCAGATAAGATATAAGAGAACTCTTTTTTTGTAGCATCACAACGAGGAGATTTGCCATGTAACAGCAGCAATATGATCGTGAACAAATATCAGTCATACATCAGTAATAAACAGTATATAGAATGTTGAAATATACACAACTTGTGAAGATCCCTTTAAGTTACTTGATTAAATACTATTAAGGGAACAATGACATCTACTGAGTAAAAAGAAAAAAATATCTACAAATATAATCAAACATATTGTGGAGTAATTCCACGCCCTTCATGGCTACTTCAAGGTTTCTCCTAATAGTTTTTTTTGTAAGTCTTTATCTTCTCTGCCATTCAGCAAGAAACCAATTTAATTTCTCTTCTCAGGCAGTGGTTACATACTGAGCCTTTTTTCCACCCTTCTCATCCCCAGCTAACTTCCCTGACTCGGTGGTTGACAATCTTCCAGCCGATATCAGCACAGGAATCTACTACGGCTGGGCCTGCGTAGGTAATGGGGATCTCCACAAAATGGTGATGAGCATTGGCTGGAATCCTTACTACAAAAATACCAAAAAGTCCATGGTAAGCACAAGATAGCGCTGTATTGGTCTGAAAGAGAGTATTCACATTGGAAATCTATTAGATGTCACAGTCTTTGACCACTTGTGGTTTCAAGGCAGCGATGGTCTGGTCACAAGCCCGCTTCTTAACCCACAGCCCTGTGTGCAAGTAAGATTTCAGACATGAGAATTGAAGAATAACTGAGCAACTAAAATTACACGTTTTGAGATTAGATTATACAGAGCTACAGGGTGAATGTGGGCAAATGATCATCCGTGTACATGGTTCAACTTCTGGTTGCACATGAAGGCTGGTTGCAGAATGGTAAAAGGACTGATGGTTGCCAGTGTCATGGTTTGTTTAATTTCATGCTACATTTAAACAGTAAAATTCTGTGTTTTCACTTGAATATAGTTTAGATTTCATAACAGGTTTATTATGTGGTTAGAACCATCAAGGTTCAAGAAAAACTATCCAAACAAATATCACCTGTAGCATGTGGTGCCTCATAAGTCCACAAAATAACAAGGATTAGCAATTTCGTGTTGGGTGAAAACTTTAGGATGAAGGATAAAGTAAAGAAAGTGTACTTTAAGTTTTTAAGAATGGAGATTGCACATGTGCAAAACTGTCAAGTATTACATTAAAACCCATAATGTTGAAAAGCAAGTCGTGCTAAATACAGTTTTTGGTGCAAACACTTGGAGAGAAGCACTAAATATTGATCTTTTTTGCGTCTTGTGGGAATTAATGTGAATGTTTCTTTTGGTTCTAGGAGACTCATGTGATTCACACATTCAAAGAGGACTTTTATGGGGAGATTCTCAGTGTGGTCATGGTGGGCTACATCCGTCCGGAGAGAAGCTATGACTCTCTTGGTAAGACACTTTACTCTTTCACACGCACGCACACACACATGCCGGCACGCTCCCTGACTTCGCTCACTTGTTTTCTGCCTCTCTTTGTCTCTTTCTGAACAGAAGCCCTCATTGCAGCCATCAACAACGACATTGAGGAGGCCAAAGTCAACCTGGAGCTCCCAGAGCATCTCAAGCTGAGAGAGGACAACTTCTTCACCAGCGCCTCCACCTCATCTCCAGCCACAGCGTCTACGTCACAGACTATTATAAATGGTCACTGACAGCTGGCTGTGACTGCAGCACTTTGCTTGTCCTCGGGCACACACACACACACACACACACACACATTTCTGTATACACACAGGTTTGTTCATTGAAATGCACAGAACACATTCTGAGCCTCTTTTGCCATTTCTGCACGTAGACATGATCACAAACAATCCATTTTTTTTAAATTGTACTTTTCTTTTCCTTGGCCAGCGTTTCTGTTTTAAAGAGTTCATTATCTTCCTCTATTGGTTTGTTGTTGACATAATAGATGATGTTCATTTGTATATATTCACACCAGAATTGCTGTATGCAACTCTTGGGATATCACTGCTTCTGATGTATATTTGGAATCTTTTATGTGAGAAGGTACCTTTTTATTTATATATATATATATATATATATAAAAAAATGCAGTTCTTGGATCGATGGTAACCAGAAAATACAAGGAGAATATTCATAATCTGTCTATAAATGATTATACAGATATGTTGACGATAAACTCAACTATGTGAAAACTATCTATCAATGGTTATAAAAACATAACTTATTGATACCTTTCCTCTTGAGGTTTATAATTCTGTATCAGATGGTTAGAAAGAAGGTCTGGGCATTGTTTTCAGTAACAAAAACACAGGTGATGCAGTTCCATGACTTTATGCACCGACATGACTCAATGCATCTGTGTGAAGACAGGGATCTTTTCTTTCTTATTTTTTATTTAATTCTGAAAAAAATGTCTTTCCTCTCAAGTGTGAAACAAACTCTATACTGTTCACTGCCCCACAAAATTAAAGAAGCACATGCATTATGCGTGCTTGTGAACTGGAATTATTGAATAACTCCAAGCATATTTATTTATTTAATGAAATGTACTCAAAAACATTTTTAAGGCATAGCCCTTATGAAGGTTTTTGTTATTTTGTTTTTTCACTGCAGATTGCCTGAGACTCAGACCTAGAGTCCACTAGTCTCTGTGGGTTTATTACAGATAGTGAAACATTAATAGAAAGATAAGATGAAGAAGAAGAATGTCCACAGCCCCTTTTTCCTCTCCTGGGGGCAAAAGTCTTTGGTTTGTTGAACATTAATGTATACCACCCACATGTAAAGTCTGGACAGAAAAAAAACAAATACAGTTCTTCAACTATATACACATATTACAGTTTAATTAGATTTCATAGGGTCGTGCAGAATTTTAACAAAACTATTGACAAAGTCCAATAGACCAGCTCTTAACTGTGTTTTTAGATCTGTGTGTGCGCCTGCTCTTTTTAAACTCTTTCAAAGTCAGTGACATGAAATGATCAACATTTAACTGCTAAGTGTAAAAAATACTATTTGAAACTTGGCAAATAATCTTCTGAATGAATGACGTGTGAGTCTACCGATGTGCTTTTGGATTTTAAGTCTGCATTGTATTTTAGTTTATTAAACTGTTATTTAGGTAGTAAAAAAGTCTGAGTGCATTTAATGAAGGATGACATTCATCACGCAATAGTAGCTGTGATGCTGTGCCAGAACCTTTCTATTAAAAGGCTGGTAATTCAGTTTCTTAGACTAGTGGGAAAATCATGATAGAAGCAACTTGGACCCTGTACTTCACTGCAACTCCCTGTAATGTTTTGTTTGATGTATGATATATGATCCATTATATTAATCCGCTTAAGTATCTACAAACTAGATCTTCCTAACTTTCAGTTATAATATGGTGCTTCCTCTACCCACAGTAAACTTATATTTATTTTCATATCTCTAACACTGGCTACTGCAAGTGATTATTCCACACAGAGACCAGGGTTACTGCATGTAGAGTTACAGGTTAGACACAACCTTATATTTTTAATGATTGTGTTTTATGATTAAAACAAATAAATATTTGATTAACATACATTTCAAAGTTCTTTTCTTTTGGCAGTAGAGTGATAACCAACTGCTCTTTTTCATCAACATCGTTATTATTTTCTGAGAAATTATAGAAACTGTTGAAAGAAGTCCTATCTCGCAGTTTGTCAGAAAGTTAAAAAAAATGACATTTATTGGGTTCTTTCTTGGATCATGCTAAAAATTTGGATGGAAATCGGTTGCATACTTTTTTGGGTATTCCTGTTAACTATACGACAAACACAAATGCAAATGTTAAATATGTCCTCCGTGCAGGTAAAAAGGCTCTCAGAACTTAAATTAGAAATAGAAGTAACTTTATAGAATGGAAACAAATTTACCTGGAATTTCAAATTAGGCCTGATAATGCGTCTGATTTGAAAATAACTAAAAACACTAAAATTTTTAAGTCAAATCATCACAGTGGGAGTTTGAATGTGTCTATCGCTGCACAAACAAACTGAGTTGTGTGAGGCATGCATTCAAGTTTAGAAAGGAAAAGCACCACGTCAAGCCATGTGACACCGACGTCAACGTGAGAAGGACGGTGGCAGATGTCCCTGAGTCGATGTTGTGTCTATTTGTTCAGTGTGATTTGAGATAAGACACACAGTGCAAAGGTTGTACAACAAAACATCTTCACAGGGTGTTTATTGGAAAGTTACGTGATAATAAAGAATATCAAATAGAGCAGTAGTCTGTTGTAGGCCTACCAAGCATGGAGTGCTACATTGGAAATCTATACCTGTTTCAGGAGACCGGTGAATTGGGATTAAAACATTTTTACACTGATCTAGCTTTCTTATGCAACGAATCACAAACCAGATCCAGTTTAAACATGTTACTAAGCCTTGTTAGCACTGGGACCAGGGAGCAGTCACCTGTGTGTGTCGGTTTGCATGGAACTCAACGCCACATCCGCTGGTAAATGAATACAACACACACACACACACACACACACACACACACACACACACACACACACACACACACACACACACACACACACACACACACACACACACACACACACACACACACACACACACACACACACACACACACACACACACAGAGATCAAAATACAACTTTACTCTGAAGCAATCTCATCCACAGCATATTTCACTTCAACCCGCTACACAGGAAAATACACTCATAACAATACATCTATTACACAATTAAAGGGATAAGTTGCACAATTCAACAGTTGAGCAACATCATTGATGATCAGGTAAAAGACGAGGTGACAGTGACATAGATTTAATCTGCAGACAGAATCATGAGTGGGTTTTGCCACAAATTGTATTAATTGTATTCAAAATGTTCTCGCTAAACTGAAGCTGGCTCGTTTTAGTCCTTTGCAAACATCAGACATTTCTCTCCCATATATTGTGCTATCTCTCTCTCTCTCTCTCTCTCTTTCATATTCTGGAGGTATCCCTGACTCCAGAGCTGCAGGATCCAGATTGACCCCACTCAACTATTATTATTATTATTAACTGTTGGAATTTCGTCTATCCCACTTATTTTCATTATAACCAGTCTGACAGAAGTTACACAACTGTTCCTGGTCTATCTCTCCTCTCCTCTCCCCTCCACCCCTCTCTCTCTCTCTTCTCTCCTCTCTTTTCCACCCTGCTCTCTTCTCTTCCCACCTTTTCTCCGTCCAGGCAGATGGACGCCCTTGTTGCGTCTGGGTCATCTCTTTTTTCCTTTGAAAGGGGAGATTGTTCTCACCAAGGTCACCAAAGTGCTGCTTGTTTTGGGAACTGTTGGGTTTCTCTACAATCTTGTAAGGGTCTCTCCCCGACTGTGAGATGCTTTGTATGATGCGATTTGGTGCCTTTCAAATAAAATTGGACTTTTAGTTTCCCATATATGTTATTTCTGAAACCACAACTTACGCAGGATAAACCTAGAAAACTCAAATATGTTTTAACATTATTTACTGTAAGTCTCTCTGGTCGCCAGGTTGGAGATGTGAAAGTCATTTATTGTGTTGAAAAGTCACCCTGTCAGGAGAAGCTGTAATCTGAGTTTATAAGAAAGAAAGGAAAAAACACTTGTGAATATAATCAGAAGAAAAAACATGAAACAATCGGCCAACAAAACGGCCAAATATTACATTTCCTTTTTAATATTACATTTTCTACATTCCTCAACTGTGTGAGTAGCTCTCGTCATCATACTCCATCTCAATCTCATCTTCGTCCAAGAGTCCGTACTTAAACTTCCGATACACTGTCCCATCTTGTCCCATGTATATGATATCATCATCCTCTTCTTCGTCATCCTCCTTACATTCAACGATTTTGTCACTGTAGTCCCCAAACGCAGAGGCGGTGGGCTCTGGGTTGATGCCTCCATTGGAATCCAGTTTCTCATATCCTCCAGAATTGGTTTTGGGTGCAATTGCGAGGGTTCTAGCTCGGGCACTGAGGAAGAGGAAGATCCCTCCACCCAAGGAGACAATAAGTAGAACACAAACCGTGATGAAGAGTTTGGGGGTTCGGCCTTGAGCCTCGGCTGCCTCCATCACAAAGTTCACACCCATGATGCACTCGTCTGCGAAGAAGGAGACGGAGCAGAGCATTAGGTCACATTAGAGTGTAATTTGTGTACAGGCTTTGTTTTGCCTCTGTGCCTACGACAGCCAGTGTCCACAGGCATCATGTTTTCAGGTTGTCCATCTGTCCGACCCATTCATTGTGAGAATGCCAAGAGGGAATTTCTTCAAATTTTTTCGTTGAACTCAAAGATTAACTGATTTGAGTTTGTCAATCAAAGCTTAAAGTTTGAAAGATTAGCTCAAAGTGACTTGCACAAAATGCAACTTCTCAGGAACTCCTGGAGGGAAGTTGTCAAACTTACAAAACAATCAAACGTTCCCTTGGACTCGAAAAAATGTATTCATTCAATTTAACTGGTCAAAGGTCAAAAGTCACAGTGGCCTTAACATTATTTAGACTGAACCTTAGTCTAAATAGTTGGTGGAGGCATGTAACCACGGTGCGTTATTTCCGTTATTTTTATGAATGTGTGTTTCACAAGATGTTCTAACGAAATGCAGACTTACTGTGATGACTAGAGGCTAAGGAAGCGTGACAACTTCCTTGTATGAGGAACATTATATTTCTTAAATACTGGAAAAACCCTGTGAGTCAGGAGGATGTTGACACAGTTGGAAAGCTTTCAATAAGATCATTTAAAGAGAAACCATTTCTAATGGCAGAGGTCCTGAAGGCCTTTGACCCAAGACTCACACGCATGAATGCTTTATTCCCAGAAAAGGAATGATACAGTTTGAATTCTTATGAAGAGCAAGTTGCCTCAGTGAGATGACACAAGGCGCCCCAGGGATGGGTGTGTTACCTCGTGAGGCCTCGCAGTCACAGCACTGCCTGGATATCGGCCTGTCATCCTGCCGTTTCTCAGTTCCACAGCAGCTCAAGCAGCGGCCGTCATCGGACAAGATCTGGAGTGCAGGGCACACGGTGCAATTCCACATGCTGGGACCTCGACAGTCCACGCAGGAGTCGTCACACGCCCTGCAGCTGGGCTCATCCCTCCTGGAGTCAGAGCCCTGGAGCAACAGAAGAATCAGTTATACAGCTGACTGAGCAGTGTCAACTTCACACATCTATCTCAGTGCAGCCTTTTCCAAACGCAGCTGAAGTTGGATACTTATAATATCTTTTTTTTTTCATTAGGTAAATGTGCAAGGTTAGTTGAATGTAGACAAAAGCAATATTGCTGTCTGTCACCTTTGAAGCATAGAAGCCTATAAGACACTGGGATTCACAGATTCCACCCATGAAAGTGTAGCCGTCATAACAGGACAGACAGGCCAGAGCGCCCTCATCTGGTGGAAAAGAGATATGGGAGAGGAATCACACGTCAGGAAATAGTTTCATATGAGAACACAAGACTTAACCTGAATTTCAAAATAGTTAACAACGACAAAAACAAAAGCAGACGTGTGCCATGACCTTTATATGATAAATAAGACAAATAATAGGTTATTTTGTAAGGGCTTATCAATAAGACATTATATTTAAAAAAGGATACAATTATTCATTCATTAAATAAATAATAATGTAGAGCAGTAATAAAGAAAATATTAACGTTCCTAAAGTCAAATGTGTTTTACTGTCAAACGTATTTTACCTGTGACCGTGACCCTTGCAGTGTTAATAACATTAATTCAGAGGAAATAAATGTGCATTTGTCCAGTGCGCTGTGTGAATGATGTAGAAAATGAGTTTCACTTTGTTTTCTACTGTCCACCCTATTGTGAACTGTCTGAAGCTCTATTTTGCACAAAGATGAAATTGGTCTATGATATTTACATATAAAATATTATCAGGAGAAAGCCTTAATTTATAGCTATGTAATAGTTCTATGTGTGATAAGTTTGTTTGGGATTTCTTTTTGATTTATGATTGAGATAAAAATATCTGTTATATGTATTTATTTCATTTAATTCCAGAATCTCCTTTATGAGTCCGAACATGGACCTTTCGTACATCTCTATCCCTTAGTCCTGTGGTTTTGATTTAATGTTCAATATTATCACCGGGCTCACAACTGTGACTGAACCATGAACTCATAAGAAATCACACAAAGCCTTTGGTTACCGTTGCAGCTCTTGCACGTTGGGTGACACTTGTAACAGTGGTTGGACCTTTTCTCTTGGTAGTAGGTTGGAGGGCAGCTCTGCAGGCATTGTCCCCACTGCCTCAGGTACACGTAGTCCTGCCGACAACTCAGACAGTTCCTGTTACCACGACCCGAACACTGGCTACAGGAGGGGTCGCAGCGCTCGCAGACCATCGTGGTTGTGTTGCCAAAGTGACTGAAAAGGAGAGCGGATACCTGTTCAGTTTGTGAGTAACTGTAAAAGCAACTTCCAAGGTGCATAGAGGAGGAGAACCTTCTCCAGCCACACTTACTCACACCTATCTCTACATCTATATTAGAAACACCTCAGGGCCATTATTGACTCAAAACTGAACTGTGAAGCAAACTGGGTGGAAAAGGAAACCACTGTTAATAAAGGAATCTGCCGTTTTTCCACATTGACAAAATCATGTTTCTTGTTCCATCGTACTTTCAATGAGCTGTGTCTCTCTGTCTTGTGTCATAGCTTAGAAAACTTCAGTATCCATAACTTTTTATTGTTATGTTTTAATGCATTTTATCATGTCTTGTCTGTGCAGTCTGTAAGTTGTCAGTCTAACGAATGTGTCTTTCCTGGACTGCAAACCAAATCTACATACGGGTACAAATCAAGTAACCCCAAACACCTCCGGGGTCCAGGACAACTTTGTCGTCAGGCCAATGTGTTTTTGACTTGTGGCCTTGATCAGAGTCCCGCGGCCCAGGGCCGGGTCTAGGCAGGGGCAAGAGGGGGCCTGGCCCCCTCAAATAAATGTTGTGCCCCCTCAAACTAAATAGGGTTAGGGTTAGGGTTAGGCACAATGCCCCCTCAAGATTTGTGGCTGCCCCCTCATACATGCCTGTCTAGACCCGGCCCTGGTCCCGCCTCCCTGTGCTTACCTTTCAGAGCAGGTTTCCACGCAGCTGCTTCCCTGCCTGAAGAATCCAGGCTTGCAGGTGCGACACTCCACACTATGGCGGCCAACACACGACTCACAGCTGAAGTGGCAGCGCTCGCACACACGCTCATCCTTGTCCTCGGCATAGTAACCCACGGGACACTGCTGCACACACGTGCTGTCTGATGGACACAACGTCAAAACACTGAAGGAGAAGTTTGCACAACATTTAAAGGGATGGTTCTCCCAAAAATGAAATTTCACTCATTATGGATGGGGTGGGTGAAGTGTTTGAATCATGATAAAATGGTCACCACTTCTTTTAACAACGTGCGAACGCGGGTCCAGAGGATATCAGAGGTCATTAAGGATAAGAACACGGTGTAAATTACGCCATTTCGAGTCAAATTTAAATGTTAGAGCTTACAGACACTTGGATGTGCTACAGGAGCAGAATTGTGTATTTTTTCTGTATAGTTAAAAGAAGTGGTCACCATTTACATCAATTGCATTGTTTGCCCCTGAAACTCCAACAGTGTTTTGTGGAACAATTCACCCACCACCCCCTCCGTCAACAAAGTGGGGAGTAGATAATGAGTGAAGTTTCATTTTTTGGGTGCATTTGATTGTTTGTATCATTAACTACAGATTGTTATTATAACTCACCAAAGAACAAACGAAACAAAAAACAACACCAAAATCACACTAAACAATACCAATACCGAAATTACGACAACCTTATCAACAGGCCCAACAACCTGAGGTACAAATAAAAGAATAAACAAGCAAAATAAATGGACGAATAGATGAATAAATAGCTTCGAGTAAATGTTTTGGTTTATTATGGAGAAAAAGAAAGAGGAGAAAACTACTCCGATTCCGTTTGGTTACTTACTCAATAGGAAGTTTGGCTCTTTGCAGTTGAGGCAGTCGTCTTTGCTCGGGCCAGAACAGCGATGACAGACTTTGTGACACTGTTGACACTCCCCATTCTGGTCCATGTATGAAACCAGAGAGCACTGGTGGAACCACACACAGTGTCCACTGGCATCTGTGCGTCTGTCGCTGCCACAGCTGAGGCAGGACGAGGGCTCATGGCCTGAGCAGGTCAAACAGGACCGGTCACAATCTGAGACAATGACAAAAAACAAAACCACCGTGAGACTCAGCCCACTGGAATCCTGGGAAAGGGCAGAGAAGTTCCCGGCTTCCTTACCTCTGCATTCATTCGTGGACTTATCATAATAAGTGCTGCTGACACACTTGGCCAGACACTCTCCTTTGTAACGGACAGCTCTCGGGTTGCGACACGCATCGCAGTCGTCCGAACCCGGTCCGTCGCACGAGGCGCATTCAGCATGGCAGCGCACACAGTCCTGCTGCGTCTCACTGGCAAAGTAGCCGTCAGGACAATCGTCCACACACTTGGCCTCGAGCAGGAAGTAGTACTGGTCACACTCTGGGAGAGAGGGGTTTAAAGATAAGGCAAGATGAGAAAAGCCAGGGATAAACATTTATTATTCCAATGTGCACGTTTTCTCTCATGCAAACCAGTTACATGTCAGGCTGTGGTTTCCAACATTAAAGCCTGGATGCATTTTTATATTTCACCGCTTTTTGAATTTCTTCCTCTTTCCCTGGGTCATTACTCACTTCCTGTTCGTCACACCTGTTCTTCTTATCATTCTACTACACTGATGTTACACTTACACATACATATTATTCTCATGATTATTCTTCTTATCCACTTTTGAACTCTATAGCGTGATGCATTAAAATGATATATATATAATAATTTATCATTTTGAGATTTTTTTGTTTGAGTAGGTTGTTTTCATTGCAGGATATTGACAGGTAGGTTTGGGCCGAGAAGAACTCCTAAACTTTTGGAGTAGAGGGGAGATACAGGAACAACAAAATCACTTTCTTTAGAACTGAGAGGTCGTACGTTTTTCAACGATTCTGTGTATTTTCTAAGACATTTTTCAGAGATCTTTATGGAGCCATAGGTAGAGTTCGAATATCTATGATCCGATTTGGAGAGAATCCAGATAATGAAACAGCTACCAATATGGAGCTATGATAATAGTGAGGTATAAGCAGTTATGAGTTACAAAGGGATATCAAGATACATTTTGAACCAGAACCAAATAGAGTGGAGAGTCCAGAATATTATCCACCTACAATAAGATGTAGTGTTTACACTGCATTTCAGTCATAAAGATCTACATGGCTTCAGTGAAAACATTTTTATTTAGCACTCAGTGAGACCATCATTAAACTTTCCATCATTAACCCTGCTCGACCCTGTGCACTTACTGTTACAGAGGCCGTCCTGATTGCACTCGTTGCAGTGAGCTGGGCAGTGACGGCACTCTGCGTCTGTGGTGTAAAACCCCTTTGGACAGCTTGACCTGCAGGAACCGTCCAGCAGGAAGTAGTGACCCTCACAACTCAGACAGTGGGAAGAATTGCCACGGCAGGACGCACACTCTGGGGCGCACGGCCGGCATTCACCACCTTGGGGGAACCCTCTGGAAAAAAGGTAGTGAGGGTAAAGGATGAGTGTCTGACGTCTTAGGGCGGTGCCTCCTCACGTGCAACCAAGAGATAAAACACGACCTTTGACACTCCACAACACACGATCCATCTTGCAGGTAGAGCCCACTCCGACAGCGCTGGCATTGCTGTGAGTCCTGGCACATGACACAGCCCTCTGAGCAGTCCTCGCACAGGCTGGTCTCCTCGTTGGAAAACGTGCCTGCTGGGCAGTGAGATGTGCAGGTTTGTCGAGCAGTCAGAAATGAACCTGAAGACATAAGAGGAGATTACATCACTGGTGAAAAAGATGGGCACCAAATTTGTCAAGAGCCAACAGCTTCCTTGAGTCTCCCTCCGATCTAAGACAGAGACAGAAGAGGCTTTACCTGAGGAGCAGCTCCTGCATTCCTCCTTCCCTGCAGCAGAGCAAGTCTTACAGGAGGAGTGGCACTGCTCACACTCACCGTGACCTGATGACACAAAGGACAACAAACCACTTACTGAAAGTTCATGAGCTGTGAGATTCTACCATGTGTTCCTTGTTACATCCATTACCCCCCCCCCCCCCCCCCCACACACACACTATATTTTGCACACGCAAGAAAAAACTTCCCTGTGATAAAAACGTAATAACATCACATCTATTTCAAAAGGACAACAGACTAAAAGACGAGAAATTGAACACCTTGCAAAATACCTGGAGTGTACTGTCCCTTTTGATTGTTTGTGTGCTGGACGCGGTGTACAGAGCTTTTATAAACAGTGAAGTTAGAAAAGTTTGTGTTCATTCTACCTGGTTTATCTGCAATGAAGATCTTGTAGTCAAGGTTTTTTAAAAGATGAAACTGAATTAGCTTTTACCTAACTGCTCTTATTTTCTAATACATTGTGTGTTGGCTATTTCAGAAGTCTGTTAACAATAATATACACTTATCCTTATTAATATTGAACACATCGTACGTCCAAATTGCACCAAAGAACACACATGCCAAGGGTGAAGTCGATAAAATGAATGGTTCTTGAGATACGCGTTCCCCATGAGGACAGACAGACGTGTGTGGAATCAGAGGGTAGATCAAAATATCTCCTACTATTTCTGAAGTGTCTCTCGGAGCAGGTGGCCGTCTTACTTCCCTCCAAACACTCCCCATTGTCCAGCATGAATCCTTCCTGGCAGGAGTCACAGTCGTCGTATTGTGGCCCTCCGCAGGTAGGACAGGTGCGGTGGCACGGCTCACATTCCCGGCTCTCCTCATCCACAAAGAAACCGTCCTTACAGTGATCCACACATTCTCCATCTGGACAGACCGACACAATTCATCCATTTGCCCTTAAACATATCATTATTTTAATAGAAGACTTTTTTGGGGTTGAAACTCATACTTGGATGTTTGTGATCACACAGATCGGGGCCACTTTAGACAATCATGCAACACTTCTGGCCTTGGACAAAATGGATGTAAGCCTATAGTGGCCCACTTGTAAGAACATCCCAAAACAAATGTGGGCCTTTTTTGGCAAATATGCTGTGCTCTAGGTATTGAGTAAACTGGATGAAAGGCTAAAGTGGCCCATGTGGAAAAATGGTGAATATGGCCCAAATAACTCCAAAATCAAATTCAGGCCATTTTTGGCACATTTGGTTGACATGTGGTATTGCTACGGCTTACTTGTGGCCCTAGTGCCATCATTCCAGGCTGTATTTGGGTCGGATGTAGGACTTGTGGGATGTGGAGCAACTCAGGGCCCAAAAAAAAATTGCCATGAAGGGAGCTAACAGATCAGGGAGTTTTACAATGACATTTTTTTACTCAATTAAAATATTTAATGTGAAAATAAGTTGCAGATCAGTGAAATAGTGGACGAGCCTGAAAACAACAGTGACATTAAAACAACAGAGCCACCCTGTTACCGAATGTGAAGGATGATGAGTCACCCAGTAGTTAAACCATAACTCCACCCAAAATTACAAATGGATCAAACTTTACCAGCGACGTAGTGTCCTCCCTCGCACCAGTAGCACTGGGACTGGTCGCAGATCACACATCGTTTGTCCTCACAGGGAGTACACACCATGTCCTTGTCTGAGCTGTAGGTCCCATCTGGACAAGACTGATGGCAGTCTGTGTTTAATCTGACAGACGTACGGACAGTTTGTGAGTATTAGGACCAATAAATATGTGTAACATGGTGAAATTCTCAACCAAAGAGACTTACTTGTAGTAGTCATCTTCACATTTGAGGCAAACAGTCTCCTGCTCTCCTGAATCCTCTGTTGTAAAGATCAGAAGCCAAGTTCAGATCAGGCATGTTTTGAAAACTGGATTAAATGCACAAGGTGTTTAAAAATCTCAAAGAAAGACAAGAAAAGGAGAATCTACTAGATCAGATGTTGTTCCAGCATCTGTTTGAATCAGATTCAAATACGATGCTGTAGGGTTTTTAGTGCATCCAAGTGAAAGAGCATCACAAGGATAATAATGATACATAATCCCATTTTACTCTATACCCCAGTTTATTTTTCTCGACGCGCCCAAAGGCAACACAGTGATGCTCCAAACCCAGCTTCACCAGCAGGAGGCGCTCTGACAACACATAATAACTGTGTCCAGTTCAGTGCAGAGGTGAAGGGCACACTCGGATTAATCATCAACAACTGGGACCAGTGAACTGGCAAACAAATCGAACCCAAACGTGGAAATCAATGAACCTCTGTGGTTATTTCGGTTCACATCCACAATTATTCTCTGGTTTTTAAAGAGTCATAGCTGCGGTATATTGTATGCATGTGTGTGTGTGTGTGTGTGTGTGTGTGTGTGTGTGTGTGTTTACCTGTGTTGTCAGCTTGTACTGCAGGTGTGTTTACAAAAAATCTGCATCATGTGAGTGACAGGTTACAATATGTAAAAATCGATTAGATTTTTTGCCCCAGGTGTACGTGTGTGTGAGAAAAAAAGTCTTTTTAGAATTTCTAGAATTTTTTTTAGAAATTTATTCCTGCAGTCAATCCAACTGGTTCCAGAGGATCCCTTAGTTCAACCATGTCAAAACAGGACAGAGAGCATGAGAGAGGGTTTCGACAGGAAACAGAGGGAGAGAGACAGAGAGGGAGGAGAGAGGCAAAGGAGAGATAGAAAAGGGAGAAGGAGGTGGAAATAACTTCTAAAAAAGCCCCTTCTGCAGACTTTCCCCGGGGACTTTCATCCTCTCCAGAACAACCTCTGTCGACCCCCACACCCCATTCCTCTCTGTCTCCTTACAGCACCCACAACTTAACACTGCAACGGTTTGCACTTCAATGCAGTCAACAAGCCACTACCTGTGAAAGCAATTACTCATACAGAGAGGGACTGGGAGGCAGAAGAAGGTGGGAGGGACTGAGGTATAGAACAAGGGAGAAGAGGGAGCCAGGAGCCGGAAATCATGCCTCCAGGCTGTGTCTGAAGTGAAGACAGAAAATAGCGCCCGCATAAATATTAACTGTACGAGCCAGGGAATGGAGGGGAGAGGGGCTCAACAGAATTCAAGCTGGCATACACATCCTGAGGTATGCACTTGTGGAATGTGCAAGCGCTCACACATTTACAGGCACTCACAAGCTATACGTTACATTAGCACCTATATACCTGATGCACATGCACATACATGCAATCCCATCAAAGTGATTCACGCTTATTTCCAGTTAAATAAAAAGGAGCTGGTGTATATAGACATCACAGGGGGATGGATTTCCGCCTCAAACCGTCACTTGAGTGGGAAACGCTGATGCAGTGTGTTTATCAAGAAGTGATTTCTGAAACAGATGTGAGAATATAGTGAAGCGACATATGTTCTACAGAGCTCCGGTCAGGGACAGAAAAGCAGTCGTAGAGGAAGAACTTAAACCGTTTACTGAGGTAAGTACGAATAAAAAGACAAAAATGTACTCAAGTAAAAGTAAAAGTACGACATTAACTTTTTTACGAGAGTGAAAGTAAGTTAGTACTTGCTTTTGCAAGTGTTAAAAGTAAATAAACTTGTCAAACGTATCCTATTCCCTCGAGCATTTCAGGTGTCTCTTCTACACCAGTGATGCTGCTGCAGTAGGAGGAAGATTGTGAAGTTACCTGTCCGCCCTGATTGGATCAGTGGAACCGATCACCTTTCAATATTGAGTACTTAGAGAAATCTATATGATCAGTGTAAACATGTGACATTTTAGTGGAGTAGAAAGCACATTTTATATAATGTATGTAGTGGAGTGAGAGTGAAAAGTAAATTAATTATAGATTCATGAAAAATATACTTATGTACAGTAACAAAGTCTAATATGATAAATTATATGATATTATTCAAAGCTCTAGTCCATGATTAATGTGTAAAGTACGCACAGAGGTTTAAAAGCCTCTGATGACGAGACACGACTGACAGGCTGCTGCATCTTCTCACACACGGTCAGACTGGAGAGCTCTTTGATGGATCTCACACTATAACACACAATCACTTACAAAGTTCTTCTACTAACTGCTGAGTCCAACTTAAAAAAAAAAAACACTGGCGACCTGTCCAGGGTGTACCCCTCCTGGGCCACGTCAGCTGGGATCGGCTCCAGCCACCACAACCCTCAAAGGATAAACAACATATAATGAATAGCCGGAGAGGGTGTAGTTGCCATTTTAAAACTAGTAACCAGCCTGTTCAGTGTTTTCACAAATTTAAAACGATAGTTAAAGTCACATCAAATGTCTTGAATCTAATTTATATCTTAACTTTGATTTAAGACTTAGTTCCAAATTACCCAACAGAACAATGACGACCCATCAAAACAACCTCACATTCCAGAGAGATCCTTGTTACTGTAAATGTCTGACGTGCTTTCCTTGCATTAGAAGAGCAGGGTGACGCATAGTGTAAGCATGCACGCCCACATATCAGATGCCAGTCTCAGACACCGCACGCTCTGCCTCATCTTCACTTTTGCCCGTAGCATCGCGTCAAAGGGCCAATCATCTCCCGACTCTAATTGTTCAGCCTGCAGAGTTGTGATTACTGAGAGCTGGTGGCTGACAGGGAGGTTGCGGTGAGGCTGAGAGCGAAGAACGATATTCCACCCAGAATTCGTAATGACTTAATAGCAGCCCATCTCCACCTCAGACTAGTTTAGCACAACAACAACTTTCCATGGTATGTCGGTAATCATCTCTGGCAGACGGATATGCTCTTGTCTTTATGACTTTTACTGACAGGGTGAGGTGAAGTGGCGCGAAGAATGAGAATGAGGGACGACTTCAAGTCTAAGTTTGAACCATTGACTGCACATAAAGACGGACGACACGTCTCTGCTTCCTCGCAGAAATGAAGACAAAATATCCGAGATAGGAAAGCTGCCATCTTGCACCAATGATGTCATTTGAAGCCAGGGTCTGTGCAGTGGCAAATGGGGGAAGGAGCCGCCGTAATGAGGTTCCACCAATACAGGTGCTGCATCAACCACGAGTCAGTCTCAGCTATCAATCATGACGTTTCAACATGTTTTTAAAGAATCCAATAACTGATTAAAACCCAACTTACTGGGAAAATTTAGCAGATACATCAGAAAAAAACAGCCTGAGATGAAATGGTGGCTGCGGAGATAAAGAGGGTCATCCACCAAGCAGATGGTTGATGGTTTGAACCCTGGCACATTCAGTTTGCATTCCCAAGTGTCCTGGGGCAAGATACTGAACCAAATTGCCCCTGACAGCTGTGCTGACAGCGTATGAATGGTTTGTGATGAAAAAAGCGTGAGGCATAGTGGCGCTGTATGAATCCGTGCGTGAATGCACTCTGAGGGGTTGATAAGACTGGAAAATAGCTATATAAATAGAATCAATTAACCATTATAACATTTCTAGAAAATATATTTAACATTTAAGTTTGGTCCATGTCCCATCTGCAAACATGAAGGAGGCTGGGTGTACTGCAGCCACCCGTCAGGGCGCGATTGCCTTTTCGGGGAGCCATCATGTCGTTTATCTTTATGTACAAGCTATGTCTCGATTCAGGGGCCGGATCCATCAGAGGCTAAATTTGAAGACCGATTGCGGCTCCTTCAAATGTGGCCAACAAATGTGTCCTTCCATCCCTGAGAAACAAAGGCTCCTGCGGGTGGATCCTCTCAAAGCCAACCTATCTATTCTCCAGAAGGAGACAGACCCTGAATTTGGACCCTGCCACCATTCATCGTTCTAACATTTCATGGTGCTGAGGAAAAAAAAAAAATCTCTCTCAAAACATCGTATAGAAGTTTGGAGTTTTCGAGCGCTTTGTCAGATAAATACAGTCTAGGAGAATCAACATCACTCCTGGGAAATGTGAAAAATCTTAGATGTATTCCAAACAATAAAGCAAATACAGTGAAGTTTAGGTCTAACATGGTCTACGTTGGAGTAAACACACACACAAGCACACACACACACGTGTGGTGCAGTATATTAACAGTAGCTGCTGCTGCAATTTGCTCCATGAAGAAGGTGGAAGAGGAAGAGAGAAAGCGAGAGGTGAGAAAAAGACATCTACTCACTGCGTTCACATTGTTTACAGCCCTCGTCACAGTGGAGACAGTCCTCGTCGTCTGCAACTTCACCTGATGAAGACAAAGGATGCAAGAGTGGAATGAAAAATAAATAAGACACAAGGAAGAGAAGAGAACATTAAAGAATACACAAACTCGGATGAGTGAGGCTGTATGCCTCTACCAAACAGTGCAGTTTCAGGCCTAATACAACTCTGACCACTGATATCTAATCAGGTCATCCGAGAGTCTAAATTAACATTTGTGCCAATTTTGAAATGGTTCTCTCTAAATGTTCTTCAGATAACATGTTCACAAGGGGAAAAACCTTTTTCATTGAGGTCACAGTGAATTTTATCCTATATCTCAAAATTTCAGTTCATAAGTGAATATTTTAACCAAATTAAAAAAAAAAAAACTTTCTTTGATTGTTTCCTGCGTTGTTGCGTTCACAACACTAAACATCTCAGACACTATGACCTTGATTTTTGACCTTTGACCTTTGAGATGAGCCAGATCCTCTTTTTTGTTCGAGAAATGAACATGTGACACGTGTGTGTCGCGTATGTACGTGATATTTAAATTAAATCAAATTATTAGCAAAGCGGGTTAAATCCCACCTCTGTCCACGACATCAGTTTTACCTGCTCCAGGGTTCAGGCCTGTGTCTGTCGGGCCTGTTGAGACCTGACGACCACATGTGATAAGAATTTGGTCTCATCCTCCCACTCACACAAGTTTAAATCCTCACATACATCGTCACTCTGGGTCTCACATTCAGTGAAGTCGCACCTCTCTTATCTCAAACATTAAAAAACAAACATCTAAAACCGTTACAGCTTTTTTCTCACTCCTTCTTTGATGGGCATTGTCATTTTGACCATGAACGATGATATATCCATGCACGCCTTGCACAACACATATGCCGACATTTAGCAGGTTGTCTCATACATTTTGAATAATAATGAATACAATTCAAATTGATGTCAGTATCTTCCTTTAAATCAGAGCTTGAAACATACTTTTATCATATTGTATTCCCTGATTTGACCTTACTATAGTTTTTATTATGCAGGTGCTATATAAATATAGATATTATCTTTATTTTCATTCTGTGCGATATTGTCTTCCTTCTTCTTATAGTATGAAGATTCTTGCATGACAAAGTCACACTAATAAAATGATCTGAATCTCTGAGTTTTATAAATGAAACTTCCTGAACTTTCCAACATTTTTCACACCTGACACTGAAATAATAAAAAAAAGCTAGTGGACTAGTTTAGTGAAGCCAGAGCCACAGAACAGTTTCCAGCTCTTTGGTTAGCGTGTGATGAGAGTTCTTTAAAGCTGTGGCTCGGAGCCCTGCGTGTTGGCATAATTTCTGAGAGCGTTTGAATTTTAATACTAGCTGTAAAATGAGGTCAGTGTGCTACATGTGTGTTCCCTTAGGTGACGTTTGCCATATTCAGGCCAGCTGTGTGACAGTGGGGCTGAGAAGCAGCTATTACAAAAAAAAACGTCAAACTTCTTCATGAATTCAAATTGTAAGTTGTCTGTTTGGATATGGATATGTATATTAACACTCTTTAGTCTTGATACCCACTCAGAATGCTTCACAGTTCAGTTTTGCCGTTCACCCTCATTCATGCAGTTTATCTATGAGCAGGACTTTCTCCATAATCCATAACTCACAGACTGAAAGGTATCAGGGATCGAACCCGGTCGAGGTCGACCCGCTCTACTCTCTAATGAATTGTCTTATTACCTTCTTCAAGGAGGTTATGTTTTCACCCCTGCACGTCTGTTTGTTTGCAGGTTGGTTGGTTTGTCAGCAGGATTATACTAAAAACCATGAGTGATTTTCCAAGAACATGTTCAATTTTGGCACAGGACAAAAGGGCAGATCCAGGAATTTAATTTAATTTAAATTGTATAAGTTTTGAAGAACAGATGTTGATCTGCATTGTTTTGTTGGTTAAGCTATGTGGCTTGAATGAATTGAAGTGGACTGCATGTGATCTTCTACTTGATGCTTATGTTTTTACTGTGCACCATTATTCAGGTGGTAAATGGAGATATTCCATTTATTTCTCTCACCTGCGCTGCACTCCAGCGGGACGCACAGGCCGTTCCTGGGCTTGTGTCCTGGGCTGCAGTGGAGGCAGTGGTTTACTGCAGTGCAGATGAGGCAGTCTTCAGGACAGGGCTCACACTCTTTCCATACAGAGTGGAAGAAGCCCTCTGGACAGACATCCCGACACTGACCCTGAAAGAAGTACCTGGTCTCACCAAACTTATCTGGAAGATACAAGGAAAATATATCAACGGTCAAAACTCTGATGCACAAAAAAAATATTTGGGGGAACAGCCTTGTTGGTTTGTCTGTGATTCAATATATATGATTATCGAGTGATGAAGCATTGACTGCAGGTCTGAGCTTTTCTTTCTCCATGTCACTCAAGTAAACTTGTCTTTCTTGGATCATAGATTAATTTACCTTCAACGAGGAGGTTATGTTTTCATCTCTGTCCGTTTGTTTGTTTGTTTGTTTGTTTGTTTGTTTGTCTGTCTGTAAGGAAGATTAAATATCAGACTAGCACAGAACTTGGAGGAAGGATGTGGAATGGGTCCAATAAGAGCAAGTTACATTTTGATGCAGATACAGGATTTCGTTTCACTTTCGTTAGTGATTTATCAATTTATTTCAGACTCAACTGCTAATCCTCAAGTTTGAGTTTTTAAACTTGACTTGAATTTTTTATTTAACTTGAATCTGAGCAACAACATTGAAACACTTGAATTTTCAGTCTTTAAGCCCTAAAAGGTTTTTGATATTGGACATGACTAAACCTATTGGAAATTTAAACAAAATACAGTTTAATTGAACAATTAGGTATTCAATTGCTTGTTAGATTATTTGCTTCCCTAGAAATCGAACAAAACCTTGTGTGCCTGGGATTTCATGCAGGTCTGGGCTTGTGTGTATCTGTTTCATATTTGTATTAGCCACCTCTTCTTCACAATCCTTGTTCACGGTTATACTCACTTCTGCAGCTCTTTCACTTTTTCGCTCTCCACAGACAGCAGGGGTGTAAAAACTCTCTGAGGTCAGTCTCAAAGATTATCTGCTCAGCATGTGTCAGTGTGTGTGTGTGTCTGTGCCTGTGTGTGTGTTTGTTTTGAGAGAGAAATGACACGGGGAGAGACAGATGGAGGATCTCTTCATGTTATTTTTGTTATGTCTCATTGAACCTCAGACAGACCTGCAATTAAATGGAACCACATTTGCAAACACAGTCTGACAAACTTGCTGGCTAATTGAGAGTGGGGGAACGTGTGTGTGTGTGTGTGCGAGTGTGTGCATGTGTGTAACAGAATCTCCCTAGTGTAAATACATTCGTTCTGACAGCCATAACACAGTCTGTGACGCCGTGATAAACACAGTTGCTACTACCACCTTTAGGCTGATATTTCTTCAGCTGTGAGCCTCTAATGACATCCGGGATTTCTCACGTTGTTTTTTTATATGGATGAACAATGATCAAGGTTTCTTTTCTTTTTCTTTTTTTAATGGTCTTTGGAACGGCCGATCCTTAGATTGTTAAACGTACCATCAGGTTTGATTTTTCGATCATCAGAGGGAGGAAACAACAAGTAAACAACAAACAAATGGTTGATTGCCTCCTTACACACATCTGTCAGCAGGTCCTGGCTGAATAACTGCTTTAATTAGATTAATTTACCTTTAGAGGACTGATTGGTGCAGTCTGGCACAAATGAGCCTTAGCTTGATCCATGTGATGCTATGAAGAAGCACGATTTCCCTTACATCCCAGTCAGAGCCTGATAGATGAGTTTTTAAAGGAAAACACCAGCCCTCCTCTGCAAAAAGCAAGAAGCTACCTGTGCCAGCTCAGAGCATGCAGGCTTTATACTGAGGGAACACATAAGAAAGTATAAATGATTTATCTGCCCTAGCTGGTGTCGCTTTAGCTTGTTGCAGTGGTTCCTGAACTAGTGGTCTGGTCCCCCTGGACATAATCGTTACAAAAGATTTAAAGAAATTAAGATAAATCCAGGCAAGTAACCGCAAGTTAATCTATTGCACCGAAGGATACATTAAAGATTTTGATTTTGATTTTTTTCGCACACTAGCTCAAACCAATATCCTCTGGGGCTCTCTGGCACCTTTTGGTTATTTTGGGGGTCTGGGGCCTGAAAGGTTTTGGAACTCCTGCATGGCTTAAGGCAATTTGGTTTTAAACTATGAGCAAATGAATACCAAAATATATATTATTTTCATTTGATTGCCAGTGTACCTCTGTCGCATCTGGTGCAGTTGTCTGGTCCCTCGTCGTTACACTCGTGGCAGGAGTGGTGACAGAGGTAGCACTGCCTCCCCATGGAGTAGCGCCCTGTCTGGCAGCGGATGTTGCAGTGTCCGTCATCGAAGAACCTGTGAGGGAGTTGGGTTCAGAATCAACGTGCAACCCACAGCCTTACAGTCACTAAATGTGATGCACATAATGATGGTGCTCCTCTAAAATACGCAGAAATACAAACAGCTCAAAGCTATTCAACGTATGTATGTTTGACTCCATGGCGACTGGCTAGTATCAGTGTTTGTAGAAAGCTTGAGGACAACGATCGTGAGGATTTGGTTCAAGCGGATTCAGGGTCTACTGTATCTTTAGACTGTACATGAAGATGGACGATATAAGGGCTCCGCTAAAGTGAAGCCAAAGCATATTGTGTGCCCCCTGGAGGCTGACATCAGTATAGGTCAGAAAACCCTGCCTACTCCATGTTAGTAGATGGGACACGGATCAAACAAAAAAGTCAAAGTACACGTCAAATATTGAAATATGCTCACAATTTGGCTTTTCCTATAAGATGCTATAAAATAGGTTGAAACGTCATGATTGACGATTGGTCGAGCACTTTTATTGGTTGCACCTCAGAATGCCAGCCTGTGATCGCTATTGCCCAAGCCATCACCACACGAAGGCAGCGTTTTAACTCAGGATATTTGGGCTTCATTTCTGGACAGTTGGAGGAAGTGGACACTCGCCGTCCATCTTTTCATACATTCTATAGTCTATTGGAGGGCTGTGAGTGCACCTCCAGTGTCACTGCACCAGGTGTCAGCGTGTCAGGCGTCCTCACCGTGATGGAGGGCAGCTGGCGCAGTCGTCTCTCTCTGGACCTGTGCACTGCAGACAGGTCACATCACACAGGTGGCACTGTTTGTGTTTGCTCAGGTACTCGCCTGCAGACAGGAGTGAACAACATGACCTCACACCCGCTGACTGACAACTTCTCTCAACCACTTCTCCGTGTTTGTTTGTATTTGTGTCCCAGATTCCCAATGCCTCCTACTGCTCTCAAAATCTTTTTTTCCTTCTTCTTTTACTTAAATGACTCGACTTGATGCCGTGATGTTATCGTTACACCAATTATAACCACCAGTCATTTCTTGTTTTTTTCACGTCACTGAAGATCTAGCTCATTATACTCTGGCTCCCGACATCCCCTGCACAATAACAACTATATTATCCCAGTTTTTTCAGTTGTTTTCCCCCCCCGGTCTTGTCATCTTATATAATGTGCAAATTCCTTTCACAGGTTTAAAAACAAATATTACTCTCAGACCTTCTTTCTAATTACTGAGTGCTTTTAATAAAAACAGAGAGACCTGAAGTTGGAGTGAAGACACAGCGGAAACAAAACAACACACGATTTCTTTTAGGTTGCGTTTGTGTACGTGGGAAGTGGACTTTTGATAATGGTGATGTACGTACTTTGTCCCGATGGTTTGACCAACTATCAACCACCTACAATGCTGTCCTCATTTCTGTCTGCACCACAAATCATGTAGCCCTAACCAGGTTCCCAACTGAGAGAAATGATCCGGAAGTATTTCACTGGCCACTATAGTTGGTGCTGTTTGAATTCTCTAAGTGATGAGGAAAGGAGCTTCAGTGCTTCCTAACCTCTCTCCTTTAGCGTAGGAAAAACCGGACTCAACTTTACAAAAGAAAAGGAGAACATTTCTCACAATTAATATTGGCAGCCGTATTTAAAGCGAAGCAACATCGTGTTGCAACCGAGCAGAACAACGTATATATATTTTTTTTAATGGAACAGCTGTTTTATTCTCTTAGCCTGATAAAAAACTGATGCATATGGTTTTGTGAGCACCTTGATTTCTTCAGTCAGAAGTCACAGTGAACAAGCACATTATACAATTTAATGTTCAGAACTGAATACCACTGAAAAATATTCTCCACTCAACAGATTTATAAAAGGGTCAAAAGCACCATTCAAGTTAACTCTTCATATGTAAGGGTATCATTTAAATTCGTACTTTTTATTCAATTATAGATTAATCAGGGTCAGTTTGGGGTTCAGTATCTCGCCCGAAGTCAGTCTGGCACCTAGAATGGTGGAAATTGATTGTGTTGTTACTCCAGATGGTGTAAATGTTGTCTCTACATAAACTGATAGCAGCTTTTCTCAGGATGAGTAATTCTGATATGGACATGAAACTTTTCTTGAATTGTAGTTGTACAGCACGGAGTTTGACCATAAAGTCTGTACATATCTTCTGTCATAAAAAAAGTTGGTTTCAAGAGTCAGTCAGAGTTTTTTCATATTATGGTTCTCTTCTCCGAACTCGAGGTCAAGAACTAGTGGTTAGGAGAGGAGATTTGTTTTTGGCCAAAGGTGGTTATATAACTTAAAGGTATTGTCATCCCCACACCCTGACCCACGGGAGCCCAATGAGCCAAGCTTCTTGGATGAGAGTTGACAGGTCCAGTTGTGTTAGTACATATAGTTGATTAAAAAAAAGGTTTTTGTGATGTACACAAAATGAGACAGAGATAAATCCTGTCTGAACTTTTTCCACCATTAATGTGACCTTTAACGTGAACAATTCAATTGAACAAACTGAAATCTTTTAGGGGGAAAAATAAAAATCTAAAATAATGCGGTTGCATAAGTGTGCACACCCTCTTGTAACTGGGGATGTGGCTGTATTCAAAATTAACCAATCATATTCAAACTCATGTTAAATAGTAATCAGTCCAAACCTGCCATCATTCACAGTGACTGATTAATCCCAAATAAAGTTCAGCTGTTCTAGGAGGATTTTCCTGACATTCTCTTAGTTGCAACTTACAGCAAGAGCCATGATCAGCAGAGAGCTTCCTAAGCATTAGAGGGATCTCATTGTTGAAAGGTATCGGTCAAGAGACGGTACAAAATAATTTCCAAGGCATTAGATATACCACGGAACACAGTGAAGACAGCCATCATCAAGTGGAGAAAATATGGCACAACAGTGACATTACCCAGAACTGGACATCCCTCCAAAATTGATGAAAAGACGAAAAGTAAACTGGTCAGGGAGGCTTCCAAGGGGCCGACAGCAACTCTAAAGGAGCTGCAGGAATTTCTGGCAAGGACTGACTGTGTACTACATGTGACAACAATCTCCCGTGTTCTTCATGTGTTTGGGCTCTGGGGTAGGGTGGCAAGACAGAAGCCTTTTCTCTTCTAAGCCCGGCTTAATTTAGCAAAAACATACATGAAGTCTCCAAAAAGCATATAGGAAAATGTGTTATGGTCTGATGAAACCAAGGTTGAACTTTTTGGCCATAATTCCAAAAGGTATGTTTGGCCCAAAAACAACACTGCACATCACCCAAAGAACACCCTACCCACAGTGAAGCATGGTGGTGGCAGCATCATGCTTTGGGGCAGTTTTACTATCTCCACCTTAGTCAAGGTGGAGGTCATTATGAACAGTTTCACCTATCAGCAAATCAAAAAAAATCATGGCTTGACACACAGATCTACATCTCCTCTAAACCGACCGCTGCCATCCCTCCTACCTCCCTCATCACCTGCCTTGATGACATCTGGAGCTGGATGAGCAGGAACTTCCTAAAGCTAAACGGCAATAAAACTGAGGCCCTGCTCATCGGCTCCAAATCCATCATCACCAAATCCCAACACACCCCAGCTCCACCCATCATCGTCGACGGATTCCCTGTACCCTTCTCCCCCCAAGTCAAGAGTCTCGGAGTCATTCTGGACAGCACCCTTTCATTTGCACCCCATATTCAAAACATCACCCGGACTGCATTCTTCCACCTCCGCAACATCTCCAGACTCCCCCCATCACTGACCCAGTCCAGAACCGAAATCCTGGTCCACTCATTTGTCACATCCCGCATCGACTACTGCAATGCCCTCCTCACCGGACTCCCCACCAAACTCATCAACAGACTGCAAATCATTCAGAACTCGGCCGCCCGGATCATCACCTGTACCAAATCATCGGATCACATCACTCCTGTACTCATCCAACTTCACTGGCTCCTTGTACAATACCGCATCGACTACCAAAACCTTCTCCTCACCTATAAAGCTCTCCACAATCTAGCCCCCACTTACCTCTACGACCTCCTTCAGGAATACACTCCCTCCCGCACCCTCCGCTCATCCTCTTCTGGACTGCTAACCATCCCCACGTCACGCCTCAGTACCATGGGTGCCCGAGCCTTCAGCTGCTCGGCACCCAGGCTCTGGAACTCCCTCCCCCCACACATAAGGCAATCAGACTCCATCACATCATTCAAGTCTCAACTCAAAACTCACCTGTTCAAACTGGCATACTCTATATAACTGGACCCTGTGCACTTCACTTGTTTTTATGTTGATGTTCTGTTTTAATGTTGTTTTTATCTTTAATGTTTTTATCTTTTATCCTGTACTATTGTATTGTAAGGTTACCTTGGGTGACTTGAAAGGCGCCTCCAAATAAAATGTATTATTATTAGGGCTGTGAAATGATTAAAATTTTGAATCAAATTAATCACAGGTTTCTATGGATTAATCACGATTAATCACATTACCGATTTTCTCGGAATATTTTTGTGAAAACAAGATTTATGACATTTAACTTTTCTTTTGTGCTGCAACTCAGCAGTTCTTCAGCAATTATCATTGCTTTTCCATATGGAACATTAATATAATCTTCATCCTAAACAATATTCGGGCTCCTTAGCCACTGTGTGGTTGAATAAAACTTTTTTTTTTTTTTAAATCAAACAGAAATTATTTGAGCTTCTTAGCCATAGGATGGTTGACATTGTTTATATTTTTTGTCACACAACCATTAACCACACCATGATACAATCTAATGCCTCTAAAGGCCCTCTTAGCTACTCGTTCTTTAGCCAGTTGGTGAGGCAAACTAACTTGTTCAAATTCTCTGACAGTAAAGCTGACCGCTTCTTTTGCACAATGTGTCCTGCGAGTGAGTCTGGTTTGGCGCATTCCACTTGAACGCCCCTCGCCAACCAACACATGCTTCGCGTTGCGGTGGTTAGGCGGGTATTGCTACGGTGAAACGATAACTTCTCGCAGAGTGTGCATATCACCTTGGTTTTACTGAATGTTCGATCTTTGTTTTTTTGGAACACGATCTTCCCGTCCAGAAGGTCCTCAGGTTCATCAGAATTATCCATGTTGTTTGTTTGTTTGAATGGCAGCTGCCGTCTGACTGCATTAGAGCGGCAACTAGTGCAGAGGCGGCGGAATTGGAAGGTCCTTCTGCGCATGCGTTAAATGCGTTAAAAAAAAAAAACGAATTAATCCTGTAATTTAATCATAACGCGTTAACGCGTTATTTTTCACAGCTCTAATTATTATTATTATTATTATTATTACCAGAAGAAGATTCATGTTTTGGAATGGCCCAGTCAGAGCCCAGACCTGAATCCACTTGAACATCTGTGGGGTGATCTGCAGAGGGCTGTGCACAGGAGATGCCCTCGCAATCTGACAGATTTGGAGCCCTTTTGCAAAGAACAGTGGGCAAATATTGCCAAGTCAAGATGTGCCATGCTAATAGACTCCTACCCCAAAAGACTGAGTGCTGTAATAAAATCAAAAGGTTCTTCAACAAAGTATTAGGTTAAGGGTGTGCACACTTATGCAACCAGGTTATTGTAAGTTTTTTATTTTTCCGCCTAAAATATTTCAGTTAGTTTTTCAACTGAGTTGTTCACGTTATAGATCACATTAAAAAGTGGAAAATGTTCGGACAGGATTTATCTTTGTCTCATTTGTTTACATCACAAAAAACCTTGCATTATAACAGGGGTGTGTAGACTTTTTATATCCACTGTATATACAACTCAAGAACCTTCAGAGATACAGATCATCATCGTCTCCCCAGCACAGACAGATTCATTTTATGAATGAAGTGCGAAGTTACAAAACCTACACTCAAACAGTTTGTGTGCTCGCTCCAGGACTGGGTTCTTTTCCCGCCACACTCCAAAGACACGTGGACTTGAAACCAAGTTACCCACAAATGTATTTCCTCTGGTTCACCACTGATGACTCTCTGGAGTCTTTTCAGACCGTGAGCACGACAAGGTGATAAAAGATGGTTGGAAAATACTTCTCATAATTTGACCAGATTCAAGCTTAAAAGGAGGCATTCATAAGAGATTACTTTTAATGGGCTGTATTAGTGACCAGGTGATGGAAACATCAGCAGATCATCGGCTCAGCTGAAGGAGAAGCGAGCTTAGAGCAGAATTATCTGTTGCACCATGGAGAAACATTTTAACACTTTCAGTTGCTTACTTGTCCCCTGAGAATAAAAGGCCTCAGAGTCACATCCTCCTCTGTTCAATGCGCTGAAGTTGTGCACAGATTTTGGAAGGTCGGAAAGTTTTTGTTGCAACATGGAGCACAGGCTGGAAATGAAGTGCGTTGGGTGCCAGAACTCTCAACACCTGGAAAAGCCATTGTTGAGTTACTGGCATGGATGAAATCATGATCGCACTCCAGGTGGATATCTTACTAAGCTTTGGAGCAGTAAAAAAACATTTTAGTCATGCGTGAAATTACAAATAAATAAATGTCCAACAAATTATATTTTTGCTTGACTTTGTTTGCATTAACTCAGGACACTAAAAGTTTTTTTTTTTTTAAACTCACCAACCTTGTGCTTCACACTTGACAGCAGGGAAAACATTGTCTCCTATCCTACCTTTGTGTTAGACAAAGGTGACAGACACTGGCTCAGGCATGAGGATTGAGTGGTGTGTGTGTGTGTGTGTGTGTGTGTGTGTGTGTGTGTGTGTGTGTGTGTGTGTGTGTGTGTGTGTGTGTGTGTCCTTTAAGGCAGCCGCGAGGTTCTGTTCTCTCTGCTTTCTGTGAAAAGCTCAATTGTTCCTTTGAAAACAAAAGAGCTTCTTTGTGTACAAACACAACAGGCGGTGACTTCCCATTCAGCAGAGCTCCGCAGAAACCATTCAAACAGCTCCCAATAAACGCCGACACTCTCCTTCACGCACACAGACACATTCTTGTGCTTCCATCTTAG
The DNA here is from genome assembly GCF_947347685.1 of Pleuronectes platessa. Classification (NCBI taxonomy): domain Eukaryota; kingdom Metazoa; phylum Chordata; class Actinopteri; order Pleuronectiformes; family Pleuronectidae; genus Pleuronectes; species Pleuronectes platessa. The sequence continues at coordinate 18,882,841 of NC_070629.1, read as the reverse complement.
AGAGGACACTCAGGCATTTGGCAGCCCCTAACCCTAACCATCAAAACTAACTGCTTGACCCTCACCTTTACCCTAACCTAACCCTAAAACCAAGTCCTCACCTTCAAACAACCCTTTGAACAAGTGAGAACCGGCCAAAATGTTCTCACTTTCCCAAAATTCTCTCACTAAGGTCTACGCTCACCATGGTCCTTACAAATATAAGTAAGGTTACAAGTACACACACACACACACACTCAGTCTCCCCGTCTTTCTGTTTGTCTCCCTCTCACTCGCACACACAAACAAACAGGGAGCCTGTTCTCAAGGGATGTAATGTTGCTCAGCAAAAGCAGACACTTTGGACTCCCACTGCCAGACGGGGAGAAGAATGGAGCCGAGAAGAAAGACAGACTGTCACTCAAGGGAGTAAAAGTTTTCTGCTGTTATGGACTCGGCCGACCTTGTGAGATATCAACAGTCTCTGTCGGGAGCGAGAGAGAAAGCTCGGTTGGCAGATACGTTCACTATCACCCACCATACCGGGTCCTGAATCCTAATGCCCCCCCCCGGCTCCTGATGACGTCTCACAAACATGTTTACTACACATCACAGGCTGTGAAGAGACAATTCAAGTGAGCTTGGGTGGAAGGATGCCTGAGACTCCACCCCGAGTGTCCGTCCGCCCCCGGTCACCGGTGCATCCTCCCAGACCAGCCTGACGGACACATCTTCACCTCAATTCGATTCTCCTCAACATCCAACATTTCTATTCACCGTTTTAAATCACGTGTTGCTCTGCCGCGGTCACAGCTAGAGAATAAGCTCATGAAACAAATAAAGACAGATTGGCTTAATTCGTTCTGGTCCTGCTGTAACACGCGTTTGTCTTATTGACAGGGGACTGTTAGATAGCAACAAACAACTAATGACGGTGCGGATGTTTGTTATCGGCTTCCTCCTCTAACAGTTGATTTTGTACATGCTGACATTTGAATTAGGCTTTTATCTCGTCCAGACTCAATTACTGCACTCCACTCCAGGATCAGCAGAGAAACGTACAAAGATTACCACGTTGAGACCAGAACACCACATTAGACCAGAACTCGCTGCCCTTCACTGGTTACTTAGAAGGTAAGAGTCCCGTCTCTAGGCCTGGTCATATATTGTGATATTGGATGAAATGATACGCATGTCAACATAATCAATGAAAAATGTAAAGAAAACAAAATCATTAACAGATTAAACATTTTAATAAAGAACACTTAAGTAAAAAAAAGATTTTCAAAACTAGGACTTTGAGTAACATTAATAATGCATTGTCACAGATATGTCACAGGTACACAATAAAAACAGCTTTTATACGAGGGGTGTGTGTGTGTGTTCATGTGTGCAAGTTTGTATGTGTGTGAGTCTCTCTAATATCACACAATCTAAAATCAATTCAAGTCATCTTAAACAATGACCCGGAATAAGTTTTTGTTAAACAAAACAGGGGATTCATCAAGCTTTATTACAAATCATCAAGAACCATAACCAGTTGACAATACAACAAATCATCTAATACTGTAAATGCTCGAGCTGCAGGTGTGAGGACCCACACAGAAGAAGAATCTTAAACATTTTGTCTTGGCCGTTCTTTGTGAGGAATCAGCAACACCAGGACGACCTTGGACTTCTCACGGGGGAAAGGCTCAGAGACAGACGGGCGGAGGAACCCGGTGTCTGACGGGTGCCAGGCCCAACACGAGGACAGTTTGGATTTGTGCAGAATGAATTAACATTACCGACACACTGATTGCCTCTTTGTTGGTTTACTATTGTTTTTCTCTTGGGTTGACGGAGCACAGGTTCTACCGACAAAAAGTTTTTTACATCTACATTTTGGACATTCAGATTTGCACCACAACAGATCGCTTACCGTCTGACTGTCAGAGACCTTCACCTGCAGTTGAAACATGATAACACAACACTGTTTGTGCCAATCATTGACCTTCTGTGTTGAAAGTGTGAGACAATACTTCAGTTGATATGCAATGGCATTAAAATGGAATGACGTCTAAAACCATATCATGTAGAGAACCGTAACATGTAGGGATGCACCGGCACAGATTCAATATAATGAATGGGCAAATTTCAGTACCTGGAAGGTCACAAACCAACTCACAGAAAAGATCCCTATCATATAAGTTATATTTCAATTATTTTTTCCAGTGACAGCTAAATAATGCCTTTACAACATCTCTGAAGAGCTTTAAATTGTTCAGTCACAGTAAAGGATGGAATCGATACTGTTTTTGTTTTTTTGACGCAAAGGTTTCCTTTCCAGAATCTGCACTATGGTGTGAAAAATAGACATCGGTGCATCCCAGTACCACAAATTCATTAAACCTCGCTGCAGCGTTTCCTTCCCCTGCAGGAAACTCTGGAAGGAATGACTATTGACTTGTCTTGTAGTACCTCTGGAATGAATCAATGCTGTCTGGGCTTACATCAAGAATTAATAGCATTCCTCTACACACACACACACACACACACACACACACTACTCAAGACAAACACACACACACACATAAACACACACTATTCAGAGAGGGCAGGCTTGTGTTTTAAAATAAATGAAATGAGGTGATTTTGGTCAGTAACACGTGTCAGTCTTGGGATAAAGAGACACCGCGGCATACGCAACTTCAAGTGATGGCTGATTTAAGATCAATGTGTCTGAGTTCATGTTTATAAGTGTGTGAGTGTATGTGTATATACTGTATATATATATATAAAATTGTGTGAATTTCTCTTCCCTCCCCTAAACAGCCAGAATCAGCCCAGACAGACATTATTATTTTCACATTACAGTGAGCTTCTTTTTTTTCCTCAGATGTATATTTACAGGCGGAAAACCAGGGCCTTTCCTACTGTATGCTCACTTTCCATCTGTTTAGCGTTATCACTGGAAAGAGGAGGAAGAGGAGCCAAAATAAAAACCGCACACGGATGTTTTCTGAGCTTCGCACGCTGAGTGGCTCCCGCTTTAAGCAATGCTTCCTACACTGGCAACAAGAAAAGACGGTTCAACTATTTTGGCATCGATGCTTTGGTCACAAAATACCGACACTTTTATTTTGTTTTTCACTTTTGTTTTCATTTGCTCGTTTGTTCTTGGAATAAGTCCCAGTCATTTTACACCCCGACGACGTGTGTGTCCCAGTACAGAAAAAAAGGTAGGTTTGTTGTAGTCCTGTCATCGCACCTCCGATGCAGTCCCTTTAAGAGGCACAGGTTCTCTTATAAATTATGTGACTGTGAATGAGTGGGCAGGGGGAGGGGGGGGCTTGAGAAGGAGGAGTGCCCCCTGTGCCCCTGCAATCCCCCCTGCACTCCCTGTACGCCCGGCGAGTGCGTCCCGTCAGCCCTTCTGCGAGCACGTTCTGCAGCACAGTTGCTGCAGCACTTTCCTCTGGCAAAGATTGTTCTTTTTAACAAGCACGCAGAAGCTGCCTTCCGCCCAAGATTCTTCATTTGCTTTCCACAGACCAGGTAGAAGAGATACGGGGGGGGGGAGTTTGGAAGGAGGGGTGAGGGAAAACATGTGGAAACACACACACACACAAACATTGTAGAACCATCAGAAATGGTTGAATGGCAGGCAGAGCCATGTGATTGGTCAGGAGAGGATTCAGGTAACAGGAAGAGTTTTTTTTTTTTTTTTTATCCAATCACAGGTGACGTTCATCAAGGTGGGAAATGATTGTAGTCCAGTGGAGAGATTGGATCCATGTCAGGAGAGACGGAAAAACAGATTCGGGAGGAAAAAAAAAAAAACAGAGAGAGAGAGAAAACAAACGTCACACAATTAGCAAATTGGAGATTTTTTAAATTCACAACCTGCTTTCATTTTGCATCACAGAAAACTTAAAGTGGACCACCGTCTGTTCACAATACCATCTGCTAATTCTTTCATTTATCAACAGCAATTTGAGCTGCCAATCAACTCCCCCACCCCCAAATATGAGCCCGGTTACGAAGGTAGGGAACAGACTGGGGGTGCACTTTGAGCAAAGTAGTCATCAACAGAGAGGACACACATTTAAGACATTTATCTCCTCAGAACTTTCTCTCATCATGCACTGGGGTAAATTCTCCGCCACAGATTTGTTTTAACTAGAAAGATCAGGGAAAGAGCAGCGAATCTCAGGGAACTGATCAGACCCTAGCGTCGGCCGGTGAGTGGAAAAACCATGCACAGATTGGAAAAGGCCAGAACATGAAGCAGAGCAAATAGAACACGGCGAGGACACGTGGAGGGACAGCAACATGTGTGAGTGTTACGTGGAAATATGAAAAGGAAAAGAAGCAGCTTCAATAAACCTTTCAGCCTCTGCAGTGGGTGACGTAAACCAGGTAAGGGGTGAGTTTATGTTAAACTAAAAAAGGTAAGAATGTGTGCGAAGGTAAATCCTGAGACAGTTTTTAGTTGTGTTGCGCAGAACATGAATGAGAACTTTAGAAGGAAAACTCAAAAAGGCAAAAGCAAGGACAGAGCGCCTTCCTGCTCTGAAGCCACAGCAGATCTCTTTGAGGCATTTTAGTCAAGAGGTTAGTACAAAGCTCTGGGAGATGAAAAGAAAAACCTCAGCTTTTACTTAATAAAGAAACCCTTTTGCAGTCATTCTATTCCCTGTGGCTTGGAACACAATTTAATTTAAGTAGAGATGCAAGATAGCCTGAGTGTCACAGAGAGAGCGGAGATGTAAATCTACACCTCCGAGGATTCTGGTGCTTTGATTAGACCGGATTGTTTAAACCACAATTTGTGAACTTTTGCCTTAAACACTTTGCAAAAAAAAAAAAATACTGATGTGAATTAACTATATTATAAATTGAAAAATTAATTCTTGCTGCAGCTCTTTCCAATTAAGTGCAAATTCATTGAAGACCATGCGAGAAGGTCAATGCATAAACAATATATTCCCTGAGAGAGAGAGAGAGACTGCAACAAGTATAAACACATCGAGAGCCTTAGTTTATAGATGAGAAAGCTGACAACTCACCATCTTTGCAGATGGTGCTGACCACGCAGGCTCCTGCCTCCAGATTGTAACCACTGACGCAGCTGCTGCAGTTTCTCTCTCCGGACCCCGAGCACTCGTAGCAGCTATGGTCACACCTGTCGATGGTTGGGTAGAAGAATTAGATGCTGATCTGCTGAGCTGTGATCACATATCCTCGCTGAAAGTTCTTTGAGAATAAATCTTTCACTGACTGAGCTCCATTGTTTTGGCCTGCTCAGCCTGTGTGCACTTGTGTGAGCAGCAATCACGAAGAGCTGGACGTTTTCAAGTTAGGTGAGAGAGGGGATTTTGAACACAGCCGTTATCACAACAAAAAATAGGGAGGAGAAAAAATATCTGAAATAAAACTTTATGCACCAAAGGCCAAAATTTGGCATTTACCGCCCCGCTGGTGTGAAAATGGGGAATGGAAATGATCTGGTGTCAGCCTCTGAGGCCGAGGGGAGCCGACGGGGAAGCGAGGACTCGAGCGAGGTAAGGGGTCAAGCGAGCAATAAATAATTCATGGCGGGAGAGAAAAATAGCAGGGAGGCAGGTCTACCACAGGGAGCGATAAGAGCAGCAGCCAAGACGCCTGACTCCGTGGAGGAGTTTGACTGTGGCTGTGATAGGAGGCAAAGTAGTCATCAAACTGTCATCAGTCATATAAAAGAAAATGAGTATGTTTGAATGAGTAGGTCTGTCTCCTCACCCAGGTTCATGCTAGTGAAGCAGAAGAACTGTTTGGACAACACGTTTATTCAATAATACAGGTTCACATATGCAGTTTTATGCTTCTACAGTCAACTTCAAATGGATAAAATTCACTAGAGTAGGCTTGCTGCTTACATTTCCTCTAATTGTTACAGTCAATACCACCTCGGATACGTTTTTAAACAGAATCACACAAAAACTACGGTTCGGATTTACCACAAAACCTGTTGGAATGATGCGATATGGGTCAGGGAAGGATCCATTCAATATTGGTTTGGATCCAGATCAGAGGGCAGATGCAGGAATTTATTTCCACTTACAAACATTGCAACATTTCTAAAATAATAATAATAGAGCTTTCTTTAGCTAACAAAGTGCTAATATCTATGAACAGGTGAAATTTTGTGAGAATCCACATAATGATCTTGATTTTGTGAATCCCATTAAGTGTATTTAGGAGGGTGATCTTTCCTCAGTTACAGTACAGTAACAAATATACCTTCCACGAGAATGGATTTTCTTTAGGGAAGACGTTTGCAGAAACCTTCCGTGTACATGGGTTATCTCTCCCATCTCAATCTATGTTTAAATGGCCAATCGGAGGGTTGTGCTCCCTGAGTGTCCTTATACTTATTATTTGAGTCCCGGCTGTAAAAACAGATATAAAGTGTCCATTTTATTGGAAATGTCAGCGTCTGAATCATCTTCTGAAAAATCTCCTCGAATGTTAAATTATAAAATGGACTACTAGGAAAGGCAGAGTTTGTGCCCTGCAGACAGCACAAGTTGTGCTAGGAAAAGATTAAAATGTAGAGTATCAGAAATTTGCACAATCTCAAGATTTCCTCAATCATCTCTTGGGACCTGAGATCTAACGTTTTGTTCCCTGCGGTGCGGACGTGCTGACTCACTTCTTACAGGACCTCTGCACCTGCCCATTGTCTGAGGTCTGCTCTGACAGGTAGTAGCCGGTGCTGCATGTTGACACACACCGCCAGTCCTCAAGTAAGTAGCCCTCTGCACACTTGGTGCACGCCTCTATACCTGTGCCTGGAAGACAAGGAACACACACTTCAGAGATGTTGTAAAGGCATTTAAAATCAGATGAGTAAAAAATCAGTAAAAACTGAGGAGATGTGTGGGTGTGTTAATTACGGATATAACACGCAACAGATACAAAACTCAAAAATAAAGAAACCCTTTTGCAGTAGTAAACAGCATGATTTCCGCAGTGGGACATATATGTAATTTCCTGCCTCCAGCTTTCTCTACCCAGATGACACCCCTCCACTGAATGTGCTGGACAGTTTCCTGTTTTTGTGAATTTGTCTGACCCCAGATCTCCTGCTGGGCTCTATATGTAAAAGACAAACTGTGCTTATCGCTGGCTTTCCTCTTCTTACCTGCACAGGTGGCACAGGCCCGATGGCAGGGCTCACAAGTCCGCCTGTGTCCGTTGTAGTAAGTCCCTTGGTCACAGGTCATCTGACACTTGTTCCCTTGAAGACTGGGAGGAGCAGCAACACAAAGCAAACACAAGTAAGTTCAAGAGAAAACAGAAGAAAAACAATCAGTTCAAGTTTGCCTGTGACACACGGCCAGCTGCTGATGTACAATGTCAAATATTTAGTAAGAATGACAGAACACTGCAGCACCGGTAACACTGTGTGGGTGTGGACGTTAGCAGCTGAACTTCAGCTCACTCTCTTGAACAGGAATCTGACGTCTTCTAGAGTCGAGTGCAATCAGAGGAAATCTGTTGCTTTCTGACAAAGACCGATGTAAGGAGTGCCAGATGCGAGGGGTCAGAGGTCAGTAAGGAAGTAGGTGCCGAGCTTCTAAAGTCACTTGTGTGAAATCCCAGCGAGGACAGGTTGGTGAGCTCGCTGCACTGAACTGAAAAACAGCTGGTCTCTGTTAGCGAACGTTTCCCAGAAACAAACTCGCCTGCTCCTCTCTTCCTCCCTGGCTCCTAACCGACCTCGAATGGTGAAATGAATGGGAGACGGAGAGTTGTGTGAGAATGTGCGTGCATGTGTGTCTCACTGTGGTCTCACATGGTGTACGCAGGAAATTATGGCTTACAAGTGTCCCTGCCTAAACCTCTGGCTACACTGAACGACTGAAGCCAGGTTCAAGACCACAATATGTTTTAAACGCTTCACAAGTGTTTCCTTCACAACCTATTAGAATTCCAGCACTCTGAAACGCCCGATCCTCTGTCAGGTCAAGTGTAGTTGGTGCGGTTCTAAAAAGGGCTGTTATGGAAGTGGCCAGAAAGTGAACTGGAACACGTCTGCATGGATAACTAAACGGCTTAGATCTGAAGGCACTTCAAAGTAGCACAACCCAAAATGGGCAACGGCTCCGCTTCTTGTGGGTCTCCGCATGACACGAGTAGATGTGGGCTTTAATACGCGCGGGTCACAGGGTGAAACTTGGTTTACTCAATTGGGTCCCGAGGGTAAAACAGTTGGGAGGCCCCGGCCCCACTGGCTGCAAATCCAAACCACAATGTAACACAAAGTGCTGGTCTACGTTAGCAGCACCGTATTCCAGCAACGCTAAAATGTTGTCTTTTATCCACAAACCACAACAATGACAAACGCACAAAACCTGAGCTGTGCGTCCTTGCATGACAGTTAGCTGACTGTAATGATAAACCTACTGGAGGAAAGCTGTGATTTATACCAGCGGGTCTGGATGTATCCACATACTAACAACGCCTGAAAACACATAACATGGGACCACTCACGCACACTGGGCATGTGCAAGCCAACAGTCAGATGAAAAAAAACAAAACACATAAAAGTGTCCTGAGCAACATAAACCTCCTGCTTACGTTCTCACATCCTCACACCTGGAGAGATTTGCCACGTGAAGTGGCTACAAAATGTCTCATTGTTAATTTCACACAGTTACAAAACCACCAGATGCAGCAGCCTCCTTTTCTAACATCAGAGAGGAGCGGGGAGAAGCTGTGAACAACCATCCCAAAGCACTTCCTTCAACACCTTTAGAGTTAAGGCAGTTCAAACGGGGCCACCGAGCAACTTTCATGCAAAATAGCGTTGAGGCAAATCCACCAAACTGTTTCTGTGGCTCTTAAGATGCAATGCAGAGTGATTTTAATTGTGTCTGCATTATTTCCAGCTAAAGCACAACAACTAAAAAACAAAGGCTTTTCATAAGATGTATAGTTGCAAGTTATATACAGTCAACTAAAATCAGCTAAATGTTTCTAACGTATCGGGCACTGTTTAGTGTGACTTCCAGTTTACCTCATCCCCGGTTTACATTCTGTGCAGATATTGGAGCTGTTGCACCTCTTGCAGTTCTCCGGACATCTCCTGCAAATGTTGGAATCTGGAAGACAGAGGGTGAGCCGGTCACAAACAGAGGCTAATGAGATCGAGAAGTCTGGTTGCATTTGAGACGAAGAGGGGGAGCAGATGAGTAAGACCAGGATGAAGAGGAGGACAAGCGATTGAGAAGGAGCAGCGAGAAAGGTGAAGGAGGACTAAAAGAGGGGAATGAGTGGGAGAACGGGGCTTATGAGGAAAACAGGAGGACAAAAGGCAGGAGGTGGGGAGAGAGATGGCAAGAGAGAGAGAGAGGGGGGGAGCGGAAATGTCAAAAGGCTAGAGCTGCGGGGATGAAAAAGAAGATTGTAGTGTTGGAGAGGAGGATAGCAATACAGATGGATATTTCAAAAAGGCAATGACACAATGTGACACAATGTAAATGGGCACGTCTGAGTTCAGCAGCAGTAAGGGTGGACGGAAAGATGCGTGAACATGATTTATTACTCCCTGGGAAACTATCTAAGAGTAGACTCTGACTATTGAGCTAAACCTTCCCAAAATATTGCTAAAACAACCCTGTTGGTTTTGTATATAAAGCTTAATGATCAGAGCTGAGAGGGGAGGAGAGTAATTTGAGGGATTGATGGTTAAATGTTCAGGAATCTGAAAATCCTTTAGGGTGGATTCAGGACAGGTCGCAGATGGATGGGTTTACTTTTACCTCCCAGGGCATATTTCCTACACCACTCAAGAACTGGAGGCCGGAATTAGGGCTGACATGGTAAGGTACTCATATGTTTGACCTGTTCACCCTTTTTCCAGGGAATAACTCGTGGATGTTTTGGGGGCTGATATTGAAAAAGTGTGTGAAACCCGATACCATTTAAATCTAGATCCATTCTCTGACAAATCTGTGAAAATGTTTTACAAGGGCCTGCTATGTTAGGGATATTTTTTTCCTGGATTCGCCCCCTAATGCAAATCCAAGCCAGAATCGAATGTGTTCTTCTCTGGGTCATGCCCCAGTAGTTTTTGTGAGATCCTTCAAATGAAACAAACAAACACACAGATAAAACATAGCAGAGCTAATATCAATAAGGAATCAAGGAGGGGATACCAAATGTACATTTTTACTTTTTGAAACAAAGTCGGATTTAACCCTTAATAATGTTGATGGCAGCCCATAGCCTACATGCTGCAGCTGACAGGACCTAGTGTATTATCATGTTAGCTTCTCTTAAAAAAGTTTTTCTGGACCAGTGACAAACGAGTCCGTGTGTTGTTAGCGGCAGGAGTTCAGCTCAGACTGACAAAGACAAAATAGACTCTCGATGGCTCATTTAACGCAACACAAAGCTCAGCAGTGCCAACATTTCAAAGGAAAGAAGTATCCACTACATCTTGGCCTGCTGAAATGTTATGATTGAACTTGGATCAAATCACATCAGATCTTCTGCCAGAAACTCTCCGAGCTGCCAGGACTCACACTGTCTTGGCTGCAAACCAATATATAGACATAATTATAAGATATACATAGTTCCAGTCTCTCATTCCTGCTTCACTTTCATCCAGCCTGGATCTCCAGCACAAGACATACATTTGGTCGCGTGTGCGATTCCACCACTGCACTGTGCTCATTATAAAACACATGACTTCCCGTAAACAGAATTCAAAAAAAGATCCTCCTATGGATCTGTTTTATTTCACGTTAAGCTGGTAAAGAGAAAAACATCTCATTACGCCGTGGCCACGGGATACAAGAGCGTGCATTTTAATTAGGTCCCCCATGTGACCAGGTTAGAGCGGACACACCTCTCTGCTCTTCAACGTACCGCACACTGCTCACAGCTAAATAGAATCAGAATCTGGGTTTATTCCCAAGTAGGTTTACCCATACAAGGGATTTGCTGTGGTGTGTTTAGTGCAAGCATAAATAAACAAATGTAAACAATAGCAAACAATATGAAATAAATTATAGGCACTAGAAAAAGGATTGTACAATGTGTACAGTATGACCGATACTGGCCATGGAAAATGATCTTTCACCAGGTCAATGTTCATCTGTCCAATATGTCACAAGCAAATATTTCCTGTATCTGTTTCATAGTAAAAGCACTCTTGTTTTTTCTGTTTACCGAATCGATTCATTTGTCTAAACAAGGCTTTTATTGTTATTGCGCCACCTGAAAATGCACGGCTTCTTACTGTAGAGTCCTGGCAGGCAGTTTACTCTGTGTATATAGCTGTACTTTTATTCAAGGAAATTCTGTGATTATATCAGAAATCATTTCCTGGAGTAGCATCTCCACAGCAAACACTCTAAAATCCCAGTTTGTTTGAAATGTTGACATTGTCCTATTTATAAATGACCTCACTCAATCGGAGTAAAACATTCTGTAACACCCTCACTTGAGGGAGTTCAGACCTTGACAATCTAAATCGATGGACAGCAGAGTGACAATGGACTCACCGGGACAAATCAGTGTCCTTGGGGACAATGGGCAATCATGAGGGAGCCTCTGTTTTGGCTGCAGGTGCCAAGATCATTAAAGTTTGGTTTGTTGTTTGGTAAATTATAACAACAGGTGCAAAGGAGAAAATTGCTATTGAAGTCAGAACAAGCTAATGAAACCCCCAAAGATGTCAAGGAATGAGGAAAGAACACGAACGGAATGAAAAGTAAGACTCATTCTCATTTAGATAAGAGTTGGTGCATTGTATAGAGCCAGTGTAGCCGGCGGTGGAAACCTACCATGGTCGAGGTAGAAGCCGTCACCGCAGTTGGCCACACACGTGTTGGATCCCTCGTTGAGGTGGAAGCTGCTCCTGCATGTGGTGCACTGGTCACTGCGGCTCCCGACGCAGGTCTCGCACAACGAGGAGCACTTCTTGCAGCGCTTCCTATCGTCACGGAAAAAGCCGCTGGGGCACTCAGACACACACATCCTGGAGGAAAAAGATTTATGGTTTTTATAGATTTGCTCAGGTGGTAGATTACTCCGACTTCAGTCTACTCCAGCCACAATATAATAAATACTAAACTGACCTCTTTGTTCCACAGTTAACAACCTCGATCACACAGCTTGAATGAGCTTATGTTAAGAGGCTCAAAATGTGAAACATATGCCAGAGACCAAGACACATGTCTCTTGTGTAAGAGCATTGTGAGGTGACTCCGCCGTGTGTTATTAACAAAAGCTCAAGTAATAGTCTGTTGAATTAAAGATGATTTAGTTTTTATAATAATCGATTGAAAATGTAAATGTATTTTTCCTGTATCAATGCAGATAATTGGAGAGAGCTACAGACATGTAGGGGAGGGTGTGTGTGCATGCTACATGGTGAACAGGTGTAACATCTGTTGGATAAATCCACAGGCCTCCGTCACCCCACATTTCACCCTAAGGCTCCTTTTCTAAGGTGAAAGGATCTCCAAAATCCTCAAGAGCACAAAACACACACATACAGACACACTCAAACACACACACGCACCTTAAGCCGTATTCACACACTGCAGAGTTTTCTGCCAAGAAGAACATATGGCGCGTTTGAAACACATAATACACATGTGCAGTACACACTGCGTTTGTCATCCAGTTTCAACGCAGATCTCTGCTACACTGAAATTGTTGAACTTTGATTATTTCAACAACACAATGTAACGCCGACACCGAGGACAACGCTACGTGAGAAGAGGTTTTTCCTGAACATGTTATCAGGGCAAACAGAGGATTGAGACCTTGAAATTGTGGTAAAAGCTATTTAAAGCCTAATAAAACATTTTTTACAATGCAACTCTGCAAGCTGCGATACTCATTTGTATTTTGGGCGATGATTTCCACAAACTCTGATTACATATCAGTCGACAAATGAATTGATTAAATCTGGGGATGTGGCGACATTTGCTTCCTAAGGATTATAAAAAGAGGTGAAAAAGTGAGTACACCCAAAATGTCAGTTACATTCCCTGCGCATGAAGCACTCTGATTCAAAATGTAGCTACTTTACAAATGTGTAAATAGACTGCTCCACACCCTTCCACAGTTACTGCGTGCTATTCAAAGGGCTTTCACAGTTTCACAATGACTTGTCCTTGCTGCTTGTTGAAAAAAAGTTTCCTTTTCTTTATTCTCTTTAATTAAAAAAAAATCCTCGTAATACAACAGCTTTTTTCTCTTAATATTACGACTTCATTGTCAAAATAGTAGATTTTTTTTCCTTCATCATGGTCATCGTAGTTTTTAGAACCAATGATGCTGTTTAAATTGAACATTTTTAGGACAAGAAAATTCAAGGTATATTTGATCAATATGCGGACAATGTAAATAATCCTTCCTATCATCTCATCACCTGATTGTTCCTAAAATTCTGGCTGCAGTCCTCACAGACAAACACACACACACCTTCCAGAGTCTCTCATCTCTTGAGTGCGTCTAGACCATCAAACACATATGTTGGGATGTAATTATCTGAACATTAAACACCCCCACTGCCCCTCCTCTTCCCCTCCACCACTCCCCACAATCCTCACTCATCAATTGCTCCCTGCGGTGGCAGAAAAGGGCAGCGCACCTCTGAAGTGGGCTAATGATAAGGCAGCACCTAAGCTTGCACATTCACATGCACCTGCACTGGTTTGCCTTTTATTAGTGCAGAGACCCGCTGACACAAAGGCAATTACAGCAGACTTTGATCCTAATGGGCTCCGACGGGCGCACACCCACAAACATGCACACACACACACACGTATAGACACATAATTAACAGGGGGGAAGGGACAGACTAAACATATTACAAGCCACAGGAAATAACGTCTCTGTTATCAGACTGAAAAGGTGAGATTAATCAGGCCACCGCCTGCACGGCTTCTTTTCCTTATTCACATTACAAGCTTATCAGACAACAGGAAGGAGCTGAAACCTTTGACCTTACATGGTGGAAAATGTGTTGCGGGTTTCACGAAACAGAGCCATCTTGATGAGACAGCAGTTTTACGGGGGTTTAAAATGAAAGTCTGCTGAGTTGATCCATATAAGAGCCTCGGTCAAACACCCTCCTTTTATTTATTTTTAGGTTCAAAAGTCTTGCTGGTATCCTGATTAATAGATGCATTCATGCAAAGTGGGCGTTTGCACTAATGTTTCTTTGAAGCACAATCAAAACTTTTGGCTTCAGCTGATTAAATCCACTTTACAGGTTGAGAACAATCAGGTCATATTGATCCCTCTCTTCTTTCTTTAAACCACCACATGTGGTTTAAAGAAACAGACCAGATGTACCTTCTTCAATCTGTAGATTTGTATCTCAAACACAACTTTTAGATTGAGCGAAACCATATAATAAATCATACGTACTTTAAGGAAAGTCCGTTTAATTTCCAACAATTAAATTTTCTTTACATCGCCTAAGATCTGATTATCATTACACTTCAACTGATGTAAAATAAGAGATTTGTTCCCTCACAATGTTGCCTTTTTCCATCTGGGATTTTGAATCAAAATATTTCCAGGACAAAGATAATGATACAAGATCCATATCACTATTGACTTTAATTAATTAAGCAGTCTGACCTGGTGTTGTTCTTGAACTTGAGGAAGTAGTGGAGGCAGTTAATGCAGTGATGGGGTCCAGGACCCTCACAGCCGTTCTCATTGCACTCAGAGTCACAGGGGCCTGAAGACACAAAAATCATTTAACCAGCTGAAAACTTTACCAAATTTTATGACTGAATGGAAACAATATATGTCGTGACAGTGCTCTTAAATAAATATCACAGCACAATAATTAGCCATGATCACAGGGCTGTAAAAAATAATATGCTGAGAAAAGTTATGCTATTTGACGACAAAGGAGACCAAGGCTACTGTGGCGGACATCTATACAGCTCTGTATTTATCACTTACCATTATACTCCTCTGTGAACTCCTCATCGGTGGGCGTCAGCATGTCTGTGGAGCGAGGCTTATCGTTGCGCAGAGATGAGTATGGGTGCACAGAGGTGCCGTACAGCACCAGCGACCACTCCTTCAGCTTGCCTGAGGAGACGGAAGAAGGAAGAATTGGATTTTTGTATATTTGATATGTGGCGCTCCCCTTTTCATCAAGTCAGGTCTGTATTTTCAGGTAATATCTGTAGATCACATTACAAGAAAAACCATTAGAACTAGGCACGAGTTACCTGGGATCGACCTTTTAAGAAACTGCTGCTCTCCATTAGAGACTTTATTATGTCGTTTAATTAGTGCGTCATTCTCTGCAGATAAGCTCATTGTGTCTGTGTGTGTATTTATATGTGTGTATTTAACAATAAATTAGGGTGTGTGTAAACTCATGAATTTTTTCATTAAATAAGTAATGATGTTGTCGTACCAGGCACTTTCTGGCTGCGGAGTTGAGAAGGGGAGTCATAGATCTCTAGGACCCAGTCGCCTGCTGCCTTCTCTCCCCAGCAGTGGGTGGTCATAAACTCCCAGTTCTTAAATCCCTCCATGGAGTGATCAAACAACCTGCATATCAGGAATACACACACACACACACACACGTAAACAAACACACGTAAACACACACACAGTATAATCCCACAATGATATCAGATGAGGAAACAGCCCAAGTGTCGCAATTGCCAGAACAAACCGTTTCAACCACTCAACCAAGAAAATCACAGCCTCTAATGAGCTGGGGACAAACCCCAAAGAGGACTGTGGTTTATCTGGAGTCAACAGGGCCTGTGCACATACAGCGCTTACACCGCTTTCAGTTTCCAATCCCCTGGAGGATGATTTAAATATGAGGAGTTTTAGCAAATCAAAATGATTGTTTAGAAAGCATAGACTAGTGAATCCACATAATGATGCTTCATTTATTTAAATGTGATACAGAAAGCTTTAATTTATCTCATTATTCAAGCCCTTTTATTCATCACCTCTTCTTCGATGTCACTGCAGAGAAACGGAGTTCGGAGCTACTTATCTAAATCATTTTCAGCTTTTGCTTAGAAATTAAAATTCCCCAAACTGACAATATAAGAACATATACGATTACCTGTTGGCGAGCAGCTGAGACTTGGTCCCTGAGGGTGAGGTCAGGTTGATGGACAGGTCTCCACGGCGAGGGTGTGTGATTGTAATACGCACGACCACATGCTCCAGGTAGATCACGTGGTGGTTGGGGTTGTCGGTGCATCCTGTGGCCTTGTACACAGACCGAACCACGTGCTCTGGTCGGATGGTTCTGGAGGACAGGATGGAAACCAACGAAGAAGGTAGACATTAGTAGTAAATACCAGTGTGCTTCTGGAATCAGAGGCTGAATATTCCTTTACTGTGTTTGCCCCTTTTCAGGGCATGAGGCTGAGGGGGGGGGAGACGGGACTGTGGTGGTCTCACTACATCCAGACATTCTGTCCTGTCAGCTCCTGCTAAACACGCAGTTACTGAATAACAGAACACTCAATAACATGTTTCCCTACACCCAGGCACCCCTCAAAAGCAAATCACATGCATCTCTTTTCTGATCTAACCTGATCCAAAAACCAAAGAGCACGCACAAAAGCCCATGTTAAGGTTTTTTCCATTTGTTAAACCTCCACCAGTCAAAGAAACCAAGCAGCATGAGGACGATAAGAAAGACAAAGAGCATGATTTATTCGGTCTGCTATGCACAGCTCAGCGGTCGAACGATCGCCCAACAGCCAACGCAAACATCCAACCAGCCCTTGAATAACATCTGCGCTATGATCTAATATAACAACGATACAATACCAACAAAAAAAGTCAAAACGTGGACAGGTCCGGTGCAGGGGACAATGAATACCATCTTGCCATAGTGAGGCTTTAGAGAGTCGAACACATTATTCACTGCAGCACTGGATTACACTCAGAGGTTATTCACTGGAGACTAGAGCAGAGCTGCTGAATTATACTTGCTGGCAAAATTACCCATTAATGGATCACCATTATTCATTCTATTCTTTCTTTGGTGGATACTTGAAAGATAATTATCACATGTGGCTGTTTGATCCTCGATAGGAAACTGTGTTATTAGATTCCCTGTAGTCAAGGATTCAATCAAAGTACGAGGACATGTTTAGGGACTAAGTGATAAAGATAATTACCAACTGGTAAAGAACATTATTCAGAATTCCACTGTAGAGACATGTTTTTGTTTACACATCGACACCAAGTCAGACATTATTACCAAACGCTTGCTTGACATCTTTGCCGTTCTTTTACAGAAGCCCGGCAGGAGAAACTCTTTCATTCTTACTCAACATTTGCATCCTCACATACAGACCCTCCGAAGAAGATTATCTGGAGTTCAGTGCCGCTCTGAAAGCAGTTTAAGTTTAAAAACATAAAGCTGACTCCTTATAGCATGAACGCATCCATCTGAAATGATGGCCAATTGATCGCCTCGATAGTGGGATCATTCCATGAATTATTAATTCCTGCTAAAAATACATTTTGTTTGTGAACAAGCCCAAACCCAGAATTAGCCACAGAGAAAAAAAGCAATTTCCATTGGGAAATGTTGATTAAATTAGCGACACTAGTGCACCAAATCCACCTGTCAATCATCAATCAGATCAGTGAGTCAGTGTGTGAGGAGAGAAAGTGATGCATTGTTCAAAGCAGTGGGTTAAGAATCGTTTCTCCATAACGCCCGCAGTTAAACAATCCGAGTCACTTTCACCATTTCTGATTATTATATAACAGAAGGTCGACAAGCCAGTTCCTGAGGAGAACTGTCCATATAAACAATTTACATTAAAACCATTGAAAAAGAAAAAACTACACACACGAAAATGACACGAGCTCAAGCAGACCCGATGGAATGAATAACAGATTTTTTCCTGGAGGTGGTCGAAGACTGTCTGGAGAGCGGACAGCAGAGACGGCTGGGGAGTCTGGGGCTGATATCACAGCTCTGGCTTCTCTATGACACAACACAGATAACTGCACCGTACGCATGGGACGGAGCAGCGCAGATGCACAGCTGATTACCAGCAGTGTGATTGCACACACACACACACACGGGAGCGGGCCAGTGTTTTTCCCGGTGCGTGCCCCAAGTGGAGTGAGGCGAGCGATTGCAGACAGACATTACCAAACGCAGGCCGAGGGGCCAGCCAGAGGGTGTGGAAACACTGCAGCGAGGTGACGGCTGCACTCGTGTAAGGAGTTACAGTGGAGGTGGACAGCACGGGGAAATCAACGCACAGTGACCTGATTCCAGAACACTTTCGTACAATCCATCTTACGAAGGGAAGCACAATTATACATAAATGAATGGACTAAGTGATCCATTTAGGGAGAAGATTCTGCTTTCTTACTTTCATTTTAAAAAGTGTTACACATCAAACTTTTAGCACTTTTTCCACTGTTGTCACAAAAATAAAAACGATACAAAAAGCCTTCGGTCTTCCCGTTCTGTAAATATTTTTCAAGCTATTCCATGGCAATCCTCACATCACTTCCTTACTCTAAACACAGTGGAGGCTGAAATGACAAGTTTTTGTTTTTTTTCACATCACAACTTTGTGAATCTCTCTGTAATCCAGCAAACATAACAGTGTGAGTACGGAGCCTGACTGCCTCTGATACAAGCCAGACTTTACATAAGCCTCATGCAGGCTGACTAGAGTGTTGGAGCAGAACAGACTGAATAACCCTGATAAATGCTGCAGTCACTGGACACCGAGCCTTTGACTGAAAGCAAACCAGTTCAGGGCCCGAGTTCAACCAACCAGTCTAACACAGAACAGTGCTCCAGCTTCCAGCTGCATCCAGAATAACAAGTTGTGAAGCCCTGGCTCTCTCTCGCTCGATGTGTGTGTGTGTGTATGTGTGTGTATGTGTGTCTGTGTGTGTGTCTGTGCGCATAGTAAAGGTCTTATGTGAGAACCATCCTGCCAGAACTAATGCTTGGCCCCTATCAAGGTACAGCTTGCACAACTGCATTCTCAAACACACGCCGGTGCATAAGACACCAGGGAGAGAAAAAATGAGAAAAAAAGACAGTACAACAGAGAGACAGACCGAGATAGAAAGAGAGAGAGAGAGAAAAAGAGAAAGGAGCAGACTGAGACAGAAGGGGGGGGCGTGTAGTGGTTGTAAGAGAGATCTACTAAAACCAACATATTTCATCTGTTTCTTCTCTCGCATTTTACCTAACACTGTGTTGACACAAGACAGTTTCACATTCCATCGTGTTTAAGCAGAGTCTACTACACAATATGCTTGTTCAACCAGAGTCCCGTTGGAGTCCCAAAGGAAATCTTCATGTCCCGGCCAAAAATTGTATTCTTGACATACAGAGTGCTTTCAAAGTGCAGAAAAAGTTTGTTGACGGTCTTGTCCCCGTGAACACAGTGAGGACAGTGAAGAATTAGTTTGGTGTTGAAGAACTTGACCAGCCTGCACAGATGCCTGATCCCATTCCTATCACACATCTTTAGGATGAGCTGCAAGGCCGGCTCTGTGTCACATCTCATCACACACCCTCAGAGGCTGACCTCACTGGAGCCCATGTTGTTCTTGATGTGGGCAAACTGCTGCAGCCTTGTTCTCAAATGTTATCAGAGTGGAGACCGGAGGCCGTTGCAGCAGAAACTAGAATGTCACACAGAAGAGCACATACCTCCACCAAGGCCCAACTGTCCCCTACTGAAGCCACATTCAGATTCACTAGATTCACCCAATTGCATCAGCCCCCTGAACCTATTTTTTTGCATATTCTGCTCGATAACAATGAAACACAGATGAAAACATAACTTGGTAATTAAAGCGAGGACATATGAGAGCTGTGTCCACATGTCCACGTACTTGGTGAATGCGAGAAATTTCACTGTGTGTGTGCATGTGTGTGTTGTTGTGCGAGCGTTGTGTTCTACCTGATCTGTCGGTCTGCGCTCTCCACACACACGTGCTGAGAGGGGACCTGCCTCCATCGCTCTGCCTCCTTCACCATGGCCTCAGCGTCCATCAGGCCAAAGCCGTACAAATGGCTGACTGTAGGAAACAGTGTGAAGTTGAAGCTGATCACAATAGTCCAGAAATGATTCCATAGTGTGTTGTAACATTAATGGTTTTATTAAAAACATTTAACCAAACTAAAATGTTAAGAAAACAGATTAAGAATCAGGGACAAGAGCTTTGAACAAGTCTGTAATGAATCTACTATCACACCGATAGTTCCTTTAGGTAATTTGATGTAAATTTAAGGTTACGGTACAGTTCATCTAATATGAATTCCTTCCATACTTCACAATCCCCCCCCCAGTCCTGTTTCCCTTTAGTTCCTCTTTGAAAAAAACAGTCACTTGGATAATGTCCAGACACACTGGGCCTGCAGCCTGACTGACCCTGTCTCACTCTCTGCTTCTACCACACACAGACACAGGTATGCATACACACTTAATCACACTCTCACAACATTACAAAACAGCAACCAACACATGGACCCTGACAGATGGCAGCTGGCGGCACAGTAGTTTAGCGAGAGCGATAACGTTTTGGAAACCGCTCGGCCCCCTTCTTCAGACTGGAGACAACAAATCCAGGAATCACAGTAATGCATTCGGATTTCTCTGTGACTGTTTTGTATTTTTCATTTAAACACACTAAATCCCACCATGAATAAATGCAACTGATGATCAACTGATATGTGTTGATGCCCAGAACCCAGAACCCAACCCAAGCGGTGCCACATTAATGAGTCAAAACACAAAGTTTCAACATCTCATTTGTTCACTGTTGTGACAGTTTGTGTTTTCTTCACCTAAAAATCACCATCAGAACAAATATATTTCGGGAGGTTTTATTATAAAGTCTTTTACACCTTTGTTTATTGGAATAAAAAGAAGATGTGATTCATTGATATATCTAAAAAAATTACTTGACAAATTTACATGAGGGAAACTAATGCAGATTAAGTTAAATCAAGTTGCTGGAAAATAGTGATAAAAAACCGATTAAATATATATTACATTGTGTAGATTTACTGATTAGATATTGAACAGTGGTAAAAAAGCCTAAAATATGGCATTAAACTGGCGTCTCTTTATAATTTAAAAAAAGATTTCTGGTTTTACAGCCTCAACAGCATTATAGCCACAGCTACAAATACATGTGTGCATGCATGTTCCAGAAATTACTCTATTCTGTCATAATATGGTCTTCCTTATGTCGGCAGAAATCAAGACCATGTCACATAAATCATGAAACTTAAAGGTGAACGTGTTTGAAGTTTAAACTAAGGTAAGGTTGAGTTTAAAGTTAGGTTCTGGTTAGGAAACTATTGTTACGAGGTTAGAATTCATTTCCAGGAAAGAAGTGTTAGTCAATGTAAAGTCCTCAAAGAAGGACAACTGAGTGGGTGCGTACCATTGTAACCAGCGGCGTTGGTCTTCCAGTCAGGGGCGCTGAGATGTCCGGCTCGAGAGGTCTTCACGATGATGTGCTGTACATCTCTCCATGACAGAAGAGTACTAGAAGATGAAACACACCGATAGATGATTGGAAATATTATGTGATTTATGTGCTTAAAGCAAACATTTCAAATAAACATCCACACACACACAGATTCAGTCTAAAGTCTGGGATCACTTTCCCATTCAAGTGAACAACGAGGTCGCGTAGCACGAGAATAATGATGAGGAAAAAATGCTTTGAAAGATTTATTGTGTTGTGGAAGAAACAAGCGGAACCGAGGGAGAACAGACAAAATAAAAGTAGGAGAATGGACATTAAGACATGTCTTGGTTATTCGTGTTATGATTGGGTAGAGGGAGAATAGGTGGATAGATGAAAAGGTTCAGATAAAAAGGGGAAGGGGGTTAAAGACAAAGCACACGGATCAACATGCAGGATGAAATGTAAAACAGGGTAAAGAAAACAGAGCGATGTACAGTAGGTGGAAGATTACTGAGAGAAAATTACAGAGAGGCAGAGGAGGAGAGCGTAGATGTTCATCTGTTTGTTTCTCTGATCTCACGTGAGATCCATTACGAGATGGCAGCCATGTGTCTCCACTGCTTTGATGTCCAAACACTACATTAAAAAGGGGAAAAACCAGGAAGAAGTGGGTCACCAAGTTTCCTGGGATTCCCTTCCATCTCATATGCCGGCCAGATGCTCCGCTCCCTCCCCTCGTGTCCCTCGCTCGCCATCTGAGACCTCCAGAATCTGCACCACTCAGAATCAGTTAACCTAGAACTACCGTTTAAAGTTTGCACCCCAACACTCTGATTCAAATTCTCAAGCTGATCCACAAAGATAATTTTAAAAAGGGAGAAGTCGAGCATCAAGAAACAAGATCTGATCTGAGCGCACTGCTGAGCTGCTTCTGTGAGAGCAGGTTCTTTCACAGCGTCCTCTTAAAACCAAAACACGCACGAGAGGACGTTTAAAATCCACAACATCTGGGGGAAATCTCAGAATCACACATTTATCCACGGACTTTTACAGATGACATCAAACATGCACTTTATTCGGTGAAGCCGTTTTCAGATGGGAACTTGAAGCATGAATACGTTTGCCTTTTTCAGGTATAAAGAACATAGCAGGAGATTGTCCGGTTCAGACATGCTCACAGCCAGTGGAAGATACCCGTGACATTTAGGTGAGAGCTGATGATTCCGCAGCAGAATGCTCTGTGTTTCTGTTTATAGCACATTAACACCAGCTCCAACTCTTATCGGCAAAAGCTCTTGAATCTCTGTCTTTTCAAGTTCCCATCTTCGTCGGCGTCTTCTTCAGATTTGTAATATTATAGCTTTATGTCTGTTAAGTGTTCCAAACTTCCTCAACAAGGCCACTCACTGGCTGTGAATTTGCTAGAAATGTTCCTGCTGTTCTCACCCGAGTGGACATTTACGTTGCGCACATGCAGGCCCTCCTGAAATTGTCAATACTCCAGTATTAAAGCAGCTTTAATGTTCTGAAAATTGAATATGTACTGTGGAGTTGTACACTTACCTGTGTGATATGAGTGTTAAGGGCAGGAGTTTGTCTTTTTTTATATTTTTATCCCGTCTTTTGTAAAAAATAAAAATAAAAAAAATCTGTCAAATATATGTTTTACTTTGATGTAAGAAAAAAACATTTATTAAATACAATCTGGGATTAGGATTAGACAAAGGGTATTTTAGATGAAAATATTTCAAGTTATTCTGGTGAAATCCTGTTCGTGGTGAAGCCAAAACCTTACATTCCCATAATGCCCCGAGTACAACTGCAGCTTAGACACTGCTGTAACAAAATTCCCTAAAGCCCTTACTGAGCCTCCACTCATTAAATCCAATTGAAGAAAATACCCTGAAAATAAAATATCAAGTAAAAAGCCATTAAAAAAAGATGGTAGCAGAGTTAAGAGCTGTGAAAAGTCAGAATAAATAATGTTTAGATCAATATTAATGGGCTTAGCTGTCACTGTGTAATTATGGTCCCATAAATGTTTTATGGTCATTAATTAAAAGTGGCTTTGGCATCATTATCTAGGCCATGACAGCCTAGCCATAAACAAGCCAATACTAATTAATGGAGTAGCTAACATACCGAGGAAAACCAGTCTGATGTCTAATGTTGGTTTTCACTGCTCCTCTTCAGTGCAATTATAGATGAAAACACACAAAGATAAACCTCAAGGGGAGAAAGCAAATATCGCCTCAGTCTCACCTTGGTTCCATCTATAATCTGCATTTTCTGTTCTACAATCTGCCACCCAGGCATGAATTTTAACTCAGATGAATAGAGGAGAAGAAGAAAAAAAATCTCCTCGCCCATCTGTCCCAGCTTTGATCGCTTAAAACCTCCCAGTAGATGAGGTTCGTATGGTGGGTTATCCCCGCTCATCTCGAGCTTATTCCTCCAAATTTCCTCACTGATGCCTCCCGTCTCCCCTAGCTTTTCCATTTCTTTGCCTCCAAGGACACAAGCGAAAGGGGAAAGACATGAAAGTTTGCGAAGTCCTTACTATGCTGCTCCTTGCCGTGTTAGGACTCTAGCCCATGAAGAGATAAATCCCATGCTCACTTGAACATCTTAAAGTTGGCCAAATCAACAGAGAACAGAGCGCGGGGCCGTTTTCTTACAACAGAGAGTTCTGTGAAGTCTGGTGTAATGGCTTCTTGACATGTTTATCACAGAAAGTTTGCTCGCTTTCATTCACCAGATAAGAGCAGATATGATCGGCACTGCACAGTTTGTCTAAACTGTTCCCCTCTCCCTCTTTGATGCGGTCCTCCCTTCATCTGCGTGTGCATGCACGCACATTTATCCATGTGAGAAACTGAATGAATGGATTGAAAGAAACTGAGCACTTTTCTGGGAGAAGGGAGGAAATGAGCATTGTGACAGTGGTGGAGGCACAGCATGCAGGACAATGAGAGAGAGGAGAGCGGGCAGGCGAGGGGCGGTGGGTGATAATCTTGTTGAGGAAACAGGCTTATTTGCCCGGCACAGCCTGGAAACGGAGAATATTTTCTACTTCGAGGATTTGAATTGGATTATCCCGGTTAAATGAAGTGACCTGGTCTAACTGAGCTGCTCCACATGGGATGATGAGGCAAAGCCCGAGTCCAATTCTTGAATTTATCACAAATTAATCAACTCAACCGGTTTCAAAGAGGAGCGGGGAGTCATCTGCTGAGCAAAAAATCTCTGTCTTTCTTTTCCCTTCCTACTTTCTGTCTCCTCTAGGAGAAATATTTGGCATGAAAACACCTGGTGCATAAAAGTCTGTGCTTGTTGTAGACATACGATTTAAATCAAACACATCCATAGACCTGAACTTATTCTTCTACAGAAGAGGCAAAGCAACAAAGAATATATCATATCCAAGCGCATTGGCCAGGATAACAAATAACAGATAAAAACCAGATTTTTCAGTTTCTGAAGAGACAAATATGCTCTGAAACAGAATTATTATTAATATTATTAGTAAATGCATTTAGTAATTTACGTATGAATTAACTATGAAGAGCAAAATATGTATCAAAGTTCATTACATATCATTTTCTCAGCACACGCAGCAGCATGAACACGTGATCAAGTAATGCTTTAAATAGCTATAAAAAAGGGTGAGCGCTGAAGTGTCACAAAGTGGAGCAGAGTTCACATGTCCATAGTAAAGCAGAGACACCATCTTGTCTCTTGACATGATCGTGTCATTTGTGCCATAGGAATCATGATCACTGCAGCGACATGTGGTGCGTTCTCTCTTCTCAATGGAGTTTAATCCTGTTTAGGTTCAAGCACAGTTCACCACTGAAGGAGGCCCATGACAATCCATCATATCTGAAAATCTCAGGTGGAAAACACTTATTGTTTAGCGAAAGAAGGACTCAGTCTAGTGATCATCTTATTTTAAATCCACTGAAAACCCCTCTCAGACAGGTCTTGGTGCTGGAAGTCAAAACAGTCCACTGAAGATATCGTACTGGTGTGAAGAGATATAGATTTGAATAAGCTTTCTAACTTCAGCCCCCGAGTGCAGATTTAGCTTTTAAAGAAACATTTGTGAAACCTACACCTGATTTTGAAGAACCAGCAGGAGTCCTGCTCTGGTGCTGACCTTTAACACTAGTTCTGAGCTGCAGATGTAAAAGCAGTAAATGACCACATCACTACACTGAGTCAGAACTGGGTGGAAACGGGTGTATAATGTTAGATGCTGTTATATTTAGATGCTTTTATATTTAGATGCTGTTATATTTAGATGCTGGGTTTTACAGACCCACAATCAAGAAGTGCATTTAAGATATGAATGTTAAAACAAGAGGTTGATCTATGAGCATGTACGTGTCCATGTACACCAGGGTCAGTAGCTCCTCCGTACATTCTCAGTGCATCTCTGCACACACGACTGAAACTAGAATTAAATGCCTCCCCACCGCAAACCTGACTATGATTTATTTCTAAGAAATGCTTGTCATGCTCCACTCACAGAGCAACGAGTCCAAAAGAGCAACAGGGAATTAGAAGGTAAGCGAGGGGCGAAGGGATGAGGTTAAAAGGATCTTACTTTGCCTCCAGGGCCAGAGCAATAATGGCAGCAGCCATGGGAGCCGAGGCCGATGTCCCTGTGTGGCTGTCTGTGCACCGGTGTCTCAGGTCTGTTGTGATCTGTGGATAGAGGAGAAGGGGAGAGAGTCAGAAGGGATGAAGGACATATGGAGAGAAAAAAGGGCAGAAAAGAAACAGGAGAGGAAGGAGGAGGAGTTGGTGTCAACGCTGAAAGAGGGGGAAATATTCATAAAGGCCGACGATATATGAAGTAGAAGAAAGGAGAAACGTTAAAGAGGAGAAGAAAAACAGCGACAATGACGGCAGGAGGAGAAAGAGAATTCGACTGTTAAAGAGAGACTGAAATCATGAGGATCAGGAGGATTTAGATGCAACCAACTCTCATTCCAGCTTTGACACACTGCCTCACAAGCGATAACACACCCACACACAAACAAACACACAGGCACAAATCACCAGTTTACCGCAAAAATAAATGCCGGGGGGGGGGGACAGAAAGATGCAAAGAGACGTAGTAAACCTTGTTGTTCGAGCGCTGTGTGTTCACTGTGTTCACTTTGACTCTGCAGACTTTAGTCAGCCAACTAGTCAAACAGCTTAACAGTCAGTCAGCCAAGAAAAGCTTCGCTAAGTTCCAGTCTGAGCCTTCATCAAAGAACCTTTCCTGGACTGAAAAGTTTGAGGGATTATCCAAAGACACACACACACATGGTTTAAAATGTGAAAGTGGTCCAATAGCGTAAGAGTAGGCCCTTTTGGTTTGTGCTGAAGTAGATTACATTTTATTGTTCAGTGTGTGTGTGTGTGTGTGTGTGTGTGTGTGAACACACACATGGTTTGCCGTTTATTTTTTACGCCGCACTACAGTGCCTGTAATCGGGGGGAAAACATCAACCTCGACTTTAGGTTCGGACAAAAAAGAAAACCGGATGCCTGTCAGGTTCAGACTGGCTTTGGTTAAATCCAGACAGAAAAATGCGCCCCAGGACACTCTAACACACACAAAAGGCCCAGTTATTGCCACGGTGTAGGATGCTCTGCTCTTATTTGAAGTTATAAATCAAATATGCAATGTTTCAAAAATGTCCAGGCTCCAAATCAAACCATGGACAGTATTCAGTGTAAATGAATGGTTACCTAGGACATGGAGACGCAGAGTGGTGTCCAGGGGACCTCTGCTGAAGGACTCTTTGTCACATATTTAAAGCTGAAAACAGGAGTCTTACCAATCTGATTTCAATTAAGCCCAAAACATTACAGATACAACTTGTAATGTGTAAGTGTTCTGGTTTGCGGTAAAATAAGGCCACTGGTACTTTCAAGAATTCACTTGATTTCATGTGTTTAGCAGGGATCCTGGAAATCGACAACAGACACACACACACAACAATCCTCACAATCTTTCGGTCGTAGTTCTCCCCGCTGCTGTAGGTGGTGGTCAGCGTGGACGAGCACTCCTCCAGATACCAGGGCTTCCGTCCACTCTCGGCCGTGCTGGAGATGGAGATGGTGTAGATGGAGTTGGTGTAGCCGTCACAGGAGCAGTGGTCTCTGCTGCGCCCGCCGTTGCCTGAAGCCCAAACAAAGATGGAGCCACGGCCTTTCCTCCCCTGATCAGAGAAGATGCAGAGAGGACTGGTGAGCAAATATACGTCAGCCACAAGACAAACATGACATCATGCACACACACACACTGCCCAATTTTCCTTTAGTGAGGAGAAATTATTCAATTTTCAAGTGTTAATTTATCTTTCTATTCATGAATAGAACACGTCACTGCATCACATGTTCAATTGAAGTTTTTCCGTTAGCCTTCAGATGAAACAGTTTGAAAGGGTTCAAATAATCTCAGTGGCTTTACATGCTTGAAATGAGTCAATAAGAAAAAATAGCGACATCCATGAAAGGAAGCAAAGCATTAAAACCACAAAGGTGACATGACAACTTACAGTGTGCATACAAACAATTGAAGTTTTTGCATTTGAACACTAGATAAGAATATGAGAGTTCTTATGTGCATGATTTTTTACAAAGTTTTGGCTAAATCCTGCAGACGTGGACATTGTTTTAAAGCAGACCCATGACACGTGCAGCCGGGCAGCTGTTTAATATTCAAATACTCCATTGACATACAGACCAATTCCAGATGTATTTTGAGGATCTTGCTAATTGGAGGGCCGGAGCCAACTCAGAGCTCTGCATCGATTTAAAGTGTGATTAAAGACACCAGTTAGTTTACTAATGGAGAGTTTTGGTTTTCTTTTCCACTGGAAACCTCTCAGTCAAAATCCTATTAACTTTTTTTTTTTACTTTGTACTTGAGGAATTGGCTGAGCTGAAAATGATCTACACCCTGGTCCTGGTGGAGACACACTGAGGGAGTCACTGTGCTGCTGATGACCAGCTGAGTTATGAAGGCAAAGTTCAGCCAGAAGTCAGCAGAAAAGATATCTGACGAACACAAACACACACACACACACACACGCACGCACACGGGGCTTCTGTCAGGCAGCGATAAGTAAGTGGAGCCCCTCTGACTGATAGACGGATCAGACAAGAGCAAACGCTGACAGATGAGAGAAATGGAGAGCGTTTTGAAGGGCAGTTCGCAGAAGAAAGGACGGGACAAAGACAGTGGACGAGGGAACTGTGAAGGAGAGATGAGACACAATGTGAAACTGATTGACAGAAATCAGCGAGAGATTGAGAAGAGCAAAAGGAAATGTAGAGAGATGATTTATTGCTCCAACAAACTGCCTGTTAATACCTTTATCAACTGTCAGAAAAGTACAATGTCAATGACTGGTTAACTATTTAGTTAATTTATCAAAAGAAATGCTGATTTACTATCGTGTCAAATGTGAGCTGCTTTTCACTGGATATTATATTGTATGAATGAATTTAAATGAAAGAAATTCTATAAGACAGAAAGCCTAAAGGAATGTGTTGATGGAAATCACTCTTATAATTGAGCTGCTTTCAAACATGCACTGAACCCCTGAATATTTTCCTGCCATTCCTCTAGAAAAATGTGGGGAGAATATTTGCGTGAGCCCGAGTGAGAATACAGAAACTAAATTCACAGCGAGTGAGTTTCTAACACGTGATGGATGAAAACTGGAAGAATGCCAATATCTCCATGCATGTAGAAGACACAGACGGAGACGTCAACATGGAAAAACAACGGGATTTTAGCGATGATTGTTGATGTGCTGTGAACAGCTAAATAATGTCATACTCTAACCATACTCCACTAGCTTGAAGGTTCTGCTAATTTTGCTGTGGTTATGAAAGTGTCTGACACGGACAATCACCTGCTGTGTTTTTCATATATGAAAGAAGAAACTTAGATCCAATTTCCAGACATATTCTGGAGTTTATGTCTGAAAATCTATCGTTAACCTAACTCAAAAATAAGGAACATAAAGATGAAGACATTCTTCTTTCCTATACAGCAGATATAGCCGGGAATTACAAAACACACCCACGAGAAAATGTTTTTTACAATTTCCCTGGTAAAGAAACATGAGCCCGAGTGCAGCCCTCTCCACAGCTGTCAGAGGTATCTAACACCTCTGCTGTTTGTGTCTCTGACACCACGTGTCACATAGGTACATGTTACCCTTGCATACAAACCACTCAGCTTCACAAACGCACACTCACTGAACACAGGAGGACGTGCCAGCGCACACACATGCCTCACTCGCAGCCGTTGGACAGATATCTCCCTCGCCTCTGTCATCTTAAAAGGTCCGGCCTGTCAGGAGCACCGGGGACTCTCTTCGACTCACACTACCGACCTGTCAGTCCTCTTTTACCTTGGCCCTCTTTTTCGTCACATGCCACAGGCTCTCAGCCTCCCAGTCAAAGTGTTCAGCCTGAAAACTCAAGAGATCCATATATCGCCCGCCACCTCCTCCGCCCCCTCCTCCTCCTCCTCCAAGGTCTACATCTGCTTAATCGATCGGTAGGAAGCCAGTCGCAGGGAACTTTGCGAATGTGTAGATGTAAGCATGTGTGTGCGCATGTCTTGTGACCAATTAATGACTTCACCCCTGTTAACCTCCATTATAGCTTTTCCACTCTGCCCTGCCAACAACACAGCGCCAGCTTGTCGTTATGCAAAATGAGCTATGAATATGCAAATGGAAATATGCCGATAGATTGGCGGTGCTCTCCAATGTCCGGAGGAGCTTCAGGGGTAGAGATAGCCACAGAGGAGTCTGTTAGTATATAAGGCTGAAACACACACATCTGCTTTGAGTGTGTGTTAGCGTTTGAGCATGTGAATACTAATGATTATTTCTATACGTGTATGTAAATGTGTGTGTGTGTGTGTGTGCCCACCATGCGGATGCCGTTCTCGAAGGCCTGCCTGGCCAGAGACGCTGGCCCATCCACAGTCTTCCCGTCGTCATCGGGTCCCCAGCTGGCACTGTAGATGTCAATGTGCTGCGGCTGAAGGCTCAGAGACTTGGCCTCCACCATGTCTGTTACATCTCCATCCAGCATTCGCACACCTGGTACACAAACACAGACATAGTTCATGATCCAAAGTTGAATGTGTCTTCTACATGTTTCAACAGGACTCGCTGAAAACCTTTGACAAGTAGCCACTGGAGCTGCCTAATGCCCTGTCATAATTACTATAATAAATTCTAAACCAGCAGATTAAGTCAATAATTAGGCAAATTAATAGTTTAAGTACAAGTGTCCCACATATCTATCCATTGGATTCCAGAAATGTCAGTCTGTCTGGGAAACGCATATCTCAAGAACTGTTCATCTTATCAGCTTCACACTTGTGTTGATAAGGGCCCAAGGAACCAGAGCTCTGTGGCAGCCGCAGCTAGGACTCATCAACATCAGTAATGTTGTCGATGACAATAACAGTGAGTTCATGATAACAGCAACGACAAGTGTCTCTCCAGTTTGCGGTTCTCCGAACTTTGAATAAACAGGTGCACAGCTCTTTGTGCAGCAGCACTGGTGCAGCTTCAGGGTTCTTTGGTCCAGCAGTGGGTCTCTAGTTCTAGGTCTCTTTATAATGATTTGTTTACATCCTCAATCACTTACCCCCTATTCTGGCATTGTAGGCGATTCCCACAATGCAGTGGGAGTTGTTTGCAGCTGCAGCAACCTCGCCTGCACATCGTGTCCCGTGTCTGAGGAAAGAGTGAGAATGAACAGTTTACTACACATATCTGAACACACACACACGTAAAATACTTCTATATTAGGGAGGACACTCCTTGCCAAAAAAATGCTCCATAGCCCCTTACCGTAACCCTCCAAGCTGTATGCCTAACCCTGACCCTAAAACCAGGTCGTAACCCTTAAACAGCCTTTTGAAAAAGTGAGGACCAGTCAAAATGTCCTCACTTTCCCAAAATGTCATACTGCTTAAAATGCTCCTCACAGAGAATTAAGCACACACACGACGGACAACATGTGCTCGGGTGAGACGATGTCATGGACAAGGTCAACACAGGCAAATGTATACACAAGCAGTCGAGCACACACAAACCACCAGATAAAGATGCACCTTTTGAAGTGGAAAGCAAGGACACGTAAACACTTCTTCACAGATAAACGTGTGCATTCCTGCTTCCAAACTAAACAGGTTAAGTGTTACAAATGTTGCAAACACTGTAAATATCCCAGCTTTTTCCTCACGGAACTGACAGAGAACAGAGGAAAAGGTAATTCAACATTTGTGTCCCTACATGTACAAACACACACACAAGCAGCACAGAGTTTGGACCTTTGAAATGCGAGTGTAGCATGCAAGCAGTGTGCCTGTGCCCCCCCCCCAAGAGCACACAGACATAAACACAGAAAAACAGGGACAGAGGGGACGTTGAACATCAGTGACAGTTTAGACCAGGGGTCTTCAACGTTTTTCAGGCCAAGGTCTGAAAAACGGTGAGATGGAGCAGGGACCCCCTACTATATAAATTGCATAAAATAGGGTTTATATTATTCTGAGCCTAGTGCCATGTATAAACATAGCTACCCTGTTAGTGTGCATTCAATACTACCCTTGTGGGTAGTAGCATGCTAACATTAGAAAGGTGGATCAGACACCTCGCAAATCCGCCCAGACTTATTTTTCAGTTGCAGTTTATTTCTCTGTAAATTTGACAAAAATCTTTGGACATGAGCATAAACGCGATCTGATTTGCTAGTGTCTGTGCTGTCGTATTTGCATGAAATATATACAGTTCTGGTTTTGAAGAGGTGAATTTTGTGGAAACATTTTTTTTTGAAAAAATTAAATAAAACAAAAAATTGTCTTATCAGCCCCTGTTGAAGACCAGTCGCTTAGACTAGTCACACTACTTTAACAACTAATCTCTCTCTCTCTCACACACACACACACACACCAGGGTAACATTCCAGCAGTGGTGACAATCGGCCCGGGTCAGCGACCAGCGTAAACAAACACGAGCATGTTTGCGTCCTCCGCCTCCTCAAAAACACCACTTTCTGGATCGGAACAAACACGCTCACACATGCACGCACCTCCTGCAGAGAACATCTGCATCACAACACCCCCTGGAAACAGCTCTGACCGCTGCCATGGAAACCCAGCATCTAGCTAGCGAACCCCCCCCCCCCCCCCCGGGAACACAACCACACACACGCAGGGAAGTTGTTGAGTCCAGGGAAGCGCTCAGACAGAGGAGAATCCATTTCTAAGTAACCTGATGGTTTCGGGGTCAACATCTACATGATAAAGGTTTAAAAAGAAAATCCATCTTTCTCATCTCTTTATAATTAAAAGTAGTCACATTGGCTGTTTAAATATGGCTGATTTATTTCATGAAGATCCATGAATTATTCCCTTGGAAATCAGATAAAATGTCCAAAAAATTGAAGAAGTAGAAGTTTCACTTGAGTAGTTCTTGCGTGATCCTGCTAACAGATTGGCAAATGCTGCTAAAAAACATAAGCTCATTGGCGGAGGTAAATATTTAAATTAGATTTGACATAACCTAAAAATCACAGGCACGTCCGTCACCCCCCCACCCACCCACTTGATCCAATCAAGCACCGACCATGAAGTTTTATACCAAATCAGTGTTAATCCAGCCCGGACTGTCTGCTCGTACACGTGGGTGCTTGGGCCTCAGGGCAGCCGCTGAATGAGCGCCTACATTTGTACAGATGTGTCAACCTTCCGTTTATCCTCCGTCGGGTTGGAACGACAGAAGCAAACACAAATCTAACTGACTTTCAGTGTAACATATGAAATGGTTGCAAGTATGTGATGGGCCCCTTCATCACGGTTAATGAGCCAGACTGCTGACTCCATCTTTTGAAATGCTTCAGCGGTCTTCGTTCAGTTCACTTCACTCCACTAATCCATAAAATCGTCAGTCTGGCCGTTTCTTCCCTCTGTTCGCCTGTATTTTCCATTTTCTACACATCTGTGTCACAGTCACCCGGGGATCTCTCCGTGTTTCAGGCAGCAACCGTTTAATGTTTGTGCAACACACAATAGTCGGTTGGAACAACTTCAAGAACAAGTCCACAACTTATTTTAACCCTGCTTCAGTAAAGTCAAGTCTTTTTTTGAATGCGCCTGGCATCTCTTCTTCATCTGTATTTTTAGACTGGTTGTTAATATGGTGGCCCTCTGGAGGAACATTCATAGCTGCCCAAATCTTTGAGGAGACCAACATTAAGTACCGCCCTGCAGTTGTATGTCTCAACCAACCAGTGCAGTCTCACTACATATACTTATTTTCCAGACATATATGAGGTCACCGTGACCTTTGTCCACTGAAGCTAATCAGTTCCTCTTTGAGTCCAAGTGGTAAACAATTTAAGGAATTGAAGAAATTCACTAAAGGCAGATTTGAGATATTGTATTCAATGAGGTATTTCAAGAGTTGTGAGGTCTCCATGATCTTGACTTGGACTCACAGATTAACTGAATAGATTTGGAATAGAGAACAAAGTGAACATTTGCACTGAATTAGAAAAGATTCCCTGGTGGTGTTCCTGGGATATTGCGTTCACAAGGCAAAACCTTTGTTTTGTGAGGCCACAGCGACCAAAATCAAACACACCAACAAAGCTGTCAGAAGTTCTGTAATCCCGTTCTCTCCTATCACATGGACACCTGACTTCGACATTACAGACCGTAACACAATCCAATTTGTCATATTGTCCTTTTATAATCAGGGGTGGACAGGTTTCATTATCAGCAGACAAAGGGAACTTCCCTGTTAAAGCAATAGACACAGATTCATCCAAATGTGTCACTTGAAAACCATATGAGAGAAGATTTGCTTTCCTCCTGCTTCCATTCAAATTACACACAGCCAGCAGCAGATTAAAATCCACACGCATTAGGTCATTCTTGTTGCCATACAACAGAAAGTTTGACAACAAACCACATTTGTCAGATTTGGCCCTGGATGGTGTTATACCTCAGAAATCTAACACACGGTGCTTCTCACCTTTTAGGCATGATGACCAGTTTTAACTTGCAGGCCACCTCACGCAAACCGTTTCACATCTGTTCAGCTCCCATGAGAGACATGACATCAGTGTTTTTGATTAAACTAATATGACTTTTGTCAAAGAAGGATAATTTGTTTTAAAAAGAAACTGTAAAATAAAAAGTCAAGGAAGGCAAACTGCATTTCTGTCCACGCACATGTCAGAACCAGCTCATTCAGCTGCATCTGGAGGCCCCGTGTCTCTTTAAGACAATGTATTACCAGCAGGGACTGAACCACGGCCAAGACACTCAGGCTGCTGCTGCCAAACACACACCAAAAAAAATTCCCTCACAGAGCCAAACTGGCACAAGACAAGTGCTTGGACAAGCGACTCTCTCTTTTTTACTCTTACACACACACACACACACACACACACACACACACACACACACAGAGTCTTCCAAACAGAAAAACCACAACTTGCCCACAAATGTCACAATCAAATACACTAATGTCAGTCATCTCACCCACAACAAGGTCAGGGCTCAGCAAATACAAACATATTGAAGCAGCTTCTGGTAGCGGAGCATTCTGTCAGCAATCTGTGTTCATTCTGTCCGAAGTTGTGCAGGTAATCTCAAAGCTTACGGATATCGACGAAACAAAGCAGTACCACCTAAAATCATAAGGGGGCAGTGTGGACG
The DNA here is from genome assembly GCF_947347685.1 of Pleuronectes platessa. NCBI lineage: Eukaryota > Metazoa > Chordata > Actinopteri > Pleuronectiformes > Pleuronectidae > Pleuronectes > Pleuronectes platessa. The sequence continues at coordinate 18,847,608 of NC_070629.1, read as the reverse complement.
ATAGTAGAATTTTTTTAAGAATTGGTAAGAAACTACAGGAGTTAACTTGTATTTACAGACCAACGGCATTTACGATGTGGCCACTTTTACCTCTTTCTTAGGAGGTACATGTTTGTTTATTCAGAAACCCTCAACTCTGTGCTGCCCTCTGCTGCAACCATGTCGAAGTAAAGGATGCATTGTGGGCAGCAGCGTTTACATCCGAAGAAACGGACATATCTTTTTATTCACAAGGGCAGCACAAATTGCCATAAAGCCTCAATTCCTAAATAAACCCCACTAGGACTCTTATTAGGTCTGGAAAATGTGCTCTTTCTTACTTGTTCTCATTGGTTGCATCATATCGAGGCATTGGATCCATGTCGTTGCCATTGACATCGAAGCTCGCTTGAGGGTCCTGGAGGAGACATCGAGTTCAGCAGTGAGAATTATCAGAGGAGAGAGAACATCGGGTAAACAAGTCAATTCGCCTTCAACACTACGTGTGTATGTGTGTGTGTGTATGTGTGTGTGTAGGTGTGTGTGTAGGTGTGTGCGTGTGTAATAGACTTGTAGAACAACAAGCAGCTACTCTAACCCAATCAAACAGTTCACATTAGCATCACTCACAACAGTTTTGTAAATCGAATGCAATCAGGGCTAAGTCAATCTGCCACAGCACTCGCCCCTCAGCATAAACAAATCCAGGCATTAAGACTGGCTAATAACAGCAGCGCCAAACGAGGTGTGAATCGTTTTATCTGCACGGCGGATTGATGACCTTCCCCGCAGCCGGAGGCCAAGAAGTTACTCTCACTATCTGGCCCTGGTCGGAGGCAGACGTACCTCAGCACACTCATGAAGTTTGTAGCCGCAGACAAATAAACACGTAAACACAGCACGCATGCACGCCCACACGGTAAATGAAGCTTCCCCTCAGAATGTTATCCATGACGCATGATGAAACTACACGGGCGCCTTGGAAAGATGTAGAATTGGCAGCAGGTCGGGGGGGGGGGTAAAATTTCCATCTTACCTCTTGGACTAAGTCAGGATACATCAACATGTACTAATCTAATTATTTATATAGAGGCTGCTATGAAAACCAATAATGCATTAACACCAGTATAAAACTGGATGGATTAGGTCAGGATGTGATTATTAGAGGAATGGTTGTTTCCATTAACCCCTCGGAAGTCCTGGGCTTTTTTGGCCATTTTCTAAAGTTTTGTTATGTTAACTATGTTAGCCATGCAATTGTTCAATTCGTGTTGGAGCGGATGTGTAGCTTCTTCTTGTTCGGTGTCAGACTTGTGTCATTAATGTGAGAGAGATTATAAAACCCTTGTACAGATAATTTTACTAAAATTTTACTAAATTTCATTTGCGATGTTGCAAAGTAATAATAATAAGAACGTTTTAGAGCAACAACATAGCATAAACAAAGTAACTAGTTTGCACACTTGCCGCATTGCACTGTTTACTCTGATTAGCATGTAAACACATTCTAATAGAAGTTTTCTGGATATTTCTCATGTCAAACAACCCGTCAAGTTAAATATCTGTTTCTCGCCTCTGTAAACAAACTCCTGTGTGTACTGACAGGCTTCTATATTAATCAATAATTGGAATAATTGTTAGCTGTATCCTAACGTCGAGCCCACTCACAGACTCATATCCGCCCTACAGCACATACATACACACTCACGTAGTTCTGAAAGAGGTCTGGGTGGTTCCTCTCGATGCCGTCATCCAGTATGGTCACCACTACGTCTTTTCCCGTGTAGCCCCTCTTCCAAGCCCCCATGATGTTCATGTCCGACTGGCAGTTGTGGACGTCATCGTTACAGTGCTGGAGAGGCAGAGGAGAGGAGAGAGGAGAGGAGAGGGTGTGCTGATCAGGATTTAGCAGGTGTTATTCAAGGGCAGTGCATGAGTGAAAATAAGTGACATTTAGATAAACTATTGCCGATTCTTGCTCCTGAATAAGTCTCTGTAAATCACTTAACATTGATTAATTTACAAAACTTACTGCTGGACATATTAACAGAGATTTCAACTCTGGGCCATGTCAGGTAACTTTGTTGGAAATAACCAGAGGAAGCTTATTTTTTTCTTCTATTTACACATCAAACACACCAAGTTCAGAGAGTTCTGTCCTGAAGCTAGAAAAATATGTTTATAACAGCTGGTCAAAGTATTAGGATTTATCTGTAGTCAGTTAACAATTGACAGAGCTGAGGACTCTCAACCACACATACACACGCACGCAGAAAGGCATAACTAAAAGAGCAATGATCTGAGGGTGTAAGCAAACACTTGTGATAAGCAAATCTCTGTTGTAGAGTAGTAGAATTTGAGAGTAGCGTGTGTTTATGCATGCGTGTGTCCGCATGTTAAATTTATTTGCACAACCTGAAATGTAGGGACACGTATAAACTTCCCTGTGACAAATACTTAGAAAGTGTCTTTCCTTGACCCTAAATTGTGTTTTGTTTAAATAAAGCAATCGCAAAAAATTGCATCACTTCGGCTTTTCCATTCCTTTATTCAGTAAAACACACAAATCCCTGAGCTGCACTGACCCTGCAGTAATCAGAACCATAACATGACCTCAGCCGACCTTTGACCCACAAACTGGATAAATGTGGGCAAAGAACGACACGCAATCCTCTGAAGAGGAATGGACGAGCACAGCACGGACACTTTGTCTCGGACTTTGTGATATTCTTGTTTTGGTGCAGTTAACACAAAACAGAATTTACAGCGTACTCACGATGTACCACATACTGCTCCACTTGGCGTCGTTATAGAATATGTTGTTCTGGGCCGGACTGCTGTGGGCGGGGCTTGACAAAGAAAGGGGTGGGGATGGTTTGTAATCCCTCTTGATCCTCCTCTTCACCACCTGCTGCTGTATCCACTCCACCTGAAACACAAACAGGAAACTGAGGACGCATAGAATAATAACACACACCAGTAGAATCACTTCAGAGATAACACTCGACAGGAGGAATTACAGTTAATAATGTGATCAAGGTAACCCTATGACTAAGGTAAATACAAGGGGCTGGAAAAACCTGGGATCTCATCGAATTGTTGGTTTTTGCATCTTCAATGAAAAAGTGAAAATATAACCAAACGCAAACCTCCACCACAGAATCACAATCACAATCCAGAGCCACACAATACTTCACATGATCACATTAGCACTTCACATTCGATTATTTTAAATCAAATTTTTAAATCCTACCCTTTTAATCTTGCTCATCATTGAGGCCGAAGTCTTTTTTTTTCTCATTTACTTTTATCTAATTTACATTATAGCATCTTTCTCTCACACAGTTTTTAAGTGTGAGAGAAAGAGAGAAAGTAAGCGTTGGCTCACTTCTTGGTTTTAACATGCTATACAATTATATCTGACTCGACTACATGCGCCTGATTTTTTTCTTTGAGTTCTCTGCATTACTTCTTGAACATTTTTGAAAACTGAGGGTTAATGGTTTCTTCATTGGCTCAAACCTCACCCCTCATCTAAGTTTCAAGGAAGATGCTCCAATAGTTTCTGTTTAATCCTGATAAAATATACACAAATGGACAAACGTAGGCGTAGGTAATAAGTGAAAATATAAATGCTGTATTTCCTCTTCTTTGCCTTATGTGATGACTAACAATAAGATAAAGACCATTCGGAATGAAGAGATATGTCTGATGACATTTTTTACTACAGGAGACAAGAGAAATACTTTTCATCATAGAGAAGTAAATATATATATTAAAAGCTCAGCCCTAAAGTGGTTTTACCCTCATGGTTTATCACTAAATCACTGTAACAGTGTTTAACAACTGAATAAAATAACACTGGGAGAATTGACAGCATATGAAGTACTTGTGGAAAGATAAAGACGAATCGCCAGATCCCACCATCCAGAAGGTTATGCTTTCACTCCCGATCTGTTGCTGGTTTGCAAGCAAGATTATACAAATATGACTGAACAGATAATCATGAAACTATGGGTCAGGGCAGAACCCATTAAATGTTGCTTGCAGACTTGGAGGCAGATTCAAGATAGTTCTTTCACATTTGTTAAAACTGTGAGGGATTTTTCAACATTTTCACAGAGAAAAATTCATGGACCTTGATGGAAAAGAAAACCCGGCAGGACTCATATTTGTGAGTGTGTGCAATTTGGGGAAGATCCAGATAAAAATCCAAATCTAGCCTTGACAGAGGTATGCACTCTACTGAGTGCCATTCTAGTTTCTTAAGTATCCAACCAAAAGGTGCACTTAAAGTATTTCACACTTTCCCTAATAGAGTGGTTTGTTTGGTTTGACCTTCTTTCGCTTTGTGTCTTTTCAGACACACAAACACACACATACAGACAAATGTCTCTTAGGTAACATCAGTATCTCAAATGTTATGAGCTCGTACTTCAAGGTGCAAGACATTCTTTGGCAGGACTCTCGCTCCACTTTCAGACGGATTTCACTGTTGGAGCTGAAAACGATGGTTGAACCCATGTGGTTGGACCCATGTGCTTGGCCCGGTCAACACCCTGAAAATCTTGTGTTTAGTCTAGCAGAAGTTCTGCAGACTTCATGAGAGCTACCAGCAAAGATGAAAAACTAAAACATGAGCAGGCGTGAGACTGGCACAGGAAACATCTGTTACACTGTATACAACCATGTATATGACTTGGGGATTCTTCAAATATGTGATCATGATAACGTGAGAGTTTTACGCATTCACTTTAAATACAGTGGATGTTGAGATTAACTTATTTTCAAAGTGTGAGTAAAACAATCACCGCTCTGAATGTAAAGTGTCCAGCTGCATTCACGGTGAACAGACAAACTCTGCACATAAAGAGATAATCAATAGAATCATTTTCAATCTGCAAAAGTGTTCTCTGCCCGTGGCTCAGTTTGCAAGAAAATCGAAAGCTTTACTGAACAATGTCCGACTGCAAAGACCGAGCGTCTCTTCACATCAATGCGGCTCCAGCAGAAAGAGGAGAGGAGAAGAGAGAGAGGGAAAAAAGAAAAGAATATAGCTGACATAATGACTGCAGAGTGATTATCTGGTCTCATGCACTGAAACAATCTGCCAGGCTCTCCAGAGAGTTGGAGAGTGAGGCAACGAGACAAGATAAGACGGGAGAAGGAGAGGCAATGAAGAGCTGAATTGAACGAGTCCCGGGAGAGGCATTAAAAAAAAGGCTGAGCTGGAGGAGGAGGGAAGTGAAAACAAATAGCGAGAGGGGCCGAGAGACAGCGAGTGAAGGGAGGATAATTGATTTTATAAATAACATTGATTTAATAACTCAAATATGCGGCTGCTTATAGATCATGAAGGAGGGAGAGAAAAATGGCGGTGGGTGTCGTAATTTAACATCCCGAGAGTGTGGAGGGGAAAAAAGAAAGCGGAAGGCAAAGTGAGAGATTAGGAGTTGAAACCCAGTGAGATGTTTTGTTTAAGCCCGGAGCTCCTCTGTGAACCGAGGTCTCAGCTCATTTCTCTCCTCGTTCTGTCAGGACCATCCGCTTCAAAGCAACCCTTTACACACGCTATTAGCCTCGAAACAACGCCGTCATCAGGAACTGTGCGGCGAGTGTGTCGGCGCACAACCACCGGTGTATCATTACGAATTTGCATACATTATCATCGCATCAAGCACAATCTTTGATCAGCAGCAAAACTCTTAACTGCTCTGGTCTGCGGTTGGATCCAAACTTGTGAGCGGTGTCTCTGGAGGAGGTGTAAGTGTGAAAGTAGAATATACTTTTGTAAATAAGAAACGCCTTATCAAAATACTTTGTTAAAAAAAACAAGTAGTCTGGAGCAGCTCAGTAGTTCTGCAGCAGTAGATGCTGTACACGTGAACATAAATATCTGTGTACTTGACATACAGATATTTTAAGCATATATATATGTACATATATATGTAGATATATATATATGCTTAAAATATCTGTGTATGTCAAGTCTGCATGTGTTTTACTGGTCACTGTAATGTTGTCAAATTTAGTTCTAGCACTATTTATCTTTGCTTATAAGGTGGTTTCCTATTATTACCTTTAATTTTCAAACTGTTGCTTACAAAGGTGGCTTTGTATTACTTTAGATGGATTCACCTTTAAAATACTCTTTGTCCTCCATTTGTAGGATGACCCGAGGCGGATAAATGATATTCAACATTTTTTAAGGTTAATCCATCAAAGAGCAATGCTATCCATTGCAACCACTGACTGATCAACCCATGCCAAACCTTTGCCAATCGCTATCCAATCGCTAAACAAAAGACAATATTGCCACTCTATTATTGCCTATAAAACTTGCCCATGTATCACCGCTTTGTTTTTTGTGCCAGTTCGCTGGCAGGCTCCGGGGCATGACGTTTGGATCAGCTCCTTTCTTTTAACTCCAGCTTGGTGGAGCGGAGGAATGATCTGCTCGCACCTGTACCTCTCTGTCGCCATCTTTTTTCTGGCTTTCATCGCACTCCGGCTCCCTCTCCTATCCCTGCTTTTTCACTTTTCTTATCCCTCTCCCTCATCCGTTGCTTTCCTCGCTGCATTTCAGGTCTTTGTAGATGCCCATTTCACTCAGAGATTGCCTGTCTTTCTCTGCTTTTCTCCTTCTCATTCCCACTCCAACCCCCTTCCTCCCTCCTTCTCTCTCTCTCTCTCTCTCTCATTCGCTCTCTGTGTAAGGGTTTGCAGGTGGCTCTCGCTGGCTGGGTCAGTAACCGGGGAAAACTGGGGAAGAGTTCACTTCAGTAGAACAAACGGGAACAAATTGATCCACTTTCACTGCCGTTTTAGAGACGCTGTTTTGAGCCACGGGCGTTTTAAAAGAATAAGGTCAAAGGCTGATGTAGCAGAACACCCAACACAACCTTTGGACTGACAGGAGATGCCGGTTCTTCTGGTCTCTTTAGTGCAATCGAGAGCCTCGGCCCGAAAGCGCAGCACATGGTCCCGCAGCTTTCCACAGATGGTTCGAGCTCTGTGGTGCTGTGCTGGCCAGCTGTGGGTGCTCGTCTCAGGGCGTCCAGTCTTAATGGTGCATCGGTTAAACTCGTTCAAGGAAAAGCAGTCAAAGGCAGAATGTAACACGTGTATCCAGGCTTTATGGAAATGTGTACCTGGGACCAAGTGGAGTCTCATAATACCTACATGTGCATAGATTGCCCCCTAAGGTCCTGACCGGTACACAAGCTCCATCTGTGTTGTCTCCTTGATGCTGCGCGTGTCCTTGTTTTCCGCACATGTTCATGGATACAGTGAACTCTAAAAGCAGTCGGATGATGGTGAAATAATTCAAAGAGCTTCAGTCTGACATTGAGTGTTTTAACTGAATAATAATTGGATCTGAAGTAATTTGAGCTCAAGTAGTTTTAGTGTTACTAGCAGCTGAGACTGGGAGGTAGAGAGGGTCGTCAACTAACCAGAAGGTGGTTGGTTCTATCCTCCAGCCTAGATTCTAAAAGTTTCCTTGAGTGAGACACTGAAGCCCAAAGTACTGGTGACTGTGCTGACAGTGTGAGATAGACAAACGGCTGCACAGAGAAGCACTTTATGAACGCGACCTGTGCTGTGAAGTGCTTTGAGTGGACAATAAGACTAGAAAAGCACTCAAACTTTTAAAAGCTTTCACCTCATATACAAATCTAAAAGAAAAATGTCATCATGGCTATGTAATATAGAGTATTCCGGCGAAGATTCAGCTCCGGTTCACACCTGGCTCTTAGTTTCCATGTGTGGCGGTAAAAAAAAATAATCTAAACAGGACGCCGTGAAGAGACATTGGCCGAGGAGTTCTGCAGTCATTTCTCTCTGCTAATCTCTGCAGGGACTTCAAAAGGGACATTGTGTAAAAGGAGAAACAACCGTCGTCTTACTCTAATTGTTGTTTACGGAAAACTTGAAGTGGCTTGAAACTGAATTCAAATCAAAGCAGACTGAGGGTACTTGAGCTCATGTCACACCAACAACTAATAACAGCACAGAGCAGCAATGAAGAAAAAAGAAAGTCAGCGGCTGTTGAAAGTCTCTTGGAACTCCCAGTTTCAATGACTCACGGCTGTACGTCAGCAAAGCTGTGCAAGGTGCAAGCTGCTTAAGCCACAAAGAGAAGATCTCCTCACTCACAGGTTTGTATGAGCAGTGATCCTCACTTGTCTTACTCAGATGGCTATACAGGGTTTTCTGTCTTAGTCAACCTAACGATGGTTCGTTAGACCTTCAGCGTTTGTTCAGATGCTGATTAACATCTGTCATAACTTGGACTTTGAATTCAATCTTTGAAAAAGTCTTTGAGCGGTTCATCAAGGTGAGAATGCCCGCTTTCCCCCAGCCTGGAGAAATAACTGGTCTTTGACACAAGAGGCAAGTGCCTTCTGCAGTTAGGTGAATGCCATAAAGCAGTAATCTGTGCTGTGCGGCATCGCCATGGTAACGTGTGCCAATGAGCACTGGGGATGGCAGGGTGCGCCTTTCATGGCACCGCTACACCCATCTGACTCACTCGCAAACAGCTGTCATCGTTACAAAACCTGATTGCAAAACATCCTTAGCAGAGTGCGAGACATTGCAGGTGCCAGACCGGGCATCACGTCGATCCCAGTCCCACAGACTGGTCCCACAGATTACACTGAAAGGATAGCGACCCAGTGAAAAAAAAAAAATCAGTGACAGCTCCATTCCTCTCCATTCCGCTTTTCCCTTCCTTGGTTTCTCTAATCCATCTTTACCCGCTTCAGCTCCTCTTTACTCTCCGTCTGCTCCTTTTCCCCTTTCTTTCATTTAACCACTCTTCTCTGATCTAGTCCTCTGAAATCTCCATCTCGCAGCCAGCTGGCATCGGCACACAAACCTTCCACCACCGTGGCACAGTGTCAGGCCTGAGAGAGCAAGGGAACCAAAGACAGGGGGGAGCACACTGAATGCAACAGTGAGAGAAAAAAAAGGTGAAGGGAGAAAGGGATGACAGGTAAGGACAGTGGGTGGACAAAACGAGCTGACTGGACCAAAACAAGAAAGGACAGATATTTGAAAGGAACAGTGCGCCAGAGGCACCGTTTTGCTCACTCACTGTTTCCTTCTTCCCATTTCCCCTCTTCTTTATATAATCACAGCGATACATCATCATCATTCCTCTGCAGTCAGCATGCACAGATACAAACACATGCACCTGAATGCAGTACACACACACACACACACACACACACACACACACACACACACACACACACACACACACACACACACACACACACACACACACACACACACACACACACACACACACACACACACACACACACACACACACACACACACACACACACACACAAAACCAGTGCTGCTGAAAGAAAGCCCTGAATCTCCAAAAGTCCGCATTTTTCAATATTGACATAAATGGATATTTTAAGCTATACAGTAACGGGGTTTAGACAAAAATGCACTAAGAACATTCACATGTCAAGAATGAGGCATTTCCCCAAACAACGCCATCTGAACCCATTTAACTTTAAAACTCCATGTACATACAAATATAAACAGTAAAGAAAAGTCTGGTGAAAACACTGTGTGCTGCTATCGAACACCATTCCCACCCCCATGATTCATTTATTTATTTTGATTAAGTTGCGGGTGGTGTGGAGTTCAGGCTTCATTAATAATGCAGCCGGGGTTCGATGATCTTGTGCTGTGACATGTGGAGCACCGACAGGACCAGAGTGAGGGTTTACCTTAGGTCACGCGCTCCTGTTTAAAGGGCCGGTTCACCCAAACTACAAACAGAGGCCCCCCGTCATGTCCTGTTTCTAGGCTACCCCTTAATGGTGATTTAGCAGATCCATTTGACTGGTTTACTTTAAAGTGAACTCGATGCAGGCTGAAACCAAATTCAGCAAATTCAACAGTATTTTGTTTCATGCAACTCTTCCTGGTTGTGGGGTGTAATGCATCTTACATTAAGAAGCTGTTGTCAGAGCTTTTTACTTTTTTTTAAACTCTTTAGACTTATATAATGTTTCATCCCCAAGCTCTAAACCTATCCATCACAACTTAAGTTGTCCGGGGTTTGTAAAATAGAAATGTAGCAGAACAGGCCTCATTTATCATACTTCTTCTGTCAGGACCGTGATCAGAACAGCGTGAGACAACAGGAAAACTGGGAGTCTTGCAATGTAATAGTCCCTGTCCTCAAACACACTTAGTCCTGCAATAACCCACTTGAGTGCACGTCCTGTCTTCAACAACAAGGACAAGAAAGCAGAGTAATTTGAGTTGTAGTGTTAAGTGTAAGTCACACTCAGGGTTGTATACTGTCAACAGTCCATTGTGTTTTCTTTTATATGGGACTTTCTGTGGCAAATCAAAACGGCAATTCAAATTTACACAAATATACAATGTGCTTTAACATAAACAGGCTTGCCAGAAAATGTCTATGGCTTTCAACAAAACCGCATACTATTTATCAGCAAGTGTAGTTTGCTTTCGTCACATAAAAAGTAATCACATCAGTTCTGTGCTCGGGTCACATGATCACGACATAGACTGTATAAAAAAGACATGACGGCTCCCCAAAGGTGAAACCAAATCACCTCAATCGCCCCCTGGTGGCTGGCTGAAGTGTGGGTAATAAACCCAGCCACCTTCATGTTAGTGGATGGGACATGGACCAAACTAAATAACCCTCAGAGATGTTTTCTGTCCATTTAAGTAGATATTATCAAACTAAAATACAGTATGATCAAATTTTCAATGTCATTTTTCTGGTGTGTTTGGTTTTAATGAGTTACTTGATGCTATAAAACACAATAAAGGGTAAAGATGGACAGCTGAGACTGACTCGTGACTGGGGTGAACAGGTGCATTGGTAGGATCTCACTACAGCAGCTCCAACCACCTATTGCTATAGCGCAGACTCTGGCTCCAAATGTCGCTGGCGGAGTATTGCAGCGTTTCTATCCGGGATATTTTGTCTTAATATCTTGATATTGGGAGGAAGTGGAGAAACGCCGTCCATATTGATATAAAGTCTATGAAATGCCATCATGTATTCATGAAAAGCAATGATGTCGAACTATCTCCAGTATCATTTAAATGCATGAGAAAGATTCAACTACTTTGATTTGAAACCTGTAATTGACAGAACCACACAACAGGCTTACCTTGGGCTCCATGGATATGAAACTATGGCGTCCACGGCTGGACAGAGTCGACCGCTTGATGGTCCGACTATGGAAGAAGTGATAGTGATCTTTGAGATCCCCAATCTGCAACAAAAAAAAAATATATAGGCTTAAGACATGTTCCATAATCCTTCCCACAACCTCACTACATATAATAGGGGAACTATTACAATAAAATATAGTATATTAATTCATTGATTTACTACTATTCATTGATTTGTGAGCCAGATAAAAGGCAAAGGGAACATTGGCTAGGAAGGTAAACAAGTCAAATAAAGGCAGACAAAGAAAGACATGGAGACACTGACTGAACGTGAGACAACTTCACACACAGACGACTAAAACAACAACTAAATAAAGCAGCTGATTAGTTTTAATAATTGATAAAGACCAGACAAGCCCTCAGACAATCAAACTGTCATGGCTGCCCAGGGTCCTGTGGCGCGTCACTGATCCATGGCTGAGCTCCACCACTACAGAGCCCATTAGATCAGCTTTCAGCTCAGTGCTCAAACACAAACACACACTAATTCACCAACTTACACACTGATAAAATGAAGAAATGAGAAAAGTGCAGCACATATCAGAGGAGCTGGGTAATTCACTTATAAAGCATTCAACTAATTGATATAATGGGCCTCCAGAACAGGAAGCTGCTCCTCTGGATGTTTCTCATTGTGCAAACAGGTCTCAAAATATGTAGGACTCCACTGTATTTAACCGTCTTAACATCTGCACGGCCATTTTCTCTGACAGTCAGCAGGTATGGAGAAATAGCTCAACACATAGAATTTAAAAAACTCTATAGAAGCTTAACTTCCGACTACAAAAATGACCCGTTCATTAAAAGCTCAGTGTGAGAGTTTAATAGTAGTAGACGTGACAACATGTGTTTAGATGGATGTGTATAAAGTTCACTGAACACTCATTCTGGTGCAATAACCCACACAGTGAATCACAGCTTTAGCAGAACCTTTGGATGCTGGGAATGATGTCGTAACTCCACTTGAGAAGTGAAAGCGCCTGCACCTGCCTCACATGTTGTTGTTTTTTTTCACGTTAGGTTAAACTTCCGTGTCTCGATACAGAATCCGACCAGAATGGTGGAAGTTTTCCTATAGTGGGGTCAGATTACCAACCGACATGACACAAGAAGAAGAGAGATCACAAACACTGTAGGATTTTTCCTGTGTGAGTGTCATCCATCCATCATCTACATCGCTTTTCCATTGAGTGTCACACGGGGCCAGCAGGAGCCAATCCAAACTGACATTGGATGAGAGGTGGGGTACACCCTGGACAGGTAGCTGTTGTATCACAGGGCCAACATACACAGGCTATCGATCAGTTGTAATGAAAACATGTGTCACATGCCCACGTACACTGGGCATGGCTGTGTCTGTGTCTCTTAGCATAACCAATATAGTCAGCAACGCTTGTAATTGGTTGTCCATGTTGCGTTCTATACTGGTAGCTGAGAAAGGGGGTCATGTGATAGGAGCCTGACGAATCAGTGAAGGAAGCAGTTGTGAGTGTCTTCAGCATCATTCCCAAATTTCAATCAGTTTTTGCCCCTCCAGTTTTCCAACTATAACGTGGACAGCAGCGTTTCAAAACTCGAGTAGTGGGGACACCAGACATCTCTGTAGCAGAGTCACCATCCTCCCAGCTCCATAACCCTCCACCGCTCCTAAAAGAATACGAATCCTAAACTCTGTCCCAGGCTTAATCATCAAGTACAAAATAAATCACTGAATGTGGGTCTTCGCAGATACTGGATGATTTGCTTGGATCAGAAATGGTCAGTATGAGTGACGACTTAGATAAACGTCTCTCTTGACAATGTGCTTTTCCAATAACAACACCCTCGCTGACCTGATGCCTCGAAGAACTGATTTAGCATCAGAACAACCTGTACACATCATCTCATAACTTGTTACTGATGCTTCCTGTGTCCATGTCTGGCTTCAGATCATTACACTCCCTCTCCTTGGCTCCAAGTCCTCTCCGTCTCCTCCCAGCTTGAACCGATATCCTCGTCTGGGACCTCGTCAGCTGACTTAAACTCAATTTGGGCCAGTATCTCAGTCTGGGAAGGGGGCTCCATGGTTAAGAGGATTACCCAGAATTCTCCAACGAGGTGCTCTCTCACTCCATGCCAACTCTTTTCATCCATCAGTCCATCTATCGTCCCTTCTTTCACTCCCTCCTCCTTCCATCGCTCAGTGTGTGGTTATCTTTGTCTGTTCTCCTCTTTCTACCCTTGTCAAGAAGACTATATTGTCCCTCTGTCACATGTTTTCCATACCCATCCCCCTTTTCTCCCTTTAACAACCTAGCTTCCCATCACAGTTTTAAACTTCTTTTCTCTTGGCCATGGCATGCACTCATATCTCTTAATCATTTATCACAAACAGGCCAAATCTTGATGAACAGTCCCAAGCATGTCTGGTTAAATTATACAAAGACACTTAGAAGTGTATCTCTGTACAATCTACACACAGACTCGACAAGATGCAGCGATACATCTCACCTATAAAGTTTCACTTCATTATACGTTCGTGCTGAATGATATCACGAGGAAGGGCTTGATGATGGGATGTCAAAGTTCACATTAGGAAACCAGAGTGTTCCGTTATCACTCCCATGGGAGCAGCTTTCAGCTGACCCCCAAAACCAGGAAGTGAAGTAAAACTCTAGTATATGAGGTGTCAAAGTCCAATGAACGCTACATATTGATATGGAAATGAGGGGGAAGGGTGGGGGCTGGGGGCGACACTCCACTCCACAGGGGAATTCCTATGGAAAGGGGGGAGGACTCCACACATTAGTTCCTGTCAAAGAGAGGGGATAAACGAGGCCATTAAGGCCTGCTCTCTGGGGAGTAGGGTATAGTGGGTGGGCGGGCTGGATAAGGCGGGGAAGAAAGCAGGGGGGGTTCCATAGCTGTTGACTAGGCTACCCCACAACAACCTGTCAGAATGCCCCCCTCTGTTCCACGCTGTCTTCACGTCGAGCACTGGCAAGTGCAGGCTTGAACTACAGTAGTGTTTTGGAGCATGTGTGGGTTCCACGTTTGTACGACATGCTTCTCTTCCCCGAAAAGAACACAGGACTTTACACTTTGTCCAAACCCTTTTTCCAGAGACCAGATTAACCCCTCGTTCTCGACCTGGGTGGACTCCTGTTGAGTCAAGGGACACAGTGTGACGGCAGATTGACAAATCTCACACCCCTGTTTGTGGAGGTGTATTTTTTACAGCTGTGGTTGAGATTTATTTCAGACTTTGCGAGCACTGGCCCCCAACAAGTGTCAGAGGGGATGAATACTGAAGGGCAGTTTGCTGTAAAGGCATATGCTGTGCAGTTTTTAAATGTGCAAGCTGTATAATAACGGCTCAGATCATTCTAGTGAAATACTGTCTGAATATTAAAAAATTGTATTCATGGCGCGGTGCTTCAACATTACTCAGGAATACTACGAGTACTGACAAACAAGTACAAGGTTTTATTCCAAGTGTAAACAAAAGCTCATCAGATTAGCCAGTGGGCCTATAGTTACATTTAAATAACACTCAGAGGGAGAATAGTGAGGAGCGTTGTTTTTTCTTTTTCTAAAGCTGATGTTTAAAGCGATTTTCAAGTTTTCAATTAAAAGAAGTAAATATTCCAAAGCACAACCGGATCAATCAGAGGACTTTGGCTCAAACACCGTGACAGGGAGAAGGAAGAGCGCGAGTTATCGGGCTGGTCTCGGACCTTTTGGAGTCAACTCGGAGCCCATAAACCAAACAGCCCGCTGACTGTCTCACTCCAGTGTCAAATCGAAAAAAAGCACGAGAGGCTGAGGCTGGGGGATCAAATCCCTGTGGCTCCGGGACGCCACATGTAAGGGACCCACGATGAATCCCAGCCAGGAGGCACCTGTTGTGCCGTCTCCTGCCCCGGGTCCCTCTTTGTTCCCCGCAGCCTGTGTCACTTTTGGATGATTGGGAGAGGAGCAGTGAGGAGCAGAGAGGAGCAGAGGGCTCCTGGCTCGGGTATGCGCTGCACACTTTGGACGGCGTCCACCAACACGCACATGCTCCACTTTTGTAAGAGTTGGCAAAAGCCAGGAATCACAGACACACGGATAAGACACACGTTTGGATGGAGCAAGAGGTGACCTACCTGTCCCATGTTCCTATAGCCGTATTTGTCCGCTATCCACTCGGCCACATCGGGTCCCCCGCCTATCCTCACTGCCCAGTGGTTGGTGTAAATCCGAGCTTTGCACGGCGGCGGCGTGAGGCTGAGGCTGAGCGCCAGGACGCACAGCAAGCTCCGTGTCCAAGCGGCGCTGCGGACCATCTTCTTCCCCCACTTTTAACCCGACTCTTCTCCTCCTCCTCGGCCGACCACGCAGGCAACCAAACTTCTCTTCTCACCGAGCGAGACTCTCATAGAAACACAACTCTCCGGGCAGGAACACTGAGAGAGGGAGCGGAGGGAGCGGAGGACGGAGCCGCGAAGAGGAGGAAAAAATAAATTATGCCTTATCCTCGAACCTCTCGCTTCCACATGGGAGAGTTGGAAGTTTGCGTCTCGCCTCTCTCTCTCTCTCTCTCTCTCTCTCTCTTTTTCCACGGAGGAGGAGGAAGTGTCCGTGCGTCTTTACGCGCGAGTTCGTGTGTGTGTGTGCGCGCGGGGCTTCTCAAAGCTGAT
This sequence comes from Pleuronectes platessa, assembly GCF_947347685.1. Taxonomy (NCBI): domain Eukaryota; kingdom Metazoa; phylum Chordata; class Actinopteri; order Pleuronectiformes; family Pleuronectidae; genus Pleuronectes; species Pleuronectes platessa. Next base: position 18,831,718 of record NC_070629.1, on the reverse strand, counting down.
TTCTCTTCTTCTCCATGAGCCGCTTGGATGTTGCTCGCTCAGCTCATCGGGCTTTCATGCGGCGAAATGGCTACAGCGCCTCCCGACTAATAACTAGCTGACACTCGGGAGAGTAGAGGCAACTAAAGCCGCGGGGTTTCCCTGCCGAGCTCCGCTGGGTCTTAAAGACACTCTGCTTGGTTCCACTGGCCCTGCGCCACATTCGGCGGGGGGGGGGGGGGCGTCAGGGGTCACAGCCCCAGGGAGAATAATCCACTTCAATCCAAACTGTCTGGAATCCATTGCTGTCACGTGAACTTGGTGGTTTTAAATGGTACTCTTTAATGTCCTGCGATGCACTTGAACTTGCAAGAGAGCTACAGCAAAGTGAATATTCATGTCAATGTGGCTCCTTGTGATCCGATCGAGGTTATTTACATAAAGCCCCTTTCCCACATGGCCAAAAAAAACACACTGACATCTGGCTTTTGTCTGCAGAGGGAATGGATACAGTCGGTATTCACCCCCGGGATTTGACATTGGTTTTAATCGCCTCAGATCGTCAATGATGGAATGTGACAACAGGGTGAACACGCTAATTTGCCAAAACAGCGAGGTGAGAGACATCGAACATGATGAACCGGGGGAAAACACTCAAGGGAACACTCTTCTACTGGCAGTGGGTAAAGAGTCAATTGCCTATATTCAGCAGGTTTACCCACCTTTAAAAAAAACGCATATACCATATAAAAAAGGGTATAAGGCTACAACTACTCCATTTTAGTTCTAAAATGCATCGCCTCTGCTACGGATTTGCCTGGTGTTCACTCCACTTCAGGGTTTTTGGCCCAATTTTGGTTTGAAAACTTCAGGGTTGTGATTTAGTCTGGACGAGCAGAAACAGAGATGATGGAAAAGATGACTCACCACCACTGGCTGTTTAGGTCTTTAGTGTCACAACATGGCCTTCACTGATTCGTCCGTCTCCTGTCACATGACCCCCTTTCTCCTCTACCAGTGTATAACACAACATGGACAATTAATTACATGCATTTCTGACCCTGTTCTCTTTGCTAACATCTGTTGTGCAGTTAAATTCTTAGTTTTACAATCACACCACTGTTTACATGCATTGGAGACGAGCTATTATTCGAGTTAACACCAGCATGCACACGCCCTGTGTATGTGAGAGATCGTGTTAGTATGGAAGGGGACTCAAACTGATGCAGAGGCATGTAGGTGGCCCCACCCCTGGACCCGGCCCTGACCAGTAGGGCTGGTCACTGTGGCCCGAAATGTCATCAAGATGAAACTGTTCATATCAGTTGATATTAATAATAATCACAATAAATATCACATCGCAATTTCGTTTGAGTTTTCACAATCGTGAGTATAGGTTGTTGTTTTTAACTTTTCTTTATGGGCAGACAAAGGACAAACGCTTGACAAATTAGAAGTGCACTCAGTACATATAAGGCCCGGCAGTCTCTTTTTTAATTCTGACCAAACTGTATACAGTCGTAAATACCCGCCTCCTAAATATGCCGGAATTTTCAACATCTTCACTTTTTTTATCTTGGTTTAAAAGTCCAGGCACATTTTGGGGACTGATATTGGTGAGGTTTAAGGAGAGTGTTGGGCCTGGTCAGAGATGTGCGCTTGTCAGGCGTGTTGGTTTATCCTAAATATGAGAAGATGAGCTGAACTCGGTTTGTTCAATCAAGTATTTATTTAGAAAGCAATGAAAGGTATCAATCAGCAAAGCAATGGGCATCCAACAAGTCGCATCAGAACACGAGACCCATCAGAACGCATCAAACAGCCGGCGCCTGTCTATTTTATAACAGTAGATCTTGGTTCTTCATCCTCGAAAGTGCGCAGACGTAGTCCCTCCTTCTTTGGCTTTGGAATAAGGAAGTGACAAGTCTCAAAATGTTCATCTCTTGATCAGCCTTGACACAGCTGATGGCATGTGGGCCAACGGTGTTGACAACTGGAGAAAAGATTATTGTGTTCTTGCTATATCAAAACAATGTTCTGTTTGTACAGACATTCAAAACAATTTAACCAAAACAACGAAACAGCATTGTGACGCTCACACATTCTAATTTCAAGATTAAACACTTGAAAGGAAAAGGTTATTATTAATCATTTGCGTGAAGGCCTTATCTGGCTCAAACTACTATCTTTATTCATTTAGAGTTCAGTCAGACAGAGACTATAGCTAAAATATTGAAATCCTGACACGCTCCATTCTAGTTCCATATGTGCTGCTTTAAAGGCTCTGCATTGAAAGACTACAGGAGAGTCATTTTTCTTTCCCGGGAGAGTTTTCTAGACATCTACCACTGAGCCACTGTTCACAGAAATGTTCGAACATCCACACGTTGGCCTGTGTGCGATATTTTAAAACGTTTTTTTACAAACGTGTGCACAGGAATGTCCGTGGTGTTCTTGCCCTAATTTCCCCTTTAAAATAAGTCCACCATCCGTTAACAAGTGGATGCATTACATTTGGGATCCTGCTCCCCCCTTCCTACACTTTGAGATCTGCTGTTGAATGCCGGCCTTGTCAGTCTCCCAGGCAATATTGACACAGACATACCAATGTAAAGTTGGGTAAACTATGACCGCCATGCACTTAAGTCATCGTCCAATGAGAAGCAGCCACAGTCATACAAAAAAAAACAAATCTATATTTTCAGGAAAAGCATAGAATTATTCTTATCTCCCATGAGACACACAGGTCTCTTTCAGCTATTCTCCGGTTGACCATTCTGTTGTTGTGATGGTCGTGATGGATCGATTTCCTGCAGACAAGTGCGTGTCCTCTGCTGAATCCGTGGACATGAGCTTATTTCAGGTGTCATGCTTTGATCCGCCTCATAGACATCCTCATTGTATGACCTGGCTACGCACCCACCATCTGCAATTAAGTCCTCTGCCCTTCATACTGGCTTTACTGCATATTTCCCATTAATCAGTGCAGCTCTACATGTCATGCCCCCCCATCGCAGCGCAGGTCACAGCTGACTAAACGCTGTCATTATGGAATGTGCCCGGTATTATCTGCAGTTGAGCCTTTCATTGAAGGCCTTTGTTGATTGATGGGTTTTTGTTTTGCTGCGGTTTCCCGGGGGGTGTCTCTGTGCACAGCGAAAACTCTGTTCTGCATGGGACACAAGTGAAAATCAGCATAATTGCACTAATTGCAGCCAATTTCTCAGTGAATGGACCCCGCTGTCACATCCCACAACAAGCAGGGGGACAAGAACATCTCATGGTCCTCCAGATGGAGATGAAAGGGAGCGAAGGGGGGGGGGGAAGACACCCAATGATCGTTTCCTATTGAGCTGGATGGAAGGGCTTGTAATTTCACGAAAATAAAACAAGGAGCGGAGACGAAACGCGTCCGGAATTGATTCGAGGATCCAAATCAAGCACCCAGGTCACGGGGTCGCCTGGAGCATCAGGGCCTCCCGATTTCCATTCAGGCCCAAACTGTTGCGATATCCTGTGCGACGGCCTCGCAGCCCCCCCGGAGGAGTGAACCGAGTGAACCCCAACAAAACGTCTTTGTCGACATCTGAGAGCGGAGCAGTCACGAGTGTCAACAAACACTCGGAGGAGCATTCCTGTGGGCATTCCTGTGCCTCTTCAATGCACCGAGCTGGATGCATCGTGTGCTCAGGCCAAACACGACTTGGGAAAAAACGGCACACAAGCCCCCCCCCCCAATGATACGACATGGGATGGAATGGAAGGCCCCAGTGAGAGGCTGTTGCCAAGTAGCTTTGTTTACCGAGGACACGGCTAATTTGTTCATTCAGTATCGAGCCCGACACTTCCAGAGAGGAACCTCCCACATGGTTTTCTTGCCCCATCGAGACAGGGGTGTTATCAAACATGTGTGGCCCTCTCGCTTGTAAATGCATCTTACAATTACCCGTCTGCCAGCGCTCCTCCTCACCTCTCATTCCCTTATTGTTCTATCATTTCCATCTTTTTTTTAAATAAAGAATCTGGAACCATTGTTTTCTTTTGAGTCGGACTGTAGTTCACCTTAAAAAAAATCGATATATTTATTTTCACCTCCTCTGCATCTTAACCTCTCGTCTTTAATCTATTTTTCCTCCATGCACCTTTGTGCTCCTTCACTTATTTGCTTGGGGCCATTGCTCCCTCTGTGACACCTCCCCCTCCTTATCTGTACCTCGCTCTGGGTGGGCTTCCTGGGAGTTAGGACTGACCTTTCAACTTCACTTTGACCTCCGACCTTGTTGCTGTAGGCTCCTACACTTCGGCCACAATAGCACCTGCCACTCACCCAACTTTCCATCCTCTCCCCTGCATCCCTCCCTTCTTTCTGTCACCAACGTTTCCTTCTTTACTCCCCCCCTCTCCTTTGTCAGCCACATACCAAGGTTATATGGTTTTCTCTGGGGGTCTCACACGCTCTACATTCAGCGGAGGGAGATGAGTGAAGGGGGAGACAGACAGAGCGCTGTTGTCACTTTAAACTCTGGCCCTCTGCGAATAGTGTGAATTCTGAGGTCCTCTTTCAGTTCAAAACAACTCCTCACAGAACACACACTTGTTTGCACGCCTTCCTTTATTCAGTCTGTGCACACTCGTGGATATCTGTTCCCTAAACGTGCCTCATTTCTTTTTGTAAGTCAATATTCGTGAATTCTTCCCTGGCAAGATGGTGAAAAACCTTCCAATGTTAAAGAAAGTGAAAGAAAAATCCTGGTTCTACACATAGAAATTAGATGGGTTCTTTCCTGACTCAATCTGTATACTTCAATTATTGTGGAAGTACATTCAGTTGTATAATCTGGCGAACGAACAAGCAGACAAACAGACAGGGGTGAAAATATATCTTTCTTGGTGGAGCTAAAAAGTATTGCTGTGCATGGGATGGATGCAGTATGTATATAAAGTGTATGTCACTGTGTTGTTAGTTATTGTTATATATTGCCATCTGGTGGAAATTCATACAAGTACATACCTGGATGTTATTGAATGTTATCATTACTGCTATAGAACTAAATGTTCTGCTGAGTCACTGCATTAATAAAAAGCAGTACTCTGTAATATTCAGGGTTCATACACATTGAGACCAATGGATTTTCATGACTTTTCAATAACTTTAAAATAAATTTCAATGACCAAACATTTTGTGAAATCTCCGGGTATACATGAAAAAGTGACAATTTAGTATTTAAGCTAACATTGAGAATTTCATACCACACAGTATACCTTCAATGACACAAATGAACGAGATAATAGTTTGATTGAGGTCTTTGTCTGTTGTAACCCATGGCATGTACTTTTTTATATTTGTAGCCAAGCATGGTTAAATCTACACTTCCCTGGCATAGTGCATTATCCCGCCTGCTTCCCCACCGAACTTTTCAATTAGTATGAGAGCGTATGCCTGCTTAAATTTGAGCGCATTTCTTTTAAAAGCATATGAATTATTTAAAACTCTGCCTAAATGAACAATATGGAAATATGAAAATAACAAATTTTCATGCCTTCTCCAAAACTTTTGGGATTTAATTTTTTCAAGCACTTTTCCAGGCCTGGAAAAGTTATGGATTCACAGAAATCAGAGATCCGCCTCGGTCTCACTCAAGCAGAACCACCATATGGCCAACTGGCAGAACATTTTCTTTTTCGGTTTCAGGGAACTTTTCTTTATAACTATATACACCTTTGTGAATTTACAGCAGAAACTCATGCAATAATTATAAATAAAACAGTTTCCCATAGATCCTCAGGGGAAAGTAAAATAAGGGTTGTCCCATCAGTTGACTTATAAAGGTTCAGATTCAAACAATTCAGGCTGTTACCATCCATTTGAAGCAACAGGTCATAACTATCAGATAGCTTCACAAGCAGTTAACCAATGGCAATGCAACTTAACTGTCTGAATGTGTAACTGTTTGGAATACCAGTTTTTACAGCCACATACTGTGGATTTTTCTAACAGTTTACTATTGATTCACTTCTTTTTTTAACTGTTTTGAAAGGTGCCATTTAAATACATTTATCAAGAAATTTGTTTAACACGGTCAGTTAAAATATCACTTACTTCTTGCTCTATGTTGCAAGGGTGTATTGTTTTACTGTTAATTGAATAAATGTGAAACTTTTGAGCCGCTTCCCTCATATATTGGACAGACTTTGCAAAGTTTCTGTAATCATTTGCTGTGAAAATGAACTTAAGTCAGAAAACTTGAGTTTAAACATCCAAGGATAAAACCTGTACGCAAGTACACATACAAAAAGACAAGCCACTGTTCCAACTGCTCAGAACTTTTATTTCACAGGAAATGAGGGTTAAAATTAAATTAAAATATAAAATTTAGATGAACAGGTCTGTCTTTAAAGGGGAGGTGTAGACACAAGGAGCAGACCACCCTCCAGAACAAGGGAGAGGGAGGGTTTAGGACAGGAAGCTACAAAATGTAGTTTGGGGGATGAACCGGTCATTCAAGAAGTTATATATAAAAAAAAAGAGACAGATGCAGTTAGTTATTATAAACCCCACCCCCTTCTGAAATGTCCTCATATGCAATCAGTGCTGTAGCTCTCTCCTTTTCCTTTTTATGGTTTCTTCCAGGAAGTTTTTTTTATTGTTAATCTTCTTCAATCGTTATCTCACCATCACCGTAATCCTCTTAATCATCTCATTCTGCCTTAATGTAACATCTTTTCCTGCAGTTTTGAAAAAAGTAAACAAAAAGTCCTTCAAAAATAAAATGCCACATTTCATGTTCTACTATTACATATACAGTATATATATATAAATACATACATAAATATCTTACATGTACAACCAATTTTGAAAAGGGGATAAAGAGAGAACCCAAAAGACTTATGAGGACTTGTGGAGGTGGGGGGAGCAGGGCAAAGAGGCCCAAGGTTGCTCATTGTGAGGGTAGTGTGTCTGCGATTTGCCTTTTTTCATTTTAGCTTTAGACACGCACGCACAATCGCACACACATACACACACAGCCTTTTGGGGAAGGGGGCGGGGGATGGGGAGCATTCCTCAGTTGGCCCAATAGGGGGAGCTGCCGTAGTTGGACTTGCTGCCTTGGGTTTTCTGCTGCATGCTGCTGGACTGATTGCGCTGTCCAGGACCACCCTACAGAGAACAAATAAATAAATTTCATCAATCACGTTTAAGATCAATAAACTACCCAACAGGTGTATTGAAAGTGTAATATATTGATGCACACCTATTTTGTGAGACCCTGTCTTAGGATGTGATGTATCAATAGAAACTTGGGTTTACCTGTCCCTCCTGTGTGAGGTGATGGTGCAGCAGCTGGGAGTGCTGCTGTTGGTGCGGTGGCAGGATGTGCAGGAAGGGAGCAGGGGCATAACCAGGAGCACCCCCCGGGTTCAGGGGTCCTGTTCCCCCAAGTGCTGAGGGTAGGCTGAAGGGAGGTGGTGTCCCCGTGTGGAAGCCCTGCTTGTCAAATGACTTCAGAGAACCCAGAGGAGACACGAGAATAAATCGAGTGCATGCATTTACAGTGGGTTTAAATAACAGAATGACTTTCAAATGCTTTCAAATAAATATTGAAGTTGGTCAGGACAAATGGCCAGATCAAGAAACCTTATATTTTTTTAGTAAAATAAAGAAGAATAGATCATTCAGGTATGATAAAGACTTACAAGCAGAAGCATAAATCCCTCGTACTAAAACCATACAGCAAGTGTCTCACCTGTGTTTTGCTGTAGATTGAACCTCCCATATCCGGCACTCCTCCACTGTTACCTGATCCTGACAGTCCTGGTGCTGAGAGGAGAATGAAGAGAGGGAGGGGGGAGGAGATAAAGACAAAGATTGGAAATCAGGAGGGAAGGAAGGAAAGCAAAGAGGGGAAATAAGAAAATGATAGAGGAAAATCAAGGGGGTTAAGGGGGAAGAAGAAGAAATAGGTCACTTCACTGCTGAATATCAGGCACTGAATGTTCATTTCCACTGTTAGTAGGAGGGGGCCAGCCAGTAGGAAGAAGCATATTATGTGAGGGAATACTGAGGCATGTTTCTCTTGTTTTTTCCCAACCTTTGGCATGATTCCATTTATTTGCACATAAATATGCAGTCACACACGCATGCATATACACACACTTCTCTAAAACACTCTTGAAAGGGGAATCATCTGCAATTGTGAGTACATCCATTTTTCCCTACAGGAAACTGCCACCAGCTTTGTGCGTGTTAAATTGTGCGCGCATGTGTTGTGTGTGTACCTTTCCCTGGGCCGCTGCCCGCTGACTTGGCCTGTGACTGGGCAGAGCCTCCGTACCCTCCCTTACTGTACTCCCCAGGGTGGGCTTGAGACAGGTCATCAAAGGCTGAAGGAGGTGGAGGAGGAAGAGTACAGAGGAGGAGGCAGAACGAGCAGAGAGGGAGGGGGAAGCGAGTGAAAGACGGGGAACAGATGAGATGAAGAGAAGAAGAGCAAAGAGGATGGGAGGAGAAGAGAAGAGATGGGGGCATAGGAGAGAGGCAGTAAGGTAACCTGACTAAAATGGCAGCTGTGTCTATATTGAGCCGTGTCCAACTTCAGCAGGGGGTTTGAGCTACGCATGCAGCACAAGCAAAAAACACACAGGCCCAACTCCACACACGCATGCAGCATTTCATGTGCATGTATGAAGGGTTGGAAGATGGATTTCTAATATGCCTCCTTCTACACACCTAATTTCTGTACACTCAATTCTGTCTCTTCCTAAACTGATGCTTTTGAGCACCCCAACACATTGACAGAAGTAGCTTGCTACATAACCCACCATTACTTGATCAAGCCATCTCTATCAAGTGACTGGTAATATTATAGTTTGTTTGGTGGCAATAATGTGAGATGAACCTGTGACAGTCATAGTTTAAACAGTAACGCACAGGTGCCGTCCAATGCAATCAATTAAATAGCTGAATTACAGCTGCTTCATATAACCTTCATATTTTCTCAACTCTGAAGAAAATGTACTGTTAGTTGTCCATAAATAAAAAATAAAATAAATCAGAGCAGTGTCAGACACAGCCCTCTTGTTGAATCCTTGTCTCACCTGCGCCATATGCGTGCTGTCCGTAATTGGGCTGATGCTGTTGGTGATACTGATTGGAGGGGTTGGCCAGACCCATTGCAGGTTGTTTTGCCGAAGAAGGAGGCACAAAGACGGTGGGGCCATACTGGAAGGCTGAGGGAACCCCAGGCATACCAGCATAGTATGGCAGACCTGTGGGCAATTAGAGAAATAATGCAGCTTGTCAAGAAAACGGAAAGCTGTGCAATTGTTCTTTAAATGATTTTTAAAAAGTACAATAATACAGTCTAACCTAAACTGACTGACCGTGTGTCTCAATCACTGGTTATGTGAAAACATTTTGCTTAGTTTACTTTTAAATTGAAAGTTTTCAAAACAAGAAAAAAAAACAGCTGACAGAGAACTTGTTCAACTTTAATTTAGGTGTTAGGTGCATTGATGAGTAACCCATATATGAAGTTTGGCCAATGGCCTCATCGTCAATTATAAATTGGGTTTTCCTTACCAGTGTATCCATAGCCGGGCGGCAGAGGGGGGTTTAGGAAGGCCTGATTCTGTGCCTGTTGACCCTGGCTCTGTCCTGCACCCTGGCCCTGTGTTCCTCCCTGCTGTGCCTGCTGCGGCTGCGACTGCACCCCACCTGTAGACAGGCTGGTTGGTGGAGCTGGAGATGAGGAGTCATTCCTACCAAACTTTGTTGCCTCACCTCGATAAGAAATTATAGAAAATACACCTTAAAAATCCATTGTCATCATCAAACATTAAGCCATTTAAGTACAAGAAAAAGGTCAACACTTCCATGGAGTCATAAATCACATTACTATGCTCAAATGACTGCTGTACAAAAGCTGTGACCAGATGTCTATTTAGTTTTCTTAAGAATTTTTGTAATTGTGTCAATTGTGCAGTGTCAGGTTGGATTAGCAGCCCATTTTAAAACATAATGCAAGATCACAAGATACAACTACAATTCAATATAAAATTTGATTTACCAGAATATGGGTTATTGGCAAGGCCATCTCTTCCAGGCATAGCAGCCGCAGTACCAGGGAATGTTACACCATAATAGTCCTAGGTAGATAAAGAAGGACCAATAATTAAAATGGCAATGACCGTGCTCCCCCATTTGACTGCCTGTTATATACAAGGAAAAGGATTTGAAAGCCAACTGGTAATTAAAAAAAATACTAGAAGCTAAGTAATATGCAGCAGAGGACTTTAAAGATTAAACTCTACAACAGACTCACCATGGGAAGGCGAGATTGCAGCATTTGCAAATCCTCGTATCCATAGATCTGCTGTTGAAGGAGACAGAGGGAAGAACAGGTGATTATTTCATAACATGTTGGAGTCTCATTGTTGACTGCACATTCCATTGTCGGATCTCCTGAGCATTAACTTGTTTGACATGTGATCGGAATCTACAAAAAGACCATCACCATCCAGACTGATAAGCATTATGGAGTTAATCGTGAACTCACTTTCATCATTCTTCCAATTCCAATCAACACCCATCTCGATTTAGTGATACAACCGTTATCTCTTGGACAAAACCCAGTGGACTAACAATTTAGGAACAGGTCAAAATATGATATGGAACGTGTATAGTTACCGGGTAAGCAGGTAGCAAGCCTCCAGGGCCCATGATGTACTGGTTAGCCAGGAGAGGTGGCACTCCTTGGGCCAAATTTGGTGGAGCTTTACCTGAGGAAGAAAGGGGAGGAAAGACGGAGTGCAGTGAGAAATATGCCATTTCTAGTTAGTTTTCTTTTGATGTTGATAGGGTTTGATTAGTTTTAATTAAGACAATAACTAATATTTAATTCATCTGAAGACTTGAACCAACCAGAAGCGGCATTGAGCAGTGCAGCTGTGCGGCTGTTTGCAGCTGAGAGTATGGCGTTTGTGCCATTAGGAGTTAGTCCTGGTGCTCCAGATAGGTGAAGACCATTGGTGGTGGAGTTGCTGACAGCCATGGCGGCTGATAGACTGGGATTGATAATTTGGCTGGATGCAGAGGAGAAGGCATGAAGGTTGACACCGCTGCTGATGCTCTCCTCATTACACATCTGTTGATGCAGAATGAGAGAAAATATGGTGTGATAGGAGAATCAGAAACTGTTTTGAAGGTCGAGGCAAGTCCAAGTGGATGTTTGAGCGAGATGTAATGAAATTCCCTGCAAGGGTTCCCAAGACATCCCATTAAAAAATATGATGTACGAACAGACAGACAAAACAAAAAAATAATAGTGAAGACTTTAATTAAAAAAGTTATTGCTGCAAGTGTTTGATGTCTTGATTTAAGGCCAAAGATGTGTTTTGTGTGGTCACGGTGACCATGACCACCAAAGTCGAATTAATTCATCCTTAACTACAATATTTGCACCCAGTTTGGAGAAATTCCCTCAAGGCGTCAGAGGAATCACATTCGGCAGGTGTGTGTGTGTGTGTGTGTGTGTGTAGAGACTTACTGTCAGGGAGGAACTTGTGGCGAGGGCCAATCCAGATGAGTGGGTGTTGGTCATGTGACTAGAAACAGAGTAAAGAGATTTTGATCAGCCTGATTAAATGTGAAGAGGCCACAAAGGCATATCACCCAGAGAGCATAGGAGATTCAGTCAGTGATATGTCCACATTATAAGATTAAGATATGTGCTTGTAACCATCATTATCTCCACAGAAAAACAAGGAAACAGGATAAAAGAATATGTGTACAATATAGTATATGGTGTGTCTGAATCATCCCACCTGCTGAGCGAGGGGATGGGCGCCGAATGCGAAGGTGTCACTGCAGGGGACGGGATGTGGTGACTGGGGCCGCTGTCACTCGTCATAACAGGAGACTCCGTTTTTGCTATTCTAGACGATGATGTAGTCGCTGGTTTGAAAACAAATTAGATACATTTTGTGAAGGTTCTGATTGATGTTATAAACTGATGAGTAATACAAGAATAAATATAGAAAAATGTTTTTAAAAAAAGGCTATTAGTATGTCCGGGTCTTTATCAAACCTCATGCATTTACACCGAGATGACTCTACATCCTACCAGATGCATTTATCAATCAATACTTCTTATATTAGATTGTATGGGCCACTCCAGTATAGTTCTCTAGAACTGATAAATGAGAGTACTTACTGTCATGGGTGCTCTGTGTCTTCATCCCACTGTAGCCGTTCTAAGAAGGGAGGAAATATTTACAGACTTAGTTGTAAACTTCAGCTTTTTGTCAGCCAGTATACAGACAGTTTTTAAATTCTATTTAAGACCATTATGCATAAAGACAAAGTGTTTTCCTCACTGTGAGAGGTCCACCAACAGATGATGGGATATCTTTGCTTTGTGGGAAGCCAAGATGAGGTGGCAGGGACCTTTGGCCACTGCTCTCCACTCGGCTGACTGGGGTAGGGGCTGCAGAAGATGGTGGAGCGGTTGCACTGGGAAGACCCATGGATGGTGAGGGCGTGGCACTGGGTAAGCCCAAAGATGGTGAGGGGAAGCTGGGATCTGAGGGTAAGCTGGGTAAACCGCTCATGTGTTCGCTGTTCACAAAACAAGAGACAGACAGAGGATTAAAGACAAACAAATATAAAGAGAATATGAACCAAGCAATTCTTTATATAATTTTTGCCAATTCACAAATTTGGTCTCCATTACAAATTTGGTCTCCATTGCAAATCAATATTCTGCTTTTTGCCAAATGTATTAAAAACAACATGCATACAAAATTACAAATGAGAAACTGCACACAAGACAAGCCAGCCCCTTAAACACCAACTCATACACACCTCATAGACCCTGGCTTAGAGAACAGGCTGCTCTGTGGCTGCTGTGTGGGAACAGCAGAAGGGACAGACATGGGCGATGTTGCTGCAGGAGCTAGGGCCTGAGTGGGGGCTTGTTCCCTGGGCAACTCCACCTGTGTCATGTCTGCTGCTCCACTACCTGCCTCAGACCCGAAGTCGAGAGCTCCGAACTGAAAATTCAGACCAGTCATATCTGCTGAGCCTGGCATCTCCACTGCTGAAGACGGAATCTGGGGTGGAAAAAGACAGAAATAGGAAGAACAGGCCAAATATATTACACTGGCAATTTTAAATGCATGTACAAATTATGTGAAGTTGTTAATTTGTTCAATTCAGAAAGTTTGTCAAAAGTTACCCAAGATAGTTTGCTTGTCAAAACTACTCACAACTAGTTTCTTTTGATATGGATATACCGAAAAAGAGCTGTATATCTGTTTAATAATAGGTTATTATCTCTGATTTTGAGAGGTAAAGTCACAGAGTGGAGTTTACAGCTTTAGGAAACTACTTTTGTTTTTAATGTCTTACACGCACTATTGTTTTGTCAATTTGCATGAATAAATGGCCCAGATATAATATCTTACCTTTGAGGGGGGAGGTACTCTGCGTCTCTGTGTCCTGAGCTGCCGCTGAGGGGGTTCTGTGATGGGAGGCTCCATGCATGGCAGCTTGACTCCTGGAGAAGCGCCATCTCTTAAAGTAGGGACGAAGGAATCATGACCTGAAGGAGATTAAGAGTGTCAGGCACATTCATGGTACCAGGTAAATGCATAGACCAAGAATCAAAGTAATTGTCAAAGCAAGATATAATGAAGACAGTGATACTGCCATAATCTTACAGCCCAGATATGGGTAACGTCTCCACACTAATTCATTAAAGAAGGCACTGCCTTCTTTATCGTAATTGTGCCAAAATCTAGTATTTGTTATCAGCTCTGTAGCCATTATCTTTTCGCTGTTAGCTCAATCGTCTTTTCATGTGGTTAAAGCCCAGAAAAACAAGGCATACGAGCATTATGTGTCAGCTTAGTAGGTTATGCAGCACCATCTATTAAAATCATGTAATATACTATGCAGACTTTCAAACCTTCAATAGCATAAAATATTATATAATAAAAATTTTTTTAAAAAATCACAATAAAATAATAGCAATAAACCAGTCTGAAGTCCTACCTGGTGGTGTGGGGACCTGTGGGGCACGTGACTGAGACAGGCCCAGAGATTCTGTGGTGGGGTGGATGGTGGACTGTTGTTGCCTCTGTACCAGCTGGCTGAGCACTGCTGACGGCTCTGGTTGTTGCTTCATCTCCACTGAAGAGATTGAGGGTAAATGGAAAAATACTTTACCATGTAGCTTTTGCATTGTTGTTAACATTTAAGATTTGGTTGGCATGACTTTAAAAAAAATTGGTGTTGGATTTACTGATATAAAACTTACTGTGATGGGCAGCCAGAGGGCCATGATCTACTCTTTGAGCCTTGATGTCTAATGGGGGAAAAGAGGCCGGAGAAGGACATTGCATTGGAGGTAGCCCTGCATCTTTGGAAACATTACTGCTGCTGCTGGTGGTGTTTGTTAGAGTTTGACTGGCTCTCTGACCAAGCCGAGGCCCGTTGATCTGTTCTGATGTCCTGATGTCAGGCGAAGAGGTTGGCTTAGGTGCACTCAGAGGGCCAAAGCCAGAACCCAGGACTGAGGACTGAGAGGAGGAAAAGAAAAACAAGTAATGAATACACCGATTCCTTATCTCAATGTGTATGACATGAAATATCCAAGTGCTTGCACAAGTGTAACGTGTGGCTGTCCGTACCAGCGCAGCGTGTGCATAGGTGGTGCTAGCAGCTGCGGCGTAGCTGTTGGCGGTGGCATGTGCATAGCTGTGTGTTGCAGTGCGTCCATTGTGGTGGGAATTGGTAAACACCAGGCTTTGGCCCAAATCTTCAGCTGAGGGTCCATCAACTATCGCCCCCAAGTCAGAGTCCATGGAGGCTCCTACAGCCACTCCAGCCTTAGACAAAAGGCTAGCCAGGTCCATACTAAGTAGAAGGAGGTGATAAGAACAGGAAGTATAAGATAAATGCAGAGATTGAATAAAATGTTGTTCTACAAAATAAAGCTTGTTTGCAGTGTTATAAGTTGACCGGACTTCAGGTGGATCATCTTACTTGTGTCCAGGTGTGATGGGGTTTCCTGGAGCAGTCGAGGCAGTAAATACTTTGGTCTCAGACAACTGTAAGTACCCACAGGATGTACAAACACATTTTATTAGATTGCAGTAACGCCACATTAACAACTGGCTATTTACAAATGGAAATGAATATGTTTTAAGTCAGAAGCCAGTTATAATAGACAATGTGCAGGCCAGTGTAGATTGAAAGAAACAAGTAAAAGAAAGTTTCTTTCAGATCAAAAAAATAATGACTTACATCCTCATTCCAGTCTTCTAAATTCCATTCTTCCGTGTTCCCTACCGATGCTCCTAAAAAAAGAAAAGCAGTTCAGACATTATGCTGTAGAAAGAAACAAACTATTGTTCAAAACTGCATGATCATGACATACAACCTATCAACCCCTTGAATACATTGTGTAGATATATTTGCAAATTTCTGCTAGAACGCTCGTATTTTTTAGGAAACTTTTTTAGCTTACTTGTAATTTTAAAATAAAAGCAGGAAATGGTATCACAACAAGATATTTTCTATTGTTATTTTCCCTACCAGGTCCTTCAGCGGAATCGTTTCCGTCCCCTTCCCATGTCTCCTGACGAGCTGCGGAGTTAGCCGAGTAGTCTGCAGGATTGAAGATTCTGAAAGAAGTTGAGAGGAAAGTGGGAAAAGTGCAAAGACACGGAGAGAAGGGTGAGCAAACAGGAGATAGAGTATATAGTGCGTTTGTTGTTGCTATTGACAACATGAAACGGGGAATCTAGTTGCAAATGTTTTTTTAAGGAGGAGATTCAGAAACTGTTTTTCTACACATTTGTTTTTAAGATATGTGCTTGTAATCAACATCACCATCTCCTCAACATACTTCAGGCATAATTTAAACTTCACACACACAATCTTACCCCATTCCTTGGGTGGAGAACCTGTTGCCACCAGCTGCTCTTCCTCTTCCACAAACCCCTACCCCTGAGGAGAAAAATACAACACAATGAAATGACCTCTGCTGACTGGACCCATTCAGCCTCCACTACTCATTAAATGTTTTGGAAGAAGGCATCTAACTCAGACGCTGTCCGAAATATATTTACTGAAAAGTAACATTCAGTCCTTGACCGTATTTCAACACTCTTTTATCCAGTTATCTACTGACTACATCCCTACACCACACACACTCAAGCAGCTGCAGGGACTACGCACATTCCACACATGTTGATTGCGGCAATATTCTAAATGCCTGCAGACATAAATAGATGTTGCTAGCTCCATCACCAATACATGCACAATAACATCTCAGACAGCAAACAATGAAGGAATTTACCCAAATATATAGAAAGGCTTGCGAAAACAGTGTAGAGTAGTTAACCAAGCATGTAAGATAACGATAAGGCTGAGGTGTTCATTCTCAACTAGTTGCTCACCTCTGCCTCGTCCCCTGCGTCCTGCATCACCCCCTCTCTCTCCAGGAGCCACCTCAAACCCATTCTCCTCTATACGACCTGGGAATTAAGAAACATTTATAATGTATATATTGGTAACAATTGACTGAGAAAAAGACTTCCGGATTGTGTTTAATTGATTTGGAAAATCAAATTAACACAAATCAAGGATGCAGCAAACAGCATTCAAATGGACAGACGGGGGAAACATCTACACAATACAGGTTCTCTGTCCATTTGATTGGACTAATGCGGCTATGGACCCATTTACCTTCACGCCCTCTGCTAATTCCTCTGCCCCTCCTATTGGAACCTCCACGTCCACGACTGGCATCCCTTTCTCCTCCTTTCCTCTCTCTGCTCTCCTTTATCTCAGAGATTCCTCCTTCTTTGCCAAGACTCCGCTTCTTCCCCACAGTCTCCCAGGAGTTCTGACAAAGGTTAACAACAAAATGCTGACTATTACACCTATATCGTGATATATATTTTCTGAAATAATTTCATGGTCTATTAGCCTGTGCATTAGTATATGAATTCTTACTGGGTCAGGGTTGTTCTCTAGCAGGTGATTGATGGCTTTGTTTACATCTTCGTTGCTATCGTGGAGGGCAACTATGCACTCATCTTGAGTCTTCCCAGTCACCTCAATCAGCTGTAAGCAGTCAAAACAAGAAAGTGCATTGTAAGTTTTAATAAAGTCACATTGTCCAATAATTGCAGGACAATAAGCAGATGATTCAGGAGAGGGTTTGTCTAAATATGCATGCGCACAAACTAATTACCTGTTTGACCTTGTCTTCAAAGTCAGTATCATTTTTGTCATAGATCACTTGGGCTAAACGAATCTGTTCAGCTGTGGCCTGATAAACAGAGTTCAGGAAGAAACAATGCAACAGGTTAATTTTGTGATGAAGGATGCAGTCGTCTAAATATTCTATAAATGTGAAATCTATTAAGGCAATTTGAAATTATAATTTTTTTTATGAAACTCTATACAATGGTGAAAACCCACCTGTATCTGTTTTTGTGGTTGTGTTGTTTGTGTGGTGCTGGGCAGCGTTCTATCCCGAGTTCCCCGGGCTTGAGTGCTGACCAGTGAAGTCATCATATACAGTATATACAAAACAATGTATGTACAAAATAGAAAAATCTGGAGGAGAGGAGAGACAAAGTCAAACACCAACCAGGTGTGAAGTTGTTAAATTGCATCACAAGTCTTAGTACTATATAATATTGAATAAATGTCCACCCCGGTACAGTATACTGAATATAAGCAGACCAAGGCTCTCCATGTAAGACTATAACCCCATCTGTCGCCCCCACCTCCCAGGTTAAATTTAGCCAAGCCAAGAGGGGACTGTCCTGGTGTCAACTTACAATCCCTCCCTCAGTCTCCCGAACAAAAACACCAAGAGTACGAACCAGCCTCTGTTATAGGTAGTCTATTAATCATAACTATTCTTGATCGATGTCGACGGGAGACGCCATTTGGCGTTTGATTGAAGTAATACGTCAACACAAAAGGACACTTTAAGCCAGGTTACACCGTGTAAAGAGGAATCGAAAGCATACGCATACCATGGGTTATATTATATTACATAAACTAAGCTGGTGGTTAGCTAAGTATAATACAAGCTGGCAAGTTGACAGCAAGGGGAAAACACATGAGGTCCACTGGCTGTGATCGTTAGTATTGTCCGACAATGATGCGTTGACCGACAGGGAGGAAAAACAATACACAACCAGAACTGTTTACGTCGATTGTAGACATTGATGAAAATTCCCCCCCGGTTGTGTTATAATGTGGGCGGTGATTTTAATCCCATTTTCAAATTGGTTAACGTCGCGAGAAGCTCGACGGAAACATGAGCCGTGTTGGCTAACGTTCACACCAGCGTTAGGTCATGTAGCTCCCTTTAGCTTTAGCATAGCTACCAGCTAGTCTTTGTTTCGTGTGCGAGTCCACCCTTTGGAAAGCTACAGCCCACGGGGCAGATATGTGCAGTGTGGCCGCACAGTTGGTCAACTTGACCGCTCGTGTGACTATTGTCAATTCAGGCCCATCGAGATATGAGCAAAAACAACAAATGTGCCGAGTGAGGACATGTACCCTTTTGTGTGAACCGAAAGAGAAATGGCAGGTATAGCCGACGTCATTAGCATGCTAACATAACTACTGCGAAAAAGTAAGAAATCACGCGTCGTGTGAGCATTTCGAGCGTACGCTGTCGAATGTTTAAGCGTTATGCCCGTATAATGAGAACATGGGAGCTAAATGCTGTCGAAGAAAAAGCGTGGCCCGTCCACGCTACGACCGATAAGCGCTGCATGCTAACTGACCCGGCATGTGAACGAGCCGTCCGCGTACAATGCAGCGACAGTCCGGATGCAGTGGTTAGCTACCGAGTTAGTTAGTTAGCTTACCACCGAACCGCGCGGACAGTGGCTAAGGAACGACACGTTTGTTTCCCAAAACTTTTTACAAATCATACGATGGAACACATCGACCGTTCAATCGGCTTTAAACGAATATTACTGCGCGTTTTTTTGTCTTTTCTTTACCTGCTAACACGCTTCGCACAGCCAGCAGCAGCAGATGATGTCACGTGACCCACCGCGCCGTTGTTCAATGTTCAGAGCCTGACACCACCAATCTGAAGCCGCGAGTTGGTCACGTGGTTCCGCGACGTGCCCCGACAAACAGTCTCTAGCCTCGACACGACGTCCGCGTTCACGTCTGGGAGCGCGCTTCAGTGTTCGCCAGCAATGCACGAGCTCAGTTATTATACAATTTATTTTATTTTATTTAATATTATTTTATTTTGCTTTACTTTAGTTCAGTTTAGTGTTAAGTTTACTTTAGTTCAGTTTAGTCTTTAGTTTAGTTCAGTTTGGTGTAGTTTCTAGTTCAGTTTAGTTTATAAATACAGTTTACCCAATTTACAATCCACAGGAATTAAAATACATACAATTTGAAAAAATAAACCAAGGCACACTTGCTGTAGAAAGATAAAAGTGCACCTGCATGTTGCTGCACATTGTGTTTTTAATCAGAACGTATCGCCCCTGAGCAGAAGAGCATCTTGCAGAACACATTTCCAAACATAGTACTGAACATACAGCATTTGTTCCAGTGTTTACAAATCGCGATGTTTACCTATTGTCGGCTCAGTTGAGACCATCGTGAAGATATTCTTGAGTTAAAAAATTGATACAGGAATTTATAAATTAAATTTGAGCTTGACCAACATTTGAATGCCTCATTATGAAGGCTACCACCTGAAGCTATTTTTCAGTTTGCATTGCTGCACCACAGGTGTGTTTTGTAAAGTTGAAGTATCGGTTTGTGCTTACTGTGATGGCTTCTGGCCATAGGATAGTCCTGGTTCTGCCCTGCCTGTGTTTCTTTCAGAGGCCCTGGTTGCCTAGCTGGAATCTGTCTCACCTGCTGGGAGTCTATATAAGCTGGCAGTTTCAAGATGTCTCTCTCTCCCTCCCTTCTGAAAGACTGGAGTCCTTCAGGCTTGACTTGGTTTTTAGGGTTGGTTCTGTTTTGCTTGTGTTTAGTTGGCTATGGTTACGGATAGTTTATGTAAACTCACACCTGCAGTTACACATCATCCAACACACACCTCACTACTGATCATACTATGAAACATACTATGCTTTGCTTAAGTTTGAGTTGACTTCAATAAATCATTTTTTATTTAAATGGTTGTTGTGTGGACCTCCCTTCTTTGTTGTGCTCTCCAACAAGCTGGGCACAACAATACAGTTTACATCGTTATTGTCACAAGAATGATTGCGAATAACGTAACCCCAAAAATATTTTTTTGTTGACTACGTTTAAGAATTTTCAGATGAATTTTGTGCAGATTTATCTCCTAAAATTGGATCTGAATTAAATGTTGCAGATTATTTTCTTTCTTTTTCTATGATGGTGGTGTAATACTGGGGCGTTTCTTCTATTCAATTTGAATTCACTCTCATCTATGCTCTCTATGGGGTTTACATATTTTCATATTAAAAGGATGGCATTTTTCCAAGGCAAATAGTAATTAGATAAAAATCATTAAATGTTTTCATAAAATAATTTTCAAATACTGTCAGAAATAAACAACACAGAGCACATCATCTAAGCCATAAATAACTTCATTTAATATTTAATTCAATCTTAAACCCTTCAAAAAGCAAGCACTCTCAAATACCCTATTGTAAACTGAAAATACACCTACCGTATATTTGCTTTACAAGTATCACAATCTTTTACCTGTAGACAGCAAATGTAGCACTCAAAAAACAGCAACCTTTCAAGGTAACAGCTCAGCAGACAACCAGAGCTCAAGTTTGCAGGTAAGAAAGATGTTAGTTGTGTATCTTTGGTTAAGTGTGTCACTGCTTCAGAGATCCAGTCTTTGTCCAGGCAGAGGGTTGTGGTGATGTGCAGCACGAATTAAGACACAAAACCAGGAAAACTCAAAGCCTTGATCAAGTTAAACAAAATCAAAAAACAAAACACAGACATGATCAAAGCTGTCAGAAATCAGTGGACAACAGTGGACCAAGACTGGACTTGAAAAAGTACCGCCCTTTAGAAGTTGTAGCATATACAGTAAATAAATAGCTGTTGTCAAAACAACTACATTTCAAAATAGCAGTCATTCAAGTATCCACAGTAGTGTGACAGATATCCCTCAAAAGATGAACGTAACAAATTATGATTTCAAGTAGCAAATATGCAAAGATTCTATTAAATACTATATGTATATGAATCATCATGTAAAGAGCCCAGGGGAAGAGGGAAATAATAACCTCACATCCAAAAAGGAAAAAAATTACCAAACACACACAAAAAACATGCACACACACAAGATATGAAATAAAAAACACTGATAATGTATTTAACTCACTGGATTTAGTCTTGTCAGTAAAAAACATATTGTGCAGTTGTAAACACCATGATAGTCCTGCACTACCAGCACCCCTTCAGTGTACAGGCTTTACTTATAAATATAAAGATTCTTACTTTTTAACTTAGTTACATCAGATAATATGAATATTTGTATCTCCTCATAGATTGTGTGCTTGGTTAGACTGACTGAGCATCAGATATGGCTGCAGCTGGGCTCTCATGCTATGAACACACAGAGCCTTTTTCTCCATGATCTCCTCTAGCTTGTTGACATATTCCCCGAATGCCTGTAAGACAAAGAGAAGAAGAGTGAGGATTTAAAAAATGAGTAGTTACTGTTAAATGTGCAGTTTAGGAAAAAGCTATTGAGGGTTGGATTTATTCGGACCATATCAGGTTGTTGGAACAGAAGTGTCCCCTCTTTATGGCATAAAGCCTCCATCTCTTCCAGCTGCTCCCAGTGGGCCTGGACAACACGACACCTGGAGTTGGATTAGAGAGGAGATGTTTTATTCAAACAAATCATCTCTAGATTGTGAGTAATGCAGCATTACAAATACTGTCACCAAAGAGGTCTGAGCCATATGTAGGATTAAGACGTGTGAAGTACATCATCAATATCCTTCATAAAATAAAAACGAAATTGTGAGAATTGTGTTACTTACAGTGCATGATTCAAGCCCTTCAGGGTAGACGGATGGATTGTGGGTGTACTTAGCTTACTGCTCGTACTTTCTAGAATTGGTTGGATTGCATTGTTTAAATCGCTTGAGGGGTTTGAATGTACCATGTGACACTGGTCCAAGACCCTCTCTGACTGTGGTGCTGAGGTGGAGGAGTCAGGTTGGCTGCGCATGTTGTGTGCATGCTCTGTTGGCATTTGTGCGGCAACATTTGGGATTAGAGTGCGCGAGCTGGATGAATGAATGTCCTCAGAGTGCCGGACTGTTCCATGAGTGTCTTTTCTTCGATCCGTGTGATTGATAGCTGTCCTGGTGTCAGAGGTGGTGGAGCAGCGGGTCTTTGCTTGTGGCAGCTCCAAAAAAGAAAGATGAACATCTACATCCTCAGCCTCTACACGCTTCTTCGTCATCTCTGCACATGTCTGTTGCTCTTTTCCTTCTTTCCTGTTGGTATTTTTCCCCCCTTCATTCCCGAGCAGACAGAGTGAGGGGTTGCTCTGTTCTCCTTGTAGGAAGGAGGAAGTCGCGGCCTGTTGGTCCACCTGAAGCATTGAGAGGCTGAGGGGGTTCGTTGTGTAGCTGAGAGAAACTGTTTCAGTCTCATGCTGGGGTAAAAACAGTATTTTGGATTTGATGTGTGGGTGGTTTTGTACCTGAGTGTAAGATGGACGTTCAGACAGTTTGTTAAGGGGCTCAGAAGTGTTATATCTACTCTGAGTGATAGAGGTAAAGAACGGTTGAGTGGTGGAAGGAGAGTTGGAAAAAGGGCCTTTTTGCACAGGTAGAGGCGGGATGCTGGAGATGCATCTGGTATGTACTGATTCAAGAGAGCGATCCCTTAGCTGGTCTGGGGTCGGGAGTGTGTTGACCCGTTCACAGGCTGGGGAGAGAGGTCGTTCTGCTGGACCTCGCTGATGAAGGCTGTCTCTCTCCCAATCAGTGCTCCGCCCAGCTGGGTCATCTGTGGGATGGAGTCCCTCCTCACCCCTTGGTCCTCTGTCATCAGAACAACAGCTGTAAGCCACTTGTGCCCCTGCATCAGTCGGCATCGCACCTGTGACCCTCTCTACTGGCTCTGTCTCCACTGTTGCCAACCAGGCCCACCTCCTCTCTGGCCCTTCCATCCCAACTGGCCTCTTAACGTCTCTCTTTAACCTTACTTCACCTGGTGGCTCCACTGACCTCCTTTTATCACCTTCACCTTGTTCAAGTCTTCCCTCTGTTCCTTCCCATGCTACCAGCAAGTGATCGCCAACACCACCAGATTCACCACAGGCGTGATTGTCATTGCAGCCTGGAGAGACTTCAGTTTGCAAGCGAGTCTCACCACTGGGAAAAGGCCGCTGTCCTCTGTTAGCATCAGTTCTAATCTGAACTCCAGCTCGGCACACATCTAAGACATCTTCCACATCTTGATATGTGAGGGCGGAAGCTGACAGCTGGGAATCCTGTGGAAGAGGAGAAGGGGATAATGTAGAGACAGATGAATGAAGAGAGGAGGAGAATGTCGACTGTGAGAGGAGATTGGCAGACGAGGAAGAAGATGAGGACGCAAACTGCTGCAGCTGCTGGTGATACATTCTCAGATGTCTCTGCCTCTCCTTATCCTTTCCATCCAACTTCTGTAAATCTCTTTCCCTCAGCTTTTCTACTTCACTACCCATGTCTCTACTGCGCTCAACTTGCCTTCGCTGTTGTAACCATCCTCCTTCCTCCACTCTTCCCCCTTTCACGGAGCTCTGCTGGTTCTCTTTTTCTCTTTTTCCAGATGCCCTTTGAGTTAAAGAGTTTGGCACCTCCCTCTTGTGGCGCTGCTCATCTCCTGGCTTTACCAACACCAGCCCTGGCCGGACGTCATGGTCGCCTCCCAAGTGTCCGTTAAATCCTCCGCACATTTCATTTTCTCTTCCCCTAACGTTTCTTTCACTTGCTTCATGCCTCCTATGCCTCGTATCACCCGGTCCCAGCCAGCCTCTAATTGGTGTAACATGTTCAAGTCCGATCCCTTCTCCACCCATTGCACTTGTTTCCGCCTTCCATCTGCTGTTCTTGGGTGTGGAGCAGAGATTTGTGTCCCCTGTGGACGACCTGGTGTTTGGTGAAGTGGGAGCAAAAGCCTCTGGTCGTCTCCCTAACTTCTGCTTTTTATGGGGAGTTTTCCCTCGTGGGACAACACTGCTGCCAGCGCTGCTGTTGAACAGGTTATGTTTAGGGGAGGGCATCGTCTTGCTCCTTCTTCCTCCTCTAAGTCCTCCTTGTCCCCTCAACTCCTTCACCCTTTAAAAAACGAAGTAGATATAACATCTCAACTAATTTTAGTCACTGTTCATCAACACTATAGTCCTGGGTACAACCATGGAGACATAAACATTGTATTTAAAACCACTATGCAATTTAATTAAAACAGGATAAATTAAACACAAACACACACACACACACACACACACACACACACCACTCACCGATCAGCATATCTCAGTGTATTAAGTGTGTGTTCGGTCGCTAAGTTACCAGGTGAAATGTTGGCAATCATGCACGTCATTGAATCACCAACAAAGGAGTCTTTCAAAACCTAGAATGAGAACAAAGTATTAAGGGTTTATTTATCAAGCACACGATCATTAACACTAAAAAGAAATGTAAAATATTGCAGCTTGGTCTTATTACCTGAGTAAGTTTGCTTTGTCTGAACGGTGTGTGTGATTGCTCTTGATCAAGGGACCGGATACATTCTTTAAGCTGAGAAAAAAAGAAAAACATATTAATGGGAAGGGAAAAAAAATCCCACTTATACATTTGCAATACCTTCAGACATGACATCTTAACACATGAAGAACGTAGCAGGAGATTGTCTGGGTCACACATTTTCAAAATAACAGGAAAACATGCAGGTGAGGTATATGGCGCATGGGTTTACATGCAGGAGGCAGGACATAATATATTAATTCTGGAAATCAAAATGTTTTTGATCACAGCACATTGACACAGGCATAAGCCAGAAAGAACATTTCTGAATGCGGTTTATGTTAGATCTCTTGAGTGTGTCAGCATGTGTCTGTGTATGTAGCTTACAACCAACAGACTCTGGTTGATCTCAGCTCCTTCCATACGGCTCTGCTTGTCTGGGTCTTTGGTATCTGATGCCCTCTCACTTCCGGCCAGGTCCACAAACCACATCCTACAGGCACACACACACGTTTTAATAAAGTAATAATTCAACCTGCTACGTAATAAATTGCTTAAAAAAAATGTGTTTAAAGAGAAAAGAAAAGCAATTAGAAAAGAGTGTACATGATAATAAACCCACAATATGATCAAACACATGGGATGTTGACACTAACCTGCCTCTTATCTGCTGGTTTGGACTTCTGAGCTGAATCTGAAGCAAAGCATGGGATCGAGAGGAAAGTGGATTTACTCCGCTCATCCCCTGCGTACGCTCCTCTGTACCCTGTGAAATCACCTTTTTAGGGAGGACAGGAGGAGGAAGAGGGGGAACATAGAGATGTTTCATGAGATTGCAGTGGTCAGGATATCAAAACAAATCTGGCACAGATCAGCAGTCCTGATGTGATCGATTTAATCCACCGAATAGCGAATACGGTACTATTGAGTGATTTAAAGCAATAAAATATAACATTCAGTCAGCCATGCCATTTTATTTTTCTTTCTTTATTCTTTATGGTAGATCTCTGATTTTGGAATCAAAACATGTGTTCAAAGTATGGAGTGCTGATCAGAGCACCAGGTCTGGACAGTGCAGCAGGAATATGAGACGATTTTAAAGAAAGAGATGAACCTGCAGCAGGGAGCTGACCGAGTCCACCCTGACGTCACGCAACCCTGCAATGTGGACCACCTTCTGTCCATCCTCCCTGGCGAATAACCTAGAGACAGATGAACCGAGGGTGAAAGAATAAAATTAGTTTTTTATATTACTACAAATATTAAGAAGAGAATAACCTAGTTCCCTTAAATGATGATGATGATGCTGCTAAAACTATATGATCCTTAAGGGAAGGCAATTGTTAAAATCATATAGAAATCTCTAAATTCAGTATTAACAAGTATATTGAAAATGGTGGCTGTAACACAAATAAGCAACTAATAACATTTTCTTTCATATGTACCTTCAAAATATATTATATATCAGTGTACACACACACCTTTTCCTGTGGTCCAACAGGTCATACAGCTGACCACAGTAGATCTCAAAGAAAGTGACATACACCAGCAGGGGAGCGAGCGTGTGTGAGGTGGACAGGTGTGCAAAAATGTCCCGGACTGCAAGTGTGTACAACCCCGGTTCCCCGGCGGATGAACCCAACATGGTGTGAGTCTTCCCTGCACCTGTCTGGCCGTATGCAAAACAAGTGGCCTTGCCTCTGTGGAACGCACAAAGTAAAAATATATGTGGTTAGGAGGCACAGATTCTCAGAGACACACAGCAAGCTAACATAAAACTGGCTTCAGGACATTCTGAAGGGAAGGAATTGAGTGTGACAGCATATACACCTCAGTTTGTAGCACTACATCATTGCCAACCTACCCATTGAGCATGTGCTGCACCAGAGGATATGCTGTTCCTTGATACACCTCCTCGTTGGAGCTCTCCTCTCCAAAAACCTGGTCGAAGTAGAACCTGTGCTACAGGGACAACCGACAAGGTAGCCTTATCAAATCTGAATAATCCACCCTTACAGTTTCAGTAGTTCATGAAACTGAACATCATCACCATTTGACGTATGACTATAGATATATGATCAGAATATAGATATATGATCTCCACATCTACCTGTAGAATGTATTGTGTGAGATCCACCGCTTCTTTGCTTTCATGAACAGTTACACACTCTCCACCTGAAGTTGTGACAACGTCTGCTTCTCCTCTCCTGCTCTGTGCACGTGTCAGAGGTCTCTTCCTCACACACACGCTAATCCGCTGCTTCCCTTCTTGCCTGCTACACACACACACACACACACACACACAGTAAAAATCAGGATCGAAAGTAAACAATGCTCTTATACAAACTTTGTGCAAAT
Organism: Pleuronectes platessa; assembly: GCF_947347685.1. Lineage (NCBI taxonomy): Eukaryota > Metazoa > Chordata > Actinopteri > Pleuronectiformes > Pleuronectidae > Pleuronectes > Pleuronectes platessa. The sequence goes on along the minus strand of NC_070629.1, from coordinate 18,804,619 downwards.
ATCCTAAAACAAAGAGACACAATCACATACAGTATGTAAATCGTCAAAAGGTTGACATGCACAGGAAACCTCCCCTCAATGATTGTGTTGGAGCCATCAGTATACTTTCTTTCATTTTCTGAATGTGTTTCATGTTCAGTGGATGTATTTAACAGCTGCACCTGAACATGTCTCCACTGAGACATTCATTTGTTAATCAGGAGCAAGCAGTCAGGACAACACAAACCACCTCCACTCACTTCTTGTTTGGAGCAGGAGGGGAACTCAGAGGTAGTCCGTAGTTGTAGCCAGCGGTTCTCTTTGATTCATAAATGGGGGTTTTCTTAGCCATGGATCCTGAAGCCCCATAACTGTGTATTTCTCTGGGAAGTGTTTCCTTCTTAGAGATTATTTTCCTGTCTTTGTGCCCAACTGGTTTGCCATTAAACGTCTTTGATGCCACTGGTGCAGGCCTGTGTTTCTGTTTGTGGAAGAAGACAAACGTTGGTGATAATAGGGTGTCAGAGTTCTGCACTGCAATTCCTCCTATGGTGTCTCTCCTTGTGTGTTGATTTGGACGACTATGTGCATCTGTCCTGTGGTTGTTGTTCTCTTTTCCGCCACATTTCACAGCTCTCCCACTGTCGAGTTCAACCTGCAGAGTTGTGGCTGACCCTCTGCACTGGACTGGTGCATCATTTCCCATAGGACTGGTGCAGACATGAACAGATCCTTTGGGATAAGAAAGGTGCTTCTGATGATGATCAATGGTTTCACAACCAAAATCAAGCCGTCTGCGAACGGGACCTCCACATCCATCATGAGTAAAACTACTGTCCACTACACCATAGCCTTCGTCCCCACCATCAGCACCAAAATCATCATAACCATCTTCATATTCAAGACTGTCCAGGTCGAGAGTTTTGATCATTTGGACCAGATGGAAGAGGCGAGTCCTTTCCTCCATAGTGCGGATTCCCAGGAGGGGATAGTCCTCCATGGTCAGTGCTGTGAGGTGGACTGCACGGCAGACCCCCATGGAGGTAAACCTGACAGCAGAGAGGCGGGGAGAGTCAAAGGAGGGGACTACATCACATTTTGGATGTTCTGTGGGTGAGTATTCTTACCTGGCATAGTGGTGCTGCAGCTCAACCGCTCTCAGACACTCATTCAGGCAAAGTGTCATTTCTTTCCCTTCCTTCTCTCTCTGTGTTCCTTTGTCTTTACCCGACCTATCCCGGGAGTGGCACACATGTCGGTTTAGTCTCTCCATCGGTCGGTCACAAAAAAAAGAAGCATGCAAAAACTGACTGTGCTACTGACGTGATTCTCTGCAGCAGGCTGAACTTGAATAAAACCAAATAACATCAGAAACACAAACACTACACGCGCTCTCTACAGCAGCCACACCACTTTTAACAAGACCATGTGTCCCGGCTGTTTTCCCTCCCTCAGTGATTTCTGTCAGAGAATGATGGCCAGTTGGGGGGTCACTGTGTCATAACTACCACACTGCACCGTTGGGGGCACAGGACACTGGTATGATGCTGAAATTTGACACTTGGTAAGGATAGAGCCGGGGCAGCACGGTGCAGTCATGTCACACATTTCTGTATCCTAGCAAATATGATAAATATAGCAGACACAGGCAAGCAACTGTTGCTTCACTGGCTTCTACAGCAGATTGGCTGGCAGCTGTAATAGTCCCAACACATGAAACTTGAGCGAGATCCTCTTTATATAATGGAAGGTTTTCATATATGTTTTAAAAATATTTTGCTCCTATTAATAAAGTTACCTCTTTCATCCTAATCTTTTTAATCTATTTTATTTAGCTAGAAAATTGTATTAAACTGCTTTTTTTTAATTTTAGTTAGATAGTTAGTTAATTAAACTTGATTTCAGACATGTAAGTCCATATCAGTTTAAAATATAAAATAACAGAATAGAATAGCAGAAACTATAGACTAAAATCTTCACAATCTACAAGCACATTGGAATATAATCCATACAGAGCAAGGGCATGTCATTCTGTGTAATTCCCTCTTGGGACCCCATGCTCTGTCTGATGTGGCAATTCTCCAAACTGAATTTCAGAGTGGCTGCAGAGCATCAAGTAAAGGGGAAGTTGTTGTTGACACCTTTGCCACTGGAGCAAATAACCCACAAAACAAAATCAAGAAATGATAAAGGTAACTGCCTGAATCTTATAGCTAAATAGTTGTTAAGTATGAACTGGCTAAAATGTTTGTAAAAGGTTTTTAAAAAACTGAAAACTTACCAGATTCCCTGCAGACTTGTTTAAAAGCAGTAGCGTGTGGACAGTGTTTTGATCTGAACGAGCTAAGTGAGGAAACATGAAGCATGAATTTTTCACAGAGCAGTTTGCTTGAGAGGTATCACCGTTTCCGTACACGGTTGGTCTCCATGGCGACGAAACCGGTTCCGGAGTTGTGTTTTCCCTCACGTGAAGTGAACTCACGTCCCGCTGCAGCCCATCCGATGGTGTAAATGTAAAGAGACAAACATCCCGCTCAGCATGAAGGGAGAGATAATCCCTCGGAGGGTTTAATGCCCACAGACACAAAGCCTCCTCACACTAACCCCATTAGACATTTGTCTCCCTCAGCAGCGCGAGTTAAACAGCAGCTCCCCCGTGTGATCATATTACCGCTGATATGCATGAGGTGCCTTCACTGAGGATGACAAAAGCACAAATAATTAACATTTGAGTATTAATTAGAATACGTGTTCATCCGCCAACTATCCCCTTGACATCAAAGAGGCTGCACCAATTTCCACACACCCAGATGCCAGTCACTCAAACAGATCTGACTTCTTTTTCTTCTATATGCACAAATTATTCCCTGGAAATGTCAAACAAACATTCTATAAGTTAAAGGTTTAATGTGTAAGATTTAGGTGAAAATAATCTACTGGCAGAAAATTGAACCATAAAAGTGATTTTTAGTGTGTTTTTATCTAAATAGTATGAATTTGTGTTTTCTTTTCTCCAGAAGGGCCCCATTGAAATACTTAATATTTAAAGGTCATTGTGTCTGTAAATGTCCCTTTGACTTGTAAGGGTCTGTACGAAGAAGTTATCTATGTGGCCTTTAGTTCTGAGAGAGGAGGGTTTTATACGTTGACAGGATCTTTGTTGGAATTATCATGACACCTGAACCAGTATCCAAATAAATGATCTGGGGATGGATGAACAATTAAATACGTACTAGAGGGTCACAGGGCCAACTCTGCTTCATAGAAAATGTGTTTTGTCTGAACAAATCCAACTCTTTACTTTATTTAGATGTGTCCACAGTGTGGTTTTCACACCAGACAAAATCACACCTTCCAATTCTTTACAAAATAAGAGTCACGGATATACCGCCGGAAGTTGCCACGAGTAGCTTTTACTCTGAAGGAGAGCGGTCTCTGTTTCCGTCTCTGGGTTTCCTGCTTGGTTTTGAGTGTCTGTTTGGGAACTAGCAGGAGAGAATGAACCCTGCAGGATGGTCTCTGCAGAGAGGACCACACGAACATTCAAAGAGACGAGGTTAGTAGAAACCAGGATTCACAAACTTAAGTTAATAACATCAGACCTGTGATAGTGACTGATCTCAGCGAGAAAACCCAGCTAGTGCTAATGTTATGCTAGGGGGTAGCTTGGCATCAGTCTCCTGAGTTGTGTTAGTAAAACAACAGTTAGTTATTGTGACAGATGTAGTGAGACTTCATCTCACGTGATGTTTTGATGGTGTTTTCATTCATCACTTTAATTCTCCATGACGTTAAACTACATTGTCTTTATACTTATTGAATTCATGCAGTAATTACTATTTAACATCATTTAAAACATGGAAATGTCTTCTTCACTTTATAGTACCCACTTTCACCCATGGCGCGAAATTACACACTTTCCTACACCACAAAGTACTTAAAATATAGGTAATAACTCTCATATAGAACAAATGGAACAAGAACATGATAAGAACATCCACGTCACAGAACATACAAGTCTCAGTTTAATCTCAAGGCATGCTGGAAGACCTTACCCACCTCTCCCCCCCCCCCCCCCCCCCCCCAAAAAAAACATGCTCCAGTATTATTAATGTGTTTATTTTGGCAAAACTACAGTAAATACATTTTACCTATTTGATATTTCCAATCATTCTATAATTAAACACTTTACTGGTAAACTATATATCTTATAGTTTAAATTGATATTGCAGATACATACATACCTTTTGTATACTTTCAATTAAAGAAAAATGCATATAGTAAGTGATGGAGGGGGGATTTCATAATAACATTCTTTTTTAAAGCCACGTGGTAATGAGGAAGCTGAAGGAAATGAGCAGGATTGAGACTTTTTTGCATAAACGTAATCAATACAATCTTCCTATTTTGCCGATTAATCATAAATTACTTTAAACTATCATGTTATTCATTAACAGGAAACCAGCCATAAGAAGTGAGCACCATGTCCTCTATGGAGGAGACTTGTCGGAATTCCTCGTCCCCTCCATTGTTGTCGTCGCCGTCCTCCTCATCATCACTTCCCTCCGTGTCCCACTTCATTGGGAAGAAAGAGGACATCATCAAGGCAGGACGAGTGACCAAGCTTGTGAATGGATGCAGAGATGTACTGGTCCTGTTCCACCAGGGGCAACTTCATGCTATGGACATGCGCTGCTACCGTAAGCTCTGAGCTCTGTTTGTGTTTTCATAACAATCCTCATACTTCTTTGAGTGTGATTTGTCCATTTTGATGCCTATTTAGTCTGGCTGTTGTGTAGTGCATTATATTTTATGGCTAAATCTAAATGTTTAACTCCTTTTTAAATACATTTTTAACGTTTCATGCACCTGCAAGCCACTTTGAATTGCTTTTGATTTATTTGAAAGGTTCTATATGAATAAAGGCTGATTGATCAACTGAGCAGTGACACTTGTTTTTCGAATGCCAGATTCAGGTGGTGCGTTGGAGCATGGAGACATTGAGGTCAGTTTCCTACTAATCTGAATATTGAAATATTGGAATGCTACTAAATGTTATCTTTCACTATCACCATATTTCTGTGCCACCTTTAGGAGTTTAATGGACGACAGTGCATTGTGTGTCCGTGGCACAAGTACAAGATCACACTGGCAGAAGGGGAAGGGCTGTACCAGGCTGTGGACGATCCTACAGTCAAACCCCTGAGAACACGTTGGCGCTCCAAGGGTGTCAAACAGAGGATTCACCAGGTCACAGAAGTCAACGGGGATGTATACGTAACGCTTGATGACTCCATCGAGGCCATTGAGTCGGACGTTTACCAGACTGAGAGATACAGGACTGTCTTGTTAAAGGCCCAACCAAATCCCAAACCCAAGAAGTAGCCAGATACGGAAAGAGTCATTGATTATACAATCACCAATACCTGAATATACAACCAAAAATACCTGAAGGTTTCAAGAACAATATGGTACTTTTCCATATATCTCATGGACCGTTCAAAATTCTTTACAATACTAATAGCATCATCCAAACTGAGCATGTATATGCAGCACTTTGTCTATCACTCCATTCACACGCTGTTGGCACAGGGGCCCAGTATCTTTCTTAAGGAAAGGCAGACTGGAGGAGCCTGGGATAAAACCCACCACATTCTGGGTAGTGGTCGACCCTCTCCACCTCCTGACCAACAGCCCTCTTTACACTGCAGACATTGATCAAATCTGTAAATATTTAATTTGTAAATGTCTGGCCTTCAAGGACATTTTGAATGGAATATTGGTATTTGAATTGATTAAATGAGTTTGAGATTTTTTTAATTTTTTTATAGAAAGATTATTTTTAACCAACCACAAGTTCCTTTTATATAGTTGATGTCCTGATGGGATTTTGTCATAACTCCTTACAAAATCTCTTTTTTAAATTCCCTGTGAAATACTCTCTTCATTAGTTCATATCAACTTGTGTGTAGCAGTGAAAGTACAAAATGGATCCGCTTGTTTGTGTCTGGTTCATTGAGGTATTTGGTTCCATCTTATCTAACGTGAGGATTTCCTGCTTTTCACTCTCACATGTCATTCTTTTTTTTAAAGATTATTTTTTGGCATTTTATGCTTTTATTGATAGTTTTAGAGACAGAGTTGAAATGGGGCAGAGAGGGGAGTGACATGCAGAGAACGACCGCGGGCTGGAATCGAACCCGGGTCTGCTGCTGGCCGAGGCCCATGGGGGGGACGCCCTACCAACCGAGCTAAGGGCGCCCCCCTCACATGTCATTCTTAGTTGAAAACCTTTGGGTTTGTAGCTGGTGACAAAACAAACAACTTGAAGATGTTGCTTTAGGCCTTGGTAAATTACAAACTGTGTTTTAACAATTCTTTGATTTTGAAAAATAATATGCATAGATGTATATTACAATCAAGCATTTTAATACTGTGTATTTAGAAATAAAGATGATATATTTTATATTATAAAACATTCCTTAACTTTCAAGGCCCTGTACAACCAAACAGATGTTTCAGTCACCGTGTATATTCAGGTAACTATACATAATTGCTTGTATATGGCACAATACATTTCTATTTTTTATTACACTAGGAGAATATTTTGCGGATGTATCATTGGTGCGGGGAAGGGGCTATGTTAGTTTTATCCTGTTCGTGATGTTTTATGATGATGTTATGGAAATAAGCTTTTACTATATCAGTTTCAATATGTCCAAAGACCTAACATGATGGAGATGATTTGATGCATTGGTTTTTAAAATGTATTATCCCCCCCAGACCTATTAATTTATTTACACAATGTGGAGTAATCCTGGTCCACACTCCTTACCAGTTGGTGGCGGTATTGCTAAACAACGTTGTTTGACATAAGCAACAAAACAAAAAAGAAGAAGCAGAAGAAGACAATAGCGGAAGTATACTAGAGAGTTCCTGCAGGTGTGGAAAATATTTTCAAGCTAAACTGAGTGTGTGTTCAGTGATGAAGTTGATCATATAATGTCGGAATTTAAAGGTATAACGTGTAAATCTCCAAATCAAAGATGAAGGCCAACACAAGATAAATCTCCTGGACAGCGGCGGTGTATTACTTTGTTGTTCTCCCTCAGTTCCAGACTTAACATCCTGCTGTGATGGCTTCAGGTAAAGTTGTGTGTCTTGTGTTGTGCATTTTAAAGTGTCAGTGAGCTTCTCGGCTAAGATGCACATGTGTCCTTAGAGGAGGAAGCCAGTCTGCTGGTCATCGTCGTGGACGTGAATCCGATATGGTGGGGCCAGCAAGCTCAACGAGAGCCGCAGGTAAATACCGTTAGCTGTTAGCTTGTGTGTTACTGTAAATCACATACAAGTAAGTGTGTGGGTGGGTGTTTTGTTAAAGTGCAGGAACAACAGCCCCTGTCCTCCTCTTGTCTCCGCGCAGTTCACCTTGTCCAAGTGTTTGGACGCAGTCATGGTGATGGGGAACTCACACTTGGCCATGACCAGGGCCAACAAGCTGGCTGTCATCGCAAGCCACTGTCAAGACAGGTAACTTTTACACTGGAGGAGAAGAAGCGATACCCGTATCAAACCACTTTTAAATTCACTAGATTCAAGTTCTGGATCTGCACACACTCAAAAAGTATCAGTTCACTGAGTTTTTTTCATAAATATCCAAGAATTATCTTGTGAGAAATCAACCAAAATGTTTAAAGGTGCTGCATTTCACTATATAAAAGAAAGTGGAAAAAACAGGATCTTGAAAGTGTTCTTCCATGACCCTTACTGCAGCCTTCCCTCTAAGTTTCATGGTAATCCTTTTAGTCGTTGCTGCTTAATCCTGGTAACAAACAAACATATGCAGATAAAAACAACCCAGGGATGAACTTGCAGTGTTTTGCTTTTTAGTTTTCTTCTTCTCTCCTTCCTACTTTTGCTTCTAATAGTGTACATTCAAATGGCTGTATGGTACTTTAACTTATAGTTTTGAATATGACTTCCTCCACTACCAGTTTCCAGGAATGTAGTGTAAGCTGTCCTCCTAAATTTAATGTTTTGCTTTAATGCTGCTCACAAGCTCAACGGCCCCACTTGCTTTATTTCAGTCACTTCCTGTATCCCTGTAAGAGCTGGAGAGGCGAGGACAACTGTGGGGAGGAGGCCCCCTCCAGCGGGGATGGAAAATATGAACTGCTTGCAGTTGCCAACAACCTCATCGCTGAAGAGATCAAGAATGTTATGTCAAAAAGTAAGTATTGTAACTTAATAAATGTTTTTGCTGCAAACATAATGTACTATTCTCTTCTTTGTGAGATGTTCACTGGCACTGTGAGCTGCTGCCGATCCGTGAAGTCTCATGAGGCGCTTTGTGTGATTGCAGCTGAAGTGCAGGGGAATTCAACGGACACTATGTTGGCTGGATCTCTTGCCAAAGCTCTCTGCTGTATCCTTTCAAGGAAACCTCTTCAGATTTAAGTTTTCATCTGAAGGATGAACGTTAGGACAAAATAAATACTGTTGACTACGGCTTTACGCAATAGCAATTTTTCTTTTTACGATTGTAGGAATATAACGATGGTATCAATTATAATGGTATATATATAATGGTCTCAATGAATTGGTTTCTTTTCTGTCTTTTATAGTAAAGTCTATGATCTATTGTTGCTGAGAAGTGTGCTGCGCTGGTTGTATTTGAAATGTGCTCATACTGAATGTGTCGGAGGAAGAGTTGTTTTAAAAAAAGGCAGATTCTTCCCTGCTTGAAGATCACTTTGCTTGTCAAGTTAGAAAAAACAGCAGCATTTTTGTCTTTAGGTTGTGAGACGCAAAGCTGTTTACCAATTTTCCTTTTAACATTTTGAATATTCAGATATTCACAGGGTGTCCAAGGAGCTGGAAGGTAATAATTATATTTACATATCAACCTAATATTGATCTTCATTAGATATGTTTCCGTTCAACACACTGAAATTCATTTTTTCTTTTTATTAGCTGGGCAGGATATCAAATCAAGAATACTGGTAAGCCTCTAATAGTCTAATGAAACATGAGTCTTTTGTTCACCTCACTGAACACAGCTTCTCGGCTCATTTGACTTTCCAGGTGATCAAAGCAGCTGAGGACTGTGCCCTCCAGTACATGAACTTCATGAATGTGATTTTTGCTGCACAAAAGCAGGTAAATGTGGATCTCGCCTTTGTTATTTCATAGGTATACATGTGTCACTTATTTTTACGTGGCTTTATTTTTGTTTTCTCAAACAGAACATCTTGATCGATGCCTGTGTATTGGACTCAGACTCAGGTCTCCTTCAGCAGGTACATTTTTACAGCCGCACTGCAATCTTAAAGCACAACACCACATACTGTCCCATCGCTGAACCAGACAAGAGTAAACTACTAGATGCACCAATCCAAGCTTTTCAGTGATGATACCTTTAGTTATCAGCTGACACTGGGAAGGACAGATCTGATCCCAACGTTAAATCAATAAGTTGTACAGCTTACTGTGTGCAGGACACCGGGATCATTGTTGGCAAAGCAAAAGGGAACTACCAACAAACTGCTGACCCGTTGATTTAGGTCCTATCCTTCTATGTTAGCTCTCCTCTTAGCAAAACATACACACACTCAAGTAGATAGAAAAAAAAATAGATGATAGTTGATAGTTGTTCTATGATCATAGATGTACGATCCAGCTCTTTGAGTCTGTTTCAGGACCAGTGCTTCCCTATAAAGGAAAACCAGGGGTGTGATCATGATGTGACACTTTTGACCAGTTCTATCTGTTCTAATCTGTACAAAGTACCGTTTATTTTACCTTCAGCTGTTCCCGCTCTTTTCAGGCTTGTGATATAACAGGTGGATTGTATCTCAGGATACCACAGAAAGTTGCCATGGCCCAGTATCTTTTAGTGAGTACACAGTCGTGTTTTTATACAATTCAGTGAGAACAGTTTGTCTTTTTTAAATGTGAAAACAAATCCCTTATTGTGTTGTTGACGGTGTTTTCTTAGTGGGTGTTCCTCCCCGACTCGGAGCAGCGTTCCCAGCTGGTCCTGCCGCCGCGCGTTCACGTGGACTACAGAGCTGCGTGTTTCTGTCATCGCAATCTCATCGAGATTGGTTATGTGTGCTCTGTTTGTCTATCAAGTAAGTTCAATCCACGAGAAACGAACGTGTGACCACAAACTTGATCATTTCTCTAAAAGCTGCAGTTAGCATTTGATTTTGTGGTGATGTTTTCTCTTGTCTTATTTTTAAGTATTCTGCAACTTCAGCCCCATCTGTACAACCTGCGAGTAAGTCTTGTTTTTTTAATTTACACCACCTTTAAATCTTTAATACAAATCATTTCCTCTGGATAGAATTTGTATACACTGGGCATCATGCAATGTGGTTTCAAACCTGTATTTGTGTGCATTAATATGATTTTTAAATACTTTTCTTGTAGGACTGCCTTCAAAATTCATCTTCCACAGATGGTGAAGCCCAAAAAGAAAAAACTCAAGCCTCTGTCATGATTTTTGGTGGGATTTCCCTGAGTTCATTTCTGTTTTTATACTCAGATTGTACTATTAGATATGTTACAAGCATCAATGAAGCCCTAGAAATGTCTTTGAAGCAACACAAACATATTGAACATGTTAACTTGACCCCAATCAACTGTTAGTACTCATACAGGGATGCCAATATTTGATCATTGCATATTTGGCACACAGTTCAGTCTGAAACATTTTTTCTGCTTTTGTGATTGTTATTTATAATGACGGCTATAACATGCACAAACTGTTCACTCAGTCTACAAGTTTACTGAGTTAATGCTTTGGAAAAAAGTGACATTGGGCCTTTTTGTGATGTTAGTTTTCTTTTTAAATAAAACAAGTGTATTCTTCCATGTTTTGTTGCAGTTCTTTTTACCATGATCATGCAGTCCATACAAATAGCTCCTCACATTCTTTGGCCCTTTTCAGATCAATTATAATCTGTTGAGGTGGAAGTATCTGACGGTGTTCATTGTTCAAACAGGTGAAAGGAGATTACTGGACATTTTGGAAATAATTCATTTGAACAAGATTCTCTGATTTGTTGTTCTTGTAGAACATCAGACGTGTCATATCTTTACTAAGAGTTGAAAATAAACTGTCATTAAAGACAGGAGAGCTTCTAAGGTATTTTCAGGTTTATATTTATTCAGGATGCTGATTCTCAAACAGAAGCCAAGAAACACTTATTTTTTTGATTTATCCTAATCTGTCCTTGTGTAAAGCAAATGGTTTCAAGTTATAATTAAGTTGAAAACTGAAGCAGATGGAAAAATTCTTTAGTATTTACAAATAACATTTGAAACCATCAAGTGGTAACAGGTGGTGGGAAGAGTTTCACATCGTCACAGTGATCACCGACGGATTGGAACAATGTTGCATCTGAAAAAAAAGAACAAGAAAAGATTGTGACTGACGTGAACCGCTTAATACTTATAGGTTTGACCAGTATCACTATATGTCAACGTACAACATGTGCACAAAGAGAAACATGTTGGTTTCACTGGAAGCTTTTCAGCCTCTTCGATCATGTGTGCTCACTGTTTTCAAAATCGTATAAACACAGCTGCTCTACTAGACTCTTCATCTGTGCCAGTCCAAGCATGTGACTGTGATAACGTCTGCAACACTCACCCCAGCAGACCTCTGCCAGACCATCGCTGTGGAGTCAGGCTCATCTGAACTTTCTGTTCATCCCGGATCACTGAGACACGTAATGGTTTCTGTAGATGGAAATGACATTGCAGTTTACACTCTCTTCAAAAAGTGTTCAGCAAGATATGACAAGTCAAGGCCAGTACTACATAAGGCTGGCAAATATTTAAAAAAGTACTTATCACACAATTACAAAAAGATGTGATAATTCTGATGCAAAACTGTTAAATTTAAGCGTTACATACATCATTATAGGACAAAAATCTGGTTTATAAATATGCATTATAAAAATTCTATAATGAACAACAAAATCCATGGATGACTTCTGCAGCTTACCCCTTCACTGTGCTGTACCACAGCAGCAATATTCTGGAGGTTCTGAAAGTTCCCTGTGTTCACTGAACCAAACTCGATGACTTCATCACCAACTCTGAGCCCCTTTGGAAACGAAACAATTAGTTCAATCACAGGAACAGATCAGTTACTTTTATGGTTTATCTACAAACAAGTGTACATCACATTACTCACAGCTCCAGAGGCAGGTGAGCCATGAGTCACAGCATCCACAAGTGCGAATGGAGGAGGCAGCGTGACCTGCTGATCCATCGCCTCCCCCTGGGCCTCCACCTCATCATGGACCCGCTTGGCTTTCTCTCGAGCATGCAGCTTGTGCAGGGCTTCCTCGATGTCTGCCATGATGGACTTGTGATCATTCTGTAGGCCTGGAAGTAAAGGCATTACCTGTAACATTTCAGCAGCTCAAAAAGAAATCATGAAGAAGTTTGTTTATAAACAAGAGAATTTTAAAAAAGCAGCGCTGCAATATTCAGGGTATTCATCGCTCGACAAAAGATTAAAAGTACTCTTGAGAGTCAATAACTGGTTTCAGTCATTAATCAGGTAAAAGTGATGATCTGATAATCTTTGGGTTTTGGTTGGTCAAAATGAAATAAGATAATAAAAAGTCATGGGTGTGTTGTCCCCATTTGTGCTGAGTGTTGTTCTGGTGTCTGTGTTAAGTTTATATTGCGGCTGCTGCGTCCGTAAAAGAGTATTTGAGGTGTACTTTAATTTTCAGTTTGGTCCATATTCCATCCACTAACATGGAGGAGGCTTGATTTATGACCTATACTGCAGCCATCAACCAGGTGATGATAAACATGCTTCGATCTAACCTTTGGGGGAGCTGGTCTTTCGTCCATCTTTGTATACAGTCCATGTTCATAACTAAACACTGTACGATAACAACGTGATGTTCACAGATAAACACGCCTCCATCTTCTTAACGATCGTCACACTTTCATAGTATTGTTATTATTATGATTGTGTTGGCAGGTGGGCTGTGCTGCTCCATGGGAAACCCAGTTGTCACCTGCAGCCACAGAAAACACTGGAAACAACTACAAACAAGCAGCAGCTTACACGAGATGCTGTGTCTTGCTGTTCTGATCTGGTAAACATTCACATCTGCCCGGGGGAAGCCCTCCTCGTCGACCAGGGGCCCTTCAACTCCGACACCTTGCTGTGAACACACAGCGAAGAGAAGAACAACAACACAGGGTTTAGCTAACCACTGCCTCAGCTAGCCTCGGGTTAGCTCTGTTGCTACGTTGAGTTGCTCTGCAAAGCGGACTTACGTCTTCCAGCACGTCATAATACGCTTTTATCTGCTCCTCGATGTCGTCTTTCTTCTTCATGAGGCTTTTCACATCGTCCATTGTTGTTTCAGAGTTTCCAGAAGGGACTTCCACTGTCATCTTCATGGCTGCGCTACTTCTGGTGACGCGACGTCCGGGTACAAGAGCGAGCGGCTTCTTCTTCTTCTTAATAGCAGTTTTAATACTTTGCCGCCCTCAACTGGTGTATTAAAAAAGTGGAGGCGGTTGAAGATCTGCCTCCAACTCCCAGTTCTCGGGCCCTAAAAAGTATTTAGGAGTATTTAGCACTTGTGCAACGACTGACTTCAATTTGACTTCAGCTATTGCTGCTTAAAGAGATATTCAAAGATATATAAAAAAAATACACTGGTTATGGGATAAATAGTGTATCTATCATATGGTTTTAAGTTTTTTTTCAAATTCAAATACCTACTTAGAATTTTTGTATTAACATCTATACCCCATCCTTCACTGAAATCCCCATTATCCAGGCCTCAAGTTTCCTCATCACATGTAAATTGGATTAGGATTAGCTTCATAACTTGTCATAACACACTTCCAGCGGATGCAACACATTCCTGAGTGGAAGCACCGTCAAATGATAAAATACTCACATACTAAAAAGTCATGAACACTTGCTCATTAGTTGTAAGCAATGAGCATTTAACGATTACTATACAAACGTTTTACTATTTGACTCCTGGTCGTCTTTGCAAAGCAGTGAATCCCAAAGACCACCCTACCACACACACAAAGTCATCCTTCAAGTCTTTATTTAATTATTAGACACAATATTTAATCATACCATAAGACTCTTAAATTTCTTCACACACCTTTTAACAGTTGTTAGCAACACACAACCACCAACCATAACCTGCATACTAATACATCTGGTGGGATGTGTTACACATTGTTTTTATATCACATTCTTTTCATTTATGAACAGACAGTGAATGTATCACATTGAAAAGTTACACAGCTATGAGAAACATGGTTTATTAAAAGACACCTCCCGACTTGTAGTGGTCATCAACTGTCATCTAGCATTTTTCTGTAGAGAATTTTTTACTTCACAGCAGTTTTCTTTATATATAGGCACATAGTGAATGTTAAATAAGAACCCTTAAAGTGTTAGGGGACATCCCTAAGTGCTGTACCCTGAGTTCTGGCTACAAACTGGAATGTGATTTAATGGCCTTCATCCTCAAACACAAAACAAATACAAATATTTTTTTACCACCTGTAATACCTATTGCAAAACATTTCCTTCACAAAGTTTTCCTTCATCTGGCTTAGAAATCCCAGCTCCCTAAAGTCGAAACCTGTGCAAACATGGCATTGGAATATAAATGTTTGTTTTATATCCTACATAATAGGTTAATGCTGATGATGAAAAAAGAGTCAGGTGTCAGATTAGGTTATTTTGTTATTGTTGCTAACAGTCGGTATCTTTTGGACCTGCATGTAGATCAGCAAGCACCAGCACCGACTGGTCTTTGTCATCCCCTTGAGGCGGCGCACTGTAAGATGTGGATGACAAAACGTCTGAGAGCGCAGCCTGAGCTGTTACCTCCTTCTGTACCAAAGCAAACTGTGCTGTTGCCTCATCCAGTTGGGAATGAACTGCTTGAACCCAGTTCTGAAGCTGAACACTAAGAGAATCCATCCCCTGGTGCAGCTTCTCCTGTCGGCCTTGTAGCTCCTCCAGGAGGTGGTTTGTGTCACTGGTAGTCTGCTGCCTTTTGATTCCTCCAGGAGGAGCACGCCGATTCAGCATGTAGCTTTCGAACTCCTCTGGACTGAGGTTTAGTGCCGGTCCATCCAGCTTATCAATGAAGGCCACAGCGCAAGACTGAAACAGAGAGCGTGTGATCACCCAATTAGCTCCACATCTAAACATTTTTGTTTTAAATGCATCAGTGTTGCAATATTTACAGAAACACTGCTGAGATGTTGGAAATGATCAGACAGTCATCCACATTCACTTCCATTCATTCACACTTGACTCGTCTCTCTCATTGGTTCCAGTAAGTCAATTATCAGGGTGGCACCGCGGTTAAACCCGCCCGAAATTCCTGTAGTCCGAGCCCATCTTAAGCAACTCTTGCAGGGTAGACAATCCGCTTCCACTTCACACAAGCACACACGCCCAGTGTAGTTGAATGGTAATGTGGTAAGCGTGTTCAGGTATGTTAGTATGGACAGAGATTACTTCCCGAGTCAAAACACTTGAGATGATTTTAGTTTCATGGATGTAGCCCATGATACACAGACTGATGTGGTGTATGATGGGTAAGTTTGCCGTCTACTTACCAGATTTGTGAAGTAGTAGCCACTCTCTCCTGCCATCAGACTGTGAGGGAGACCAAACCGAATCACGTATTGCATGTTAGAGTGTAGCCGGGGTGGGTTGGCCTTCAACACCACATAAATCAGTCCTGAAAGGAAGTCATCTGCATTAGCAGGTTCACTGCTTGAGTTGGAGAGTGCCTCGAAGACATGCTGACTGCATCTGCACACACAGGCTAGTTTGTCCTGTGGCGCTCGTTTGGCATCCATTTCAATTATGGCTATTGAAAAATGTCAAAAACAGCATATTAGACCATTTAAAAATGTTTGCAGCATATGTGAAACTTTCTCTCACAGGTAAACACAAAGACATGGGTTTGGGGAAACAGCCTAGCTGTGTCAAACCCACAAACTCTGCCTACCAGCTCTTCTAAAGCTCACTACTTAGTAACAATGACAATGCATCGTTTTACAGTGAGTTACTTAGACTTATATTTAACAAGCAGACATAAAAGTAGTACCCATCTGTTTATTTATTTATTATTTTTCACTAATCAGTATTACTCAACTTTCTGGGCCCCAAATGGTTCTTCTTGTCTTTAGCGCTGTCATATATAATTTGTGATGTTGTCAAGGAATGTTTGTGTTTCTCTTCAATAAAAATAAGGTTTAAAAAAAGAAGTACTACCAATCTTCTCACCTAACTCCCCAACAGAAAACTAATATGACCTTAAACA
Organism: Pleuronectes platessa; assembly: GCF_947347685.1. NCBI lineage: Eukaryota > Metazoa > Chordata > Actinopteri > Pleuronectiformes > Pleuronectidae > Pleuronectes > Pleuronectes platessa. Next base: position 18,788,276 of record NC_070629.1, on the reverse strand, counting down.
GTTCCCTCCAGCACTGACTCTGTGTATCACCTGTTATAGCAGGCAGAAAGGGGTCGCTTGTAACCGCAGTCTGTTTATCAGGAAAAGGAACACTCAGCATCTGCGGCGTAACCCAGTTCAAGGAGCTGCAGAGTAAAGACATTAGGTGTCAAACAGTCATCACATATGTTTTGCTAGAATAGAACTGACTTGAATATAAGAGTTACCGTATTCTCCTCTGGAGAGCCAGGTCCTTCTGTTCATCATCACAACTGTCATGACAGAAAACCCATTTGTGCAACCGTGTCATTATAAGCTTCTCTACGTGCTCCATTATCTGAGTGACCTGAGCCTCAGGAAGACCTGAAAGCAAAAAAAGTAAACACTCAGATTTCAGATTCTTTTCAGAATCAACAGCCCCAAAAAAGTGTGAACCGAAATGTACTGACTGTCAAAATATTCTGCAAACGACTGGAAGAAATCCTGCACGAGGTCCGACTGTTTCTGTACCGGCAGATCCTGTGAAGATGATGAGAAGCTGTGATCATAAAAGCTCGGATATTTCAAAAGAAGTGTAATGTTAATCTTTTAAACAGATAATTACATGGTAAGCCTCCACTGTGTTGAGAAAAGCTGTGCATCGGGACTGCAAGCGCTGGGAGGAAGGGCTCCGTAGGATTTTTAGGAAGCCGGTGAAGTCCCCAGGCTCAAGGCTCTGGTATGCTTTTAATGCATTTGTTTGACTTTCAGAAGACTCTGGAGGAAGGAAGAGGGGATGGGACTCCAGATAAATAAATGAAATGTTTTTAAACGGAAATACGGTACTCCGAGTGGTGCAGAATGGAGAGCGGAGATATCTTGGTTCATTTTTTACAGCATTACCTACAGGTTGGTTTTGCTTTGGGAACATACAGTAATGAAGATGCTACACGACCCACATATACAGGATGCACATGGAGCCTCGCTGTCCATCAGATAATGAAGGGACACAACAGCTTTTTGACTTGTTTTGCTGTCGGTACATAAGTGCAACGTGAGTAAAAGAAGTCCCAGAGGTTTTCTAGCATGTTCATTTCCAGAGTCACGTGTACCTTGACGTTTTGGAGGCGATGGGCTTCCCCAGAAGAGTCTCCTCATCGTGTTAATCCGATGGCCTTTCTCGATGCTCTTCTTCTCCTCGAATTTGGAGAAGGTGAGAGGAAGGCCATCATTTCTCGGCCTACAAGGAATAAAGGAAGACCGTTGTATTAACAAAGAATCACAGATGTATCTGTTCATATATATCAGCAATGTTTTATATTCTTTAATAGTAGCCATTACATATCCAGTTGGTGCCAAAAGTACTAACTCCAATTAACGCATTATACAGTTATTGTACTTTCATTTTCTCGTTGACTAATTTAATTGATATGTGTACCCCATCATCATGTGTTGCTTTTTTACATGCTGTGATAAGAGTCCGTCTTCGCACTGACACCATTACGTCGAGGTCTGTGGTTGTTTTACCTCGTGTCTTGTCTCTGGGCTCCAGCTGGACGGGCTCTGTCTCTCCAGCACTTGGAGCAGAGGCCTTGCCATGCAGGGTTTCCATAATACCCACAGGCACTCTTACAGAGCAGCTCCTCCTTAGAAACTCTGATTCCTCTTTGCTTGTCAGTCCACATTGCGGAGCGCTCACTTATGCTACTCCCACCTGTTGGATTATAATATTTCCATTTATCAAAAATTCCACGTAACTATACATACCATATATGTAGGTCTAATATAATTCCTTTGAGCAGTTGGAGTAAATCTCAAAAGCTCAGTGTTCAAGGCCTGGCTCTGCTATATTTGGCACATAACCTCAGGCATGTTTACATCGGACAAGGACACTCAATAATGCAATAAAGCATTAAAACCCAAGCAGACTGATTTTCAATGCCTAACCTCATGATTGCTATATATATTATTTGTTTGTTGTCTGTCCTTCTGCCTTCTCTGAATGATCTCTCAGTTGCCAGATAAAGCTGTTAATTATTGAATATGTTTGTTTATCTGTCCATCTTCTGGGTCACTGCTGTTATTGCACAACACCAGAGACACATTGGATGCTTTTCTTCTCCTTATATAAACCCCACAGTGATTTGTCAGTTTAATAGGTACACTTGGCTTGAACTAATGAAGTCTAACACAACACCTCTCAAACAACTTAAACATTTAAACTGAACATTATAATGGAGGCTTTACTGTAGGAATGGTGTATTAGACTGTATTAGATTTAGCTCTGTTTACCTGATAACGCAGCAACTGTATTAAATCCAAAACACCTCATTGCATGTTATCAGGTGCCATGTCAGCGTCAATAAAAGTAGGTCGCAAAAAACACTTCCAGTTTCCATTCAGAACAGGAAAAGCTTTTTTGGTTAAACTGATTTGATTCGACTTCCTGTCGAGCTCATACACTCACTTGATGGAACAGGATAATAAAGCAGCATTTCCTTTGGGCCCTCACATGACTGATTCACTCTGACACTGCTTACTTCTTCAAAATGTGGAAACTATTCCTTGAATATATGAAACTGAACATATCTGCCAAGCTATGTAGCACGGGGGTTGATAAACAGGATGGCTGCCATTATGATACTTTGACAGCTTTGCGTTTTGGTTTTCTTTCTCTTCCTTTTTCTTTAACATACTGGTTTAAATATCAAGCCCGACTAAGGATTGTGATTATGATATTATTATGACTAGCAAAACAACACACTTGACTAAAAAAAATATCTTGATTTATTGTAGATGTAAAAATCGTTCACTTTGACATATTTACGTATTCTACTACAGCTTGAGTAAACATTAATTAAAAACATCTGGAAAATATAATTATTATTTGTATATTAATACTTTTTGTGCTAATTTTCACTCAAATAATTTAGACATTGTTAATGTTTCTTTAAAGGAAACTTCACACTCCTTCCCCTTAATCTTTCATGAAGCTGCTTAACAGCTTTTAACGTCCATTAGGACATTTTTGCTGGAACATTTCTGTTGAGCCTCGAGTCAAATGAAAAACTATTGTTTAATAGAGAAGTTCTCTCGGTTTGTGTGTGTGTGTTGTGTCGGAGCCCAGCTGACTGTCAGCTGAGGGGATTGGAGATAAGAGCCAGCCGCTAACGACAGCTAGCGGCTCCAGCTACAACAGCGACAAACTCACGAAGACACGATCACGTCCATTAAAAAAAAAACAGCTCACCCGTCAGCCGGTGAAACCATCATCAGCTTCCTCCTCTTCTGAAAACACGTTTCCCTCGCTTCACAGCGTCGTCACCGTCAAAAAACTCCTCGTGATGTTCCGAACAACGCAGTTACTCCCCCGAACCTCCGCGAACCAGACACGAGAGTTACAACAGCTGTCAAACTGAGGTCGAGGAGGAAAACTCAATATAAAAGTTGAGCGGCTTAGAAAGCTTAGGAGAAAAGGTGACGTAGACTTTTCAGACCGGAGCGACAGGAACAGCGTGAAGGTTTGGTTCAAGTCACCAGCAGCGACGTTTCCACACGGTAACGACTTTTCAAATTAAAAGTATCGCGACTGGAAGAACTGACTCCGGACTTTAAAAACGATATCTTATAAACGATGTTCCATTACCTCTTTCTTTACACGTAACACACATAGACTGGGTAACACATCACATCCAGTGATCACAGCGAGTGTCCCGCTTTCTGCTCATTCAAGACCTTTATTTGACTCTTATTTTGGTAGTGTACCTTCACCCTGTAAACATTGCGCTCTAGTGGCCATCTTGTGTAGCCACACCATTGTGGTTTGATAGTGATTTTTTATATTCTATTTATATCTATTAATTGGCATATTTTAACAAATGTCCGTATCAACTATATGAATCAATATAATAATGTTTGTGTTAGACTTTTAAATGTTATACTTAAAGCAGGTTTACCCGTCATTTTTTTTTTTACATATACAAAATCAATTTTCCGCAGAGCATATGGATTATGTTGTAAATATTGAATAAAGTGTCTTTTACATGGCTTTAGACGCGATGGTAACGTCCTACATACTGTTCTTTGTCGGCTGCCATCTTTTAAGTGCATGTCATCGTCTGTCACAGCAACCTGAGCTGACAGATACCACTGTCTGAACTCGTGTCTTGCCTCTTATTCACCGACTATATTTAAAACATGTGTGCTTTTTAATACTGAAGATTGTTGTGTTTTTATGAAGACAATTCCCAGATTGCAAACATTTAAAAAATCATTGAAACATACTAATAGGTACCTTACCATTTGTTATAAAGGGATTTGATAACAACTGGTAACTTTTAGTAACTGCAACATATAATTAGATGCGCCAAGGGTCGCTTATGCTGATATAACAGTATGGCAGATTTCTGGTAAAAAAAAAAAGGTGAACTATAGTCGAAAATCTAGAAATAATTATTGATTTTATCATATAAACTCCTCGGTTGAATCAATAATGATGATTTTAATACTCTGCGTAGTAAAGCTAAGTCGTGTTGAAAGCCAAATGTTTGTGTTTTCTATGTGATAAACATATGAACACTCGGGAATTTATTTTAGGTAAAACTTTTAAATGAAAACTTTCATGAAGGAGAAGTTTTGTTTGGTTCAGTGGTGCTTTTAATTTGAAAGTAATCACCGGAAACTGCGTTTTGGTCTGGCTCGTTCTCCGTTGGGTTGTATCTAGGCAACGATACGCTTCACATTCACGTTTCAGATTGTGAGATTTAGACCAAACGGTAAAAGTAAAGGGTTTTAATTTCATTTTCATCTTTAGCCGTTAGAAATAGTCAAATTATACAACTGAACAGAGGTGATTTCAGATTAAGACTTTGGGACATTTGATAAATATCGTAATTTAATGACTTAACCGACATAAACGGTTACTAGCAGCAATTTAGCGACCTCAACTTGACAGAAGAAGAGATTCAGGAAGTCTTAAAACGTGAGGTGCGGTCAGACATCATGTCAGATGCTGAGGAGCTCGTCACAAGCTGGGGAGAGAAGAACAAACAATCACAGGATGGAGATGATTATGATGAAGACGAGAAGAAGCAGAGGAGCAGCAGTGATGAAGCTGAGGAGAGTGCAGGGGTCAGGGGAGAGGAGACGGAGATGACCCGGCAGTCTCAAGTCTACAGTGCAACCACTGACACACTTTTCTCAAAATCTCACACCAGAACACACGCACTGGTCAGTATGTTTTTATTTGTTTATTTATCCACCTTTAAGGTCCTTTTGAGATACAACATCTCTTCTGCACAGAGCGCTGGTTCAAATGGGAGACAGTGTGATAAAAAGGGTTTCATATCAGGACAGATGTACAAAACAAATATACAAAACACAGCAAACAGATATAAAACAGAGCAGTCATACAATTGTATAGCAAAAATGAATTATGGGAAAAGAAATATGTTTAAAGCTTTGGCATTGTTCTGTGTGTCGAGTTCAGCCCATGGGAGTTAAGTCTGAATATAAAGCCTTTAAAATATTACGTCAAGGAAGTTTCATGAAAAATGTTCACCTCAAAAAAAGGTTTTCCGAAAGATAACAATGATAAAGGCTTATTTTCTATCCATCCAGTCACTGGAATGGGTGATTGGGATGACTCCTGCACTCCCCGTCTTCAGTTTACAAGACCACGATCAGTTGGTGATTCTCTACGCGGGAGCTCACATCGGGATCATCTACAACCACACGTCAAAGACCCAGCACACACTCCAGGTACAACAAGTCTCCAGCAGAGACAACTCCTCCAGAAGCAGCACCGAAATATATCTTGGAAGATAATGATATATTTTGTTGAATGAAAACATGCAGGTTGTTAGTAACAGTTTATATACTAATTGTAATAATCTTTTCAGGGTCACTGCAACCCCATCTCATGCATGTGTGTGAGCGAAGACAGACGCTGGGTTGCAACTACAGAACGGGGGACGAAAAACCTGGTGATGATATGGGACTCCTATTCTGGGTAGCTCTTTATCATTCTTACATTACAGCAGATTTGTGTATTTTACCTTTGCTCTTGGTGGTAACCACATGTGTGATCATTCTTTTAGAATTCCTGTGCAGACGTTGTTCGACTGCCATCCTGATTGTGGTGTCGTTGCAATGGCGTTTTCAAAGGACACAAAACATCTGGTAACCCTCGGGGCTGAAGATGTTCAAGTGAGTATGATGGCAGGTTTGAATGGACAGATGCAATCAAACATTTCAAAAGAAAATCCTTTGCGGTCCATGTTGATGACCAGGAGGGTCTCAAGAGACTCTGTGGGCTTTTGGTAGAAAAGATGAGGTCTTGTCGGGGGGCTTTCTGACCGGGGTGTCATTGCAGTTCTCCTGTACATAGCCAAACAAATCATTTAAGGAGCTTCTCATTAAATTGTTGTTGCTGTGTAATGTAACTAACGTATTCTGCAATTGTTGGGGGCCCCAGCGATTTCCTGCTCTCCCCATCCTGTTGCAGCGCCCCTGTTGATGACATATTAGAACCAAACACTCACAAATCTCATTCAAATGCTATGTCATGAATTCATTACGCATTTTCGAAGCTTAATAGCACTTTGCGTAAAAAATTTAAAGAATGATAGTATGTAATCTTCTATTAAATGGTCGACATCTCAGAACTGCACAAAAACAGCTTAGATTATTATTGTTTCTTGTTGGATTCGACAGTATGAAACATGAAATGTTATTGAATAAATTCTACATCTGTTTATAAACTGTTAACCCTCTGACGATCTTTTCACAGTGTTTGTGTGTTTGGGATTGGACGAATCAAAAGGAAAAGCCTTTATGCTTTACTGAAATCAATCCTAAGTACGGTTATCAAGTGAGTCGTTTGGCCTTCTTCTAACGTTAAATGGATGATAACTTAATGGAGAAGCCATTCTGAAGATCAAATGTTAAATGTTGGATGGTTTTTCAGGAGCACGTCCTTTTCAACCAAAACGATAGCAATCAGCTGCTCACCAACAGTGACAGCCAGGTGCTACTTTACAGCAGGGTAAGTCCAGATGTTTCTTTATGTTGAAATCTACAAGATACGCCTGTGAAAGATGTATTTTATTAATCATCTGCTCTTTTTTCAGGCTCAGGGAGATCTGCAATACGTTGCCCTGAATTTTAAGAAGGTAAAAATAAATATCAATTTTACACAGAAGATGTTAATGAGTCGTTATATATAGTTTTTCAGTGACCTTTTTTGAGAGATATTTTACAGTTTCATCTTGTCACTTCTGCAGCTCTGTGCCGGCGGTGGAAGGGATGCTTCTGTATCACATCCGTCTCCTGCTGACCTTTCTCAAACTGTCAACAAGGCTGCCAGGTTTCCGAATAGGTGTGTGTTCCACTGTCGGAAGCCTCAGGTCCTGGCTGCCACTGCAGCTGGGGGGCTTGTGGTCTGGGACGTGATGAAAGACATGAATGAAAACCAGACAGTCCCTCGAGACCGAATCAAGGTCATCAGTCTTCAGAAAGATCCGATCACTGTTCTCGCCATAACTGACAGGTAGCCAGAAACCGAAAGACTCAATGATGCTACCTTTTGATTGTTGCTTGTATTAACTTGGTCTCTTTGCATTTCATATCACAGCTGTATAGTAACCGGTGACACTCAAGGCGATATCAAGTTTTATAATGACGAATTCCAGCTCGTCATGTGGTACGACGAATTCAACCTGGATACTATTGTGTCCATTTCCTTTTCCAAAGAGTGCACAGAGGGTTTTTTGAAGGCCTGCACTCTGGAGGCCAAACCCTACATTTTCAGGTATCAGAAAAACAAATATATGTTTTTACACTCTACTGTTTTAGGGGTTATACCCAAGCTGACTGTTTTCCTTTCTGCAGGAACTTTGTGGTGTCCACAGTCAGCTCCAGAGTAGTACATGTGAATTCACAGAAAAGCATCCAACAGATTCTGCTGAGTGAGGACTGTGACCCTGTATATGCAGTAGCCTGTCACCCCAAACAGCCAGCTGTTGCGATGGGAAACCACATGGGTATTTTAAGAGTGTGGGATTACAACAACAAAGTGATCATCTGCAGAAGGGTCTTTGCGACAGAGAAGGAGATTCTGTGTGTCACTTTTGATCCTCAAGGTGAGTCATATGCTTAATCAATGGATTTGCAACTGGAATGTCACTAGAACACAGAGAGCATTCCCTCTCCAGGGACCAACGATCCCCTCTTGAGTCCACATTAAATTCACTAGATCACAAAATCTCACACGCTCATAAATATCAGTCCCCTAAATATGCCAGATTTTATCAGTGAAGATCAATTAATTATTCTCTGAAAAATCATGAAAATGCTAAAAAGTAGCCCCGTCTCACATTGTTAAAGAAAGTGTGTGGGGGGGGGAATCCTGAATCTGCCCCCTGATCGGGAGCTGTACCAACATTTAATGGGTTGTTCCTGACCTGGACCACATCCTTCCACCAAGTTACATGATATTACATCCAGTATCAAGCAATCAACATAACTTCCTTAGCAGAACAAGTAACAAACTCACGTTAAATATAACCCGTGTTTCCATGCTGCTGCTTGAAGTTACAATTTTTTTCATTACATTCTGCAAAAATGCAATGTGTCCCCTTCTTTTTCACTGAACAGGATCCTACCTGGCAGTTGGATTTGGCAGCGGCGCAGTTCACATACTGAACTCCAGCACTTTGAAAAGTGATCCCCAGGAATGTTTCCATTTTGCTAAAGATGGCATCCTTCACATCACTTTCTCCTCAGACTCAAAGTATCTTGCCACTGCAGTGAGTTCTTTATATTATCGAGTGTAATAAAGCTGAGTGTAGTAACGGCATATTTTGTAGAAAATATATTTGAAATTATAATTATGGATAGCAAATATGTAAAAAAGAAAATTAACTTTTTATAAGGTTTTATGTTCTTGTTCACTGTTAGGATGCTGGAAAAACAGTGACAGTGTTCCGCCTGCAGGCTAGAGAAGGTACTTCACCTCGTTGGATGTACCTGGGCAGATACCGCTCCCACTACAAGCCCATCATAGACCTTCTTTTTGGGATTCACCTGGACAGCACCCAACCGAGACTGCTATCTCTGGGGATGGACCGTCGCCTGGTGAGTCTGATGTGATGGTGAACTAGCTTTGTGCTTCGTAGTGCTGTTCTCTATTCTCTGTGCTTTTGTGGAACTGAACAATAGGTGGAGTACGACTTGGAAAACTCTGAAGTGAACCATCTCCTCATTTTAAGCTCTGAGCGCGTCGAGCAAAGTGCTGTGCCAAAGTGCATGACTTGGTATCCTCCGTTGACGGCAGAGCAGTTCCTTCTCATTGCCTCAGACCAGTACAAGATTAAGCTTTTCAACAGCACGAGCAGGATGTGCAGGTCTGTCAAATAAACTGTAATGATAAGATTGTCCTTATCTAACTGTTGTCACTGGCATTTAATGGGAAATGTTGTGTTCTACAAAAACAGACAAACTCTCCTTGGCCCAACATACGACTCTCCCATTAAGAAAACAATGGTTCTTCCCAAGTCGAAAGAATCTGAGACAAACTCATATTACCTGGCTTACATCACAGAGGACAAGGTAAGGGCTAGAATTTGTTAGTAATAATTTATCACTCTCTTTATTCTGTTTTATATTAATTATCATACACCATTTATTTAAAAATCAACATGGGTCTCAGTCTAAAATAAGCTTAGGCTTTTATTTTATCTTATCGACACAGGCAAGTCATTGTTTATGTCAAACTAATCATTTTGATAATGTTTTGGAAACCCTGGTAACTCACACAGCTGATAATATCCCTAAGTGTGATATCTGTTCTCCAGGTGGGTCTCCAGATTTTGCCTGTTGACGGGAACCCCTACAAGTCCAATGCTGTGATCTGCCACTCGACAGGGGTGTCTTCTTTTGCCTGCTCCTACGAAGGCCGATTTGTCTTCACTGCAGGCGGATCCGACTGCACTGTAATGTCATGGGAGATAAGCTTAAAGTAAGCAATAAAACATACCAAGCACGGTAACCAGAGGAGATGCATGAGCAGTGTAATCACGTTTCATTAAAACAGGACCTCTCTCTTGTTGTGATGCAGTGCTTTGGAAGCAGCAGCCTCATTGGGAGGAAAGGACATGGATCCTTTTTATACCCTTCTAGAAGGAGGGAGAGACGGCAAGTTCTACAGGGTGAGTCAAACGTTTACCTTGTTCTCTAAACTGATGAGTAATATGTGAAATAAGAAGCATGTGTCCTATTCCCTGATAAATATTGTCATCAAGTTATAAAATATATTTATTTTACATGTTGATTTACACAACGTTAAAAAGATTCTTATTTTCTGAGGAATGTTTGCCCTGTGGTTTTTTCTCATTGTATTGCCTTGTACAGATCAGTAACCAGTGCTGATGGAGCACGTTTTCTCGACACAGTGACAGATCAGTTGTGCCTGTGTATAATACCTCCTGTATAAATCTTCCATCAACTATTATAAATCAGTTTGTTTTGATGGTGAAATGATAAGTTCAACGTTGTCATGCGCAATTTCTTTTAATTTTGATGGATGGGTGGATTGGTGGAAGTATTATATTATGGATTGGCATGGAAGTGTAAAACTATGAAGTTGACTGAAAAGGTGATTTTAACTTCTCATTGAGTTATGAGTGTATAACAGTCACTTCTGATAATTTCTTAACCCTAGATTCTAAGTTTTCTATGTTTTTCCATTTGTAGGATATGGAGGACTTTTTCTATTTCTGCCAAGTCCGTCATCAAGGCACTGACTCAATGGAGCAACGTCAAGTGTCGACCAAAATCCCCCTGTGTGAGGTCCCTTCTCTGATGAGAGCATTGACATATTACCTTACAGAGCAAGAGGTAAAGTCAATGTAAATTAATCCGACAACGATAACATCACGTAAATGCAGTTTTACACCTCAGACCTGCAGAATGCTGTTTTATTTTCCCTCAGATAGAAGACCTGCAAAATGAAGTCAAGTTCAGCAAGTATGCAGAAACAGGAAAATATGTGACTGACATTGACCTGGAGGAGTTTATCAAACTGTATATCAACCATCGGCCAGCCTTCGGCATTGATAGACATCAGCTCATCCAAGATTTCCATGTCCTTGGTAACCAGGACAGTACAGGACGGCCCGTTCTGCAGAGACATAAGCTGCTAGAATTTCTGCAGGCTCGAGGTACGCTGCAAGCTCCTCCCTCTGGACAGGGTTTGTTTTTCTGTTTTCAGCTGTGCCACTGACACGAGACTGAATAAGGAATCCATCCTCTGTTACAGTTTCTATGTTCAAAGCTTGTGTTTCGTCTTCAAGTCCCACACAGTCCTAATTCTGATACTATCTTTGACAGGAGAACACATGACAGAGGATGAGGTGGCAGAGTGTTTCACTACACTTTTAGGTGTCAATGAAGAAGAAGATGAAGAAGAAGAAGGAGAAGAAGAAGAAGAAAAAGAAGAAGAAGAAGAAGAGGAAAAAGAAGAAGAAGAAGGAGTAGTAGAAGAAGAAGAAGAAGAAGAAGAAAAAAAGGGAGGAAAAGGAGCAGTGGAACACTCTGACATTCATAAATCTAAAGGTATTTAAAAAGACAAAAGTCCCCCACAGTCCCAAAGTTAATAATTAACAACAGCAAAAAAAACATCTTCACTTTACCGTGTATGTGTGTGTGTGTGTGTGTGTGTGTGTGTGTCTGTGTGTCCAGGTTGCAATTCAGAATATTCTTTGGAGTTTGCAATTCCAGAAGAGATATCATTGGAGACATTCACAGGCCACATCCTGGGCTTCTCTTCCCCAATAGAGGAGAGTGGCAGATCCTCGTCTTCACAGTGATGAAAGCAACAAACTATCTGCTCGTTCAGAATAAGTGGTGTTGACGACGAGCCTCAGACTCTTCCCTTCCCTTTCTTGCCCTAATACATACTCTGGCCTTTTTATGTGTTTGATTTTGAATAAAATATCAATATTAAGTCAGATGTTTTTGTAAGAAATATTATAAAGGAAAATGTTAAACTAAAGTAAGAATTTTAACACTTATTGAGTTTTTGGCTTTACTGCTTAAGTTAAGGATTGGAACACTTGTCCCACCATTGGTTATTACAGTAAAATGTGTTCATACAAAACACCATACAAACACCATCAATTATATCTTAGCAAAGTCACTGAAAGATTTTTATAAATTTTTTTAAGAAAGAGAGACAAAACAACTTGTAAATACCAGACTCATCTGGACTGGTCTCTTAATTTATACCAGTCATATATTTCAGGGGACATTTTACTGCACATTGAGTAGTTTTTAAAGGTTCAGTGTGTAGAATGTAGTGACATCTAGTGGTGAAGTTCCATATTGCAGCTGGATACCCCTCACCCTCCACTTCTAAACATGACAGAGAACCTGTGGCGGCCTGCGTAAAGAGACCCAGCTCCATGTGTAAATATAAAGTATTTAACTATAAAGGGCTCATTCTAGGGTAAAGAAAACAACAATTTGTACAATGTACATGAAACACACTAGTGAAAAAACATCACTAGGATTATGTTATATTAAATCTCTGCGAATAGATCCCTTTCACCGAAATCTTACAAACGGAACCTTTAATACTCACATAAGTTACTTTTCTACTTCAAGTGAAAACTGTGAATGCAGGGCGTGCACTTGTAATGGAGTACTTGTACTTCAGGAAAGGATGTGAATACTTCCTTGGGCACAGGTTGTACACTGCAGCCTGTGAACTGGTCGGTGACGACATGTCGATCCTCGTTTGTTTGGAGTCTTTTGGTGGGTGGGGCTCTGACTCTGACCAATCAGAGACGCCTCCGCATAGCAACTTCCGGCCCCGGACGGACAGGAACAGTCAGCTGGTTCCCGGAGACCCTCCGGAGCACAACAAGTGAGCTGGGGCACTAATGTCTAACAGAGGAGTTTAAGCATGAGGACGCGGGACCGGGACGACACGACACGGCCGCAAGTTGACGGGCCTGAATGAAGAGTCCACCGCGTCGTTGTCACACCTCATGAACGGAATAGTTGTATTGTCCTAGCTCGCTGGCTAACGTTAGCTATTTGTCCTGAGAGTAGACCGACATGGCCACTGTGTCTCTGCGGCAGAAATACCGTCGCCCGCCGGCGAAGCAGGGGCAGGACGACGACTCGGACCCGGAGGAGACACACCTGGGGCTGCGGAGGATGGACGGCCTGGAGACTCAGATCATCCACAGCGGACACTTCATGGTGTCGTCGCCCCACATCGAGCACCCGCCGAAGAAAGGCTACGACTTCGACACGGTCAACAAACAGACCTGTCAGACGTATCACTTCGGGAAGGCGAGCATGTCGCACTTCTCCATAGACGCTTCTCTCACCAAGCTGTTCGAGTGCATGACCCTGGCCTACAGGTGACCCACTACACACATGAACACCGACTCACACTCATCTGTGTCCAGACTGTGTCCAGACATGTGTGACACTACAGTCACGAGTCGTCTCTTCCTATAACTTCCTGCCTGGTTGTAATACTGCAGTTTCGAGAGAAGTGCTCAGGCTAATGCCATATTAATACCATCACCACACTGGGGAAAAAACACACCCACATCAACAGCAAAACGTATGGATTAAAAATGTCACTGAAGTAGAGGAAAAGGATTATTATACTTATTATTTAGCTATTGAGATAAAGCAATATATTGGTACATTTCAGGTAAGATATAGTTTTATCTCTACGTGGGAAGTTTAAAATCTCATCTGATTTAAGGTAAAAATATAGGGCTGGGCAATAAAATAATATCAATAACAATTTCAATATCATTTGATAACACAGGTCCAATATATATTGATACATTGCTTGTTCATTGTGCTATCCAGAGTACACATACTAGAAATTTTTATAAATTTTTATTCCCAAAATAATTAGTCACGTAAACTATGATGAATAGTTTAAATACATGTACAGTAATAAGGTTTTCCTTTGAAATGTAGTGGATCAAAAGTAGAAGAGAATGGAAAGATTAAATTCACCACTCAAGTAATTTAGTGTGGGACTCTGAAGACACGGCCTGGTGGAATACAGATCTTTGTACTAACTTAGGTTGGAATGAGTTAAACAAGTACTGGGATCAGTGTATAATCTTTCTCTAGCTTTGAGAAACAATAAGCCGCCAAGAGAGTTTCCATGTGCCTTGTGTGATCTCATCAGACAGATCCAACACCATTCTTTCTCTCAGGACCAGGGAAATAGTCTCGTTTAACGACGGTGCTCGGTTATCGCCGGCAGGCACAACTCCAGACTTGTTAAGTGACATTGAAACAAAAGTTGTTGTTGTTGAGCTTGTGAAGGTGAACAGACGTGTAGTGATATCTCTCCATCACTGTGTAACCAGCTATTAAGAGAATTTTGGTCACGAGTCCAAATTTAATTTTAGAGTGTGTGAGAGAGGATTGTCATTTGGCATCCTAAACTAACTCTTATTATTTCTGAAACTGGTCACCTGCACAAATATATCAAATTACCGTCTCCTCTGGAAATGTGTCACATGGATATAGTTACAGATAAAGATCCTTTTAAATCAGTCAACTTCATTTTGTTATCGTCATTTAGTCTACATAACTATGTTAAACTCAGAGAATGAGCACTTCATTGAAAGGCTCCACAGCAAATGTTTAGAATTTGTATTTGATATAAATTGGTAATGATTCTTAAGATGTCGTTATCAAACCCTTATGCCAAAGAAATTCAATTGAGGTTTGATATGTTACAGTTTAACCACAAACTCTATTGCAAATAACTATAAATACATGGAAAACCCAAATACAACAAAATAAAAATTTAAAACATAAAATATTAACATAAATGAACATATTTTCTGCATTATTTATTAAGGTAAAGCAGTACCATTGTTAAGATGTATAGTATTTGCAAATAAGTGGGGGTTCAATGCAGTTGCTGTGCAGATGCAAACACAGATATGAAGAGGTAGGTTGTAACAGAAATATGAGGCGCACATTACCCAGGGTTCTCAGTTTATGGCCGTAGTGTGGCTGAAGTGTTGATGCAGAGCCTGTTGTTCAGGGGACTCCCTATGACTTAGCAGATGGCCCAAACTTGGACTGGTCGTAAAGACTTTTTATAGACCAGGAAAGCACCACTACTGCTACTGCTCCGGTCACTAATGCTGAAAGTAGTGGCTGGTATTTTTAAACACCAGAGAGACTTTAATCACAGGAACATCGGTGCTTCTGCAAAGTTTTCCTTTACAACACTGACTCTTCTCTCCTCATGTGGCTACTTATTGGAGCAGGTTTATCTGCTCACACGCTGTACTCTTACTGTAATAAGCACACAATGAATCACGACAAGAAAAATGGAAAGGCAGGAATGACAGACTGTGAGAAAGACAGAGCAGGAAGGATGGACAGAGGGAAGCCACGAGCCTTTGAGTTCCGACAAGCATGGACTTTATTCATGTCATTTTACATTTTCAGGGTCGGTTCTTATTATTGTTGTAGGGCAGCAGCATTAATACAAACCCAGCTGTTTATTATTGCCTGTTGACCCCCCTGCTAAAACAGAACTGTTTATTCTCTGTCAGTGAACTGACTGTCCAGGAATGTCTGTGTGCTGATATCATAAATTGCACATCCTTTGGCCATTCGAGTCCATGCTGATGACCTCCAACGTCCTGTTGTTTGACATTTTAGTTGCACGGCACACGTGTATGTGAGAACTGAGGATCCTTCTCTGTTAATTTATTTGAACTCATAGTCTCCATATTCATGGTGTTAAACATCATTTAACTGCATTTAAACAAACTTTTTCTCTATGTGACATTTTTATATCCAGACTTTGGGCCATGGTCAAGCATCAGTATTAATGCCAAAATCATGTCTGTATGGTGACATTAGTTAAGATTCTGACACTTCTTTCTGCAGGTGATGAGTCACTAAATATAGATATTAATATAGAACCAATCTTGTTTTTTTATGTCTGTATGGTGTGCAAGCTATGCTATCAACAAGGGGCTGTTCCTCTAATAAGAGAGATCTGTTATCTTTGAAGGTTTTTGATTGTTTACTTTACTTACTTTTGATTGTTTCTTTGGGTTAAACTATCACCTTTTGGTACACAAAATGTCCCGTCTCTCCAAGAATTTTTCATTGATATTCATCTTGCCTTTTCAGTGGTAAGTTGGTTTCTCCAAAGTGGAAGAACTTCAAAGGTCTAAAGCTGCTGTGGAGAGACAAGATCCGCCTCAACAACGCCATATGGAGAGCCTGGTATATGCAGTGTAAGTTCCATACTGTATCGCTGATTTATTGTACACATGTCTTGATTAGTATTTAGACTAAAGTGACTTGAATTGAGTACCCGACTCGCCGTCCAAATGCAGCATGCTTGAAGACTTCAGGAACAGAACCCAAGTATCTGTTGTCTGAAGGGGAGACGGTCATCAATCTGTAGTTTTTAGAATCATACGTTTACATTTCAGCCAATGACGACAGATGCCTCAAAGCTTTATATCTCCTCTCAGGTCACAGTAAAGTGGGAGTTTGAACCTGACCAGAGTCAGTGTTTTTCCTTATTACAGGGCGGTGCAGCTAAAAAAAAAGACAGTACATAGGCCAGCCAACATGACCGAACCCAAATATCATTTCATAGTTTTTGTCCGAACCAGGCCCCGCTCGTCGGATCCTGATGTGTCACCTTTATAATTTCTGAAAGTATTTAAAAAATGTTTCAAACTCGCTGCAGTAGTAAAGGTTGGTTTACATGACACAAGCAGTTATGTGAAAGCGACTCTCAGCAACTCTCATTCCTGTCATAAAAATAAACACAAACTAGGTCAAGCTTTTCATGACCCGATGACCTGCTGTTCCGCTTGTCGGCAAAGATATTCCAGCTTTGTCACCAGGATAAAAACTTAGGGACAGTACATTTCTCAGCTGTGAATGACTCTTTTTTTTTTTTTTTTTTTTTTCTACTCTAGATGTTGAGAAGAGGGAGAATCCTGTTTGTCACTTTGTGACTCCCCTGGATGGAAGTATGGAACTGGATGTCCATCGTCCTGCAGAGGTAAAGACAGAAACTGGAAAAAAAAAAGATCCCAAATCATCCTGCGGATTGTTATACGTTTAGTCTCTCAAACCACTGCTTGTACTTTAGCTTTATGTTTCACTTGTCACTTCCTTTTCTTTATGCTGTGTTTGTTAAGGACTTTGGTTTAGTTCCCATCTCTCTCTTTCTTCTGCAGGCCAATGCCACAGAAGGGAAGTGTTGGAAAAGAAGAATTGAAATTGTGATAAGGGAGTATCACAAGTGGAGGACATACTTCAAGAAAAGGGTATGTTTTTTTTATTATTATTACTGTATTGTAATATTTTAGTTGTTTTGTGAATATGTTCTATTTGTTTAATGGTTTGTTAATTTTGTTCATAGTTGCAGAAGCACAAGGATGATGACCTCTCAAGCTTGCTCAAGGTATGGAATACTGCATCATGCACAACCCATAAAAGTGCTGCTATAGATAATCACAAGCATTACGATCAGCTTCTGTTTAACCGGATGTTGATACTAAAGGAAATAACCCATGCTAACAACGTCACCTTCACAGTGTTGATGTGCTTTTTAATAAAAGTACTTTTGTTCGACTGAGATTTTGAGAATACAGTTGTAATTGTAGGGGGCAAAAAATCGAATTGAGAAAAAAGTCATAATATGAAGAGACTCAAGTAAGAGCCATATTTATATTTGGAGAAAAATAAAAAAGAACAACGTTTGATCAGCAAGCGGATGAAACCAACAGTCGAGCACTAGCAAGCATTTCCTTCGAACAAAAGGGCAACTTCCTCTAAGACTGTGTGGTTCTTTCTTTTTAAAAGACAAAGTTCCTTGCATAATCTTTTCAAACCTTAATACTTAGGATCACGTGGTGCTGCTGTGCGTATAACTTAACAAATGATAACTTAACAAGACGCTCCACGTTCCACATCTTAATGCAGGAGACAGACAGGCTGATGTTCTAATATCCTAAAATTACGACTTCATTCACGTTATTTAATGCCTTAATTCTCCATTTCACTTTTGACTGCTTACACCTAATGTTCTAATTGTCTAATTACCTTGTGACTTGCTAACAAATTGTGTGTGTGATTGTGTGTGTGTGCGTGTAATTGCCTGGCTTGTTGGTTGCATCTTGATCACTCCAAGGGGCCAGAGGAGCAGTTATCGCTGTTTGGGGAAGTCTCTCCAGACATGCTCCGTGTCTCCTTTTATCAGGATGAAGAGGCCTTTGCCCGCCGCTTGCCTCGTAAGCACATGGACACACCCGCACCCATGGAGATGGACACCCTCTTTGACATGGATGTTCTGATGTCTGAGTTTTCAGACACGTTGTTCTCTACGTTGGCCTCGCACCAGCCCCTGGCCTGGCCCAATCCAAGGGAGATCGGTGAGAAAACATAAGCTGTCCATATCTGAAATCAAGTCCAGATTTGATTTTCATGATTAACCCTGCTTGGGGCTTGATCCCACCAATATGTTATATGTCTGTCAAAACACATGTATCGCATATGTCATCTGCCTTCTCTCCCTACCTCTGTCTCTTTTACTTTCACAGCCCATGCAGGGAACGCAGACATGATCCAACCAGGACTGATCCCCTTACAGCCCAACCTAGACTTCATGGACTCATTCGATCCACTGCAAGGTAGAGAAGTACAGCACCAACCTTAGCTGCAGCTTTATTGCACACCCACTAATGGTGCACAATGTGCAGGAATCAAGCGCACCTGTTCTAGTAACTTTGCTGCAGCTTAGTCTAACAAAAACAGTAGTGTGATTTTACTAACCTCTAGCTAACATAGAGACTCTTGTTCCAGACTTATTTCACAGCCTCCGTCAGCCCGTCTTCCCCTCTGTTTCCCCCACTGCATCATCTGTTACCCCTCTATCCAGCAGCAGTTCTCAGTCACAGGTAAACACCGACCCATGGGACAGTCCCTAACACACACCACCATGATGAGCGCTTGTGCAAGGACTGTGTTATTCTTGTTTGTTGTTATGTTCAATTTAGGAAGATTTTCACCACATACTCAGCCGTCTTTCTGTCTTAATCTAGTTACAAAAACTAGAATATTACTAAACTTGTCACGGATCACTTTTTTTATTCATGACTTACTGCTCAATCTGCTTAACATCAAATTTAGATCTCTTTATAATTTAACATGCACACAAAATCATTTTGCTTCTCTGTCATTCTGTTCTCCCAGAACACATAATTAGTCATTTTATCATTGATTATAATTTCAGAGTTTCTGGTCTTTTCAGCTTAAGCATACATCCTTCTAGAAGTGACTCTTTATTTATTTGTTTATCATTCCAAACGCCTATTTTGACAGGATGTGGATGAAGTAACGCTCTTGTTAATTGACACATTTTACCAAATAGAATCTATTCCAGTTCACTGGAATATATTTATATTGGTAAGTACTTTGACTCAAGTGCTGTACATTTGAAATAGTTTATTTATGCTTCTTTATTCTTATAAATTATCTGAATACCACCACTATACCAACTTTTTTCCCACCCTAAATAGAAATCTATATTGGTTTTTCGAAATGAGTCTTTGGACGCAAAGCAGATAGTGTGATAACATGACTTAAAAAAAGAAAGACACATGTCAAACAATTAAAACAAACAGGTAAAAACAATAAATATGAGAAATACAACAAAGAAGTGAGCCTTTAGTAGTAAACCTTTGTGTAAGTTGTGCTGGAATACTAACAGCTCGTGCATACAACTTTATTTGTTTAGTGGTATGACAGGAGCTGGATTAATAGATCGCTGGAAGGTGTATTTTTTTTTTTGCTGTGAGTATCCAGTATCCTGTAGATTTAATTTGTTAATTAAACAAACAGTGTGAAGGCTCTGCCTGAACTGTGTGCATAGAAAGACACATTAAAATATAAAGGCTTGTTCAACCCCAAGATTCGTCCACAATTCTGCCAATTTACTCTCTACGCTGCTCGTCTCATCAGGAAAAAATAGTATTTACTAAAAGAGGTTGCAGATGTAAATGTTAAGCTAGAGTGTCATTGTACAGCCATAAAAGTCAGTTATTAATTAATATTTGGTTGAATAATGAATACACTTCTAATACTAGGGCAAATAAATAAACCATATAAAAGGTTTAGAATGTGTAGAATCTGAGCCCTTTAAACTGTCATATTCTCATCAACACAAAAGAGAAAACCAGACATGAGTTTACACAGAACTTTCTCTCTTCAGTATCCTATTGATGATTGTTTGTTCCCTTTTACTTCTTCTTCCCTTACTAGGCCCAGTTAATGTCCTCCATGCAGCTTGCAACCAACAACATCTCCCCTCCTGGACCCCTGCCCCTCCCCTCTCCCATGGTTAGTCAAACCAGTCGAGCAGGTGGTTGTGGCGGTGATGCTACCTACGTTCAAAACTACATGCCCCTGTTTCCTGGGCAGGTGGAGCCCAGCGATCAAGCAATAGTTTCTTCTGTCTCTCAGCAATTATCCCATGCTCCTCTGGCACAGTGCCTACCCGGTCAGGGCATGGCCTCAGAGCAGCCCATGGTCCCCTCCCCCTTGGACAACACCTCTGTGCTGGATGAGGCTGTGTCGTCCTCTGTGATCACACACATAGCCCCCTCTGTTGTCACGCCCAGCAACGGAGCCTCCACCATCAGCCACGGCTCAGAGTATGGCTCCATATCCACACAATCTCCACCTCCTCCGTCCCAGCTCCAGCCGTTGGCTCCGTTGCCTGCCACTCCTGTGCAGCACCCTCAGACTTTTGCCCTGCCTCGCCCCTTTCAGTCATCCAGTGCCAACAAAGTCCGCCCTGTGCAAAGGATTGCTCCGGCCAGCACCCTCCCCCCTCCCCACCTCGTCTTCACAGGTCAGATTTTTCTGATCTTGAGATCAACATGTTGATTTATTGTTTGGAGAACTTGTGCGTTTTAACAGTTTTGGTCTGGCTTCAGAGCTGTGTCAACTTAATTAACACAACAAAGAGGTTGAAGCCTTTTATTATATTGTATATCTTATATTGATTTACAGTGAAGTCCACGCATATCTGAGTCACTGTAGATACAGATGGACAACATGATAGCTCCTCAAAAGGGAAGCCAAAGCATCTTGATCGCCCCCTGGTGGCTGGCTGCAGCATAGGTCATAAACCCCATGTTAGTGGAAGGGACATAGACCAAACTACAAAGTCAGAATACACGTCAAATACATTTTTCTCATAGATGCTTTTTGTCAATTCAGGCAGTTCACACAGTAATCTGTTAATTTTTCTAGTAAAAACCATGTTCAAATGTCATGATTGACAGCTGAGACCGACCCACAATTGGTCAAGCTCCATCCCTGATTACTACTGCTTCAGTTCAGGATAGTGGGAGGAAGTGGAGATGTGTCATCCAGCTTTTTCTACAATCTGTGACAAGCACAAAAGAAAATAGTGGATTTTAAATTGAACTACACTAGTATTAGTATAAAGTGAGAAAATAATCTCTTTAGCAAACAGTGCAGGTATTGCGATCTATAGTTGACACACTAGGGGTCGTAATCTCAAAAACGATAGTTCATACATGGATGTTCCTATATGTCTGCACACAAAACTAATAGTGTAGCGTTATACTCTCAATGTTCATCCTCAGCCCCTTTCTCAGGTCATGCCAACGCTATGATTGTCACACCAAGCCCTCTGAAAGCAGATGTGGTCCCTAATACTGGAGTAGTCATCGCTTCTTCTCATCTAGGAGGGGTACGTCTTTTCTCTGCTCCATCAGTTTCATTCTCACTGTTTTCATTTTATTCTTGCACCACAGTGGGTCTTCAAATTCTTAAGTAACCAGTACAGGACCGACATGGTCAGTTACAATGTGAAGAAAGGTCGTATTTTATTGTAGCAGTTCTTTGTCTTATTTATTGTCTTGTCTGTTCTTTCCGTGTATCTCAGGCTCCTGGATTTCACGTTGTGTCTCAGATGCAGAAGTCTCCCCAACCGATTGTTCCCAAACAACAGTCTTGTTCTTCCAAAAATCAGGAAGTCTCCTCTAGTGCTGGTGAGAGTTCACTCTACCCCGAAAGTAAACCGTGAACGACGAACCCACCACAGCATAAAATAGTATTTTCTTTTTCTTTTCAGTTCACAGTCAGCCAGGACCAGGTCAAGGGACATCATGTGTGTTGGATCAAGTTCCGAGTCCCCAGTCACTTATCACCAGCAGAACAGGGCTGGTGAAGAACGAACAAAATCAGGTTTGTGTGTTTCTTTACAGTTTGCTAATGGTAAGGCAATATTTTTGTGAGCATATTATTACTTGAACGTTATAAATTACTTTATATGTTAAGGCCTCATATTCCAAATACAGAAAAATTCACCCTAACCTACCCTAACACATCATCCCACCCTACACCACTATACATCACCCTTCGCTACCCAACAACCTACCATACTCTACTCTAGGTAAGTGTTTGTGTAATATTACCACTGCTGTTGTGTTACAGAGCCGGAGGACAACACACATATCTGCTGAGCAAAAGAGACGATCAAACATTAACATTGGCTTTAAAACACTCTGCAGCCTGGTTCCCACTCTGAAGATGCAATCATATGTAAGTCTGTGTACTTTGTGCTCCTCATCAAAATATCCATAATAGATTCAGCAAATCCCCATTTTGGGCCATGTTTGTGCACAGTATTTCCTTAACGTATCGGTGAACATATTTCATTTCATCCTCTGACTTCCTACCATATGTATTAACTCATTGTCTTTAGATCAGTAATGCAGTCACATTGCAGAAGACGGTGGAACACGTTGGGAAGCTCCAGCAGGAGAGACAGCAGCTGCAGGAAGAGGTCAGGAGACTACGAGAGGAGATAGAGGAGCTTGACACGTCCATTAGGTTCGTTTAAAAACATCTCACTCTTTTAATGATATACACATCACACAGCTGTTTTACATATGTCTCTTGTCACTGCTTTACCACAGCCTTTGTCAGAAGCAGCTGCCTGAAACAGGGGTGCCAGTCAAGCGGCATCAACTGAGCCACATGCAGGAAAAGTTCAATGAATATGTGAAGAGCCGCACTCTTCAGAACTGGAAGTTCTGGATCGTATCCTTCTGTGAAAGAGCTCTGACACGGCTGCTTCTTAATAACATTGCATTTGTCTCAAGCTTTGGTATAATTGATCCTTGACTGTCGCTGATTTCAGTTCAGCATCATTATCAAGCCTCTCTTTGAGTCATTCAATGAGATGGTGTCAACTGCAAGCAGAGCAGAGCTGTATCAGACCACAATGCAATGGCTGGATCGTCACTGTTTGCTTCCGGCTCTCAGACCTAGTAAGTAAAAGACTATAGCAGCTTTTAAACATGCACTGAACTCCAGATAATGTCCAGGCGATCTCCGGACAGGCAGTATGTGAGAACGCAAATGTCTTGGTGAGAAACTCGAATGATTGGGCATGTTGTTGACGTTTCTAACATGCAACAGACACAAAACAAAAAAGAATACAAATATCTCAGGGTGAAAAAGCAGTGTCACACACGCAGACGACACCAGAGGATGATGGTAAAGAAAAGGAGCAAAGCCAGTGTCGATGGGCTGCAAACAAAAACGCTTGATCTCCGCAGTGGAATTAATATGTCACGCCCTTCCTCTGCATGCTGCACCACATCTCGCCTGAACACTGTGGAGATTACTGTGCTGTTTCTCTGCAGAAAGCTCAAACCCAGTTCAGCAGACTGATAAAACTGATAACGACTTATCACCATCGAGCACAAACACACACTTGTGGGCCCCGGAGACACACAAAGTTGCCGTTCATAACCAGCTCACCTACTCCATGGCTGCATGTGAAATCACTAACAATCTTTCTCACTTTTTTTCCAACTCCTTCTCACTCTGGTAATCATCTGATCTGATGACGTAAGGTGACGTCAAAGGATTTCTATGAGTCAAGTGTTTAACCGCTCGCTGGAGGCTGTGTCGTTGCAGAAAACTGCTCTTAACTTAACTGCTCACTCAATCAGTGAGTCGTGGAGCTGTCCCCTTTTAAATTGAATGAATCACATCTGTCAGCGTCAGTTAACAGCTGAAACACTCGGCCCAAGGACAGTGAAGAGTGTTTTTGTTTCAGACCTCGATAATCAGGATAAATACTTAATTAACAATTGAATAGCTACTAAGAGGCCATAAATGAAAATCAGTGAAAGTAAAGAACGTGTTTTTCTTATTCATATTTTCATATGCACAACGACAAAATGACTTTGTATAATGTGAATCAGACTCACTCATGATTGCAGATGATTCCCCATGTTGCGCATTAGACGAGCTGGCTGCTGGATGCATAAATAGGTAACCTTTTGTGAACACTACAGTAAACCTTGCCAGGTGACGACAGTGTTGCAGAGTGACAGAGCATCGCCAAAAAAACACTAAATTGATGCAGTTTTAATGCAAGAAAATCAAATCAAAAAGTTTGAGATTATAAATAGAGCAGAGAACAGAACAGCTGGGCTTTTTTCCCAGCAGGTTTTATTTCAAGCTTTGATTCAGAGCCAGTTTTTAAATATCTACCATTGCTCACATATCACATTTGACTTCAACCTCTCACCCAGTTGTAGTGTTGAGCCGCGTGAATAAAGTGCATGACTGTTGTGTAGCACTCTGTAAGGATACACAGCAACACGGGTAGCTTTGAAATGCTGTGTTTTACAGGCAGGTAACGAGGATTAAATTGTGATTTGTTGTCTTTCAGTGGTGCTGAATACCCTTCGCCATCTGAGCAAAACAACGACCATCCTCAGTGATCCGTCCCTGTTGCCTGAAAAAGCCATGCAGGCGGTCACAGAAAGAGATGTGTAGCTTTCTCTCAGAGGAGGTGAGGTGACCTACAATCCACCTGAACTGTTTCAACAGCCGTCACCACGTCTTCCGCCGATCCACGACTTCCCGCGATAGAAGCGGGCCAGCTCTGAAATACTTTTCCCGGCTCCTGGGATTGGTTTCTACATTTGTTCTGTTGTACGTTGATTCTTGGGAATCACTCACGCAGGAGCCGTGCTTTCAACATCACTTTCGTAAAAAACTGTGGCTTTAATTACATTGTATTTGAAAGATGGCATCAACAACTTCTTTCACCTACTTCAGGTGAAGAGCTTCTAAATACTCTAACGGAAGATGGTACTTGTGGTTTTGCTTTTTTGAACAATAGTATATTTCAAAATTTTAATTATTTTATTATGCGCAGATAAAGCATTGAATTAAAAAGGGAAATTTTGAGTGATTCATTTTTTGCTTTTTCTCAGATGTATAGAAAGTATGTGGATATGATATGGGATGTATTCCTATATTTATTCAAGAGTGTGGTTTCACTTTGAGAGCAGGACACGTTCAAATTTTGTAATGCTCTGATGGTAAAACACTCACAACGAGGGCTAGACAATTCCATATGTCAACACTGCACGTGGATCTGCAGATGGGGAATTTGACAGACACACACACGACACACGAAAGAATCCAAGTGCAGAGGAGAAATCCGAGAGCAGACGTCTTAAGCCACATGAGTGTGAGGAGAGGAGCCGAAGCTGACGCACGTGAAATCTGAGTGCAACCGCACAGTTTGAGCACAAGCAGAGCAAATCCAAGCAGGAGCAATGCAAGCGGTGTGCAGGGTTTTGAGTAACAAGTAATATTATCTGAACCTGAAGCCAATACGTCCTGCTCTTATACTGAAGGCCTCCCTCTTGGGTATAGATAATAGGAACAGTTGTATTATAGTTTTTTCTGGAGACTCCACACCAGAATGTAGGGCATCGATTAAAACATCACCAAGCCGATTACTCGTGGGCTTCTCTTTACCTAATCAATACCATGAGAGATGAGAGGATTTTCTCAGGTAAATGTTGTGTTGCCAGTTCACAGTGGTGGATGTCTGGTGGTTTTTCCATCCAGGCTGAACTTCCTCCTTCATACTTTGCTTGCTCTGCCCATTTCGAGTGAGACAGAGCAGTCACTTTGAGAACACGGCATTTCTACCGGGCAGGTCACCGCATAATGGAGCAATATTACTTATAGCCCTCATAGGGAGCATATGTGAAATAGCAGTACAGGCTATAAATAGACTGTTCAAATGTTTAGTGTTACAAGATCCTATCTGAACGCACAGTAGCTGTCTTTTCCTTCCTTTGTCGGTCACTCAGGGCTTCGCTGGTGAGCGTATTCATTTTCCATTCAGCTGTCAACAAATCAAATCTGTTTATTTCTCGGCAGGAAGACGCCTTTTTCCATCAGGATACATATATTATATTTTTTTGGTGTGTATAGCTACACTCATTTCTAATGTCTGTGTTTAATGCAGTAACAGGAGAAAAAAAGACCAGGAAAAGATACAGCACACTTGAAAAACTAAAGCCATATCAAAGCGTTGTTTACCTTCTTATTTGTCTCATTGCTGACGTCGTGTTTGACGGAGCACTTTGCTCTGTTAAGAATCCGCCTGGGTGCAGATTGAGTCAGCGTGTGTGACATTCACCAGCCTGTAGGTCAAAGTGCCTTTTCCCTGTGATCTCCTCAGCGCTCCTCAAGGCAGACGTAGACTTTCTGACTTTTCCTTTTCTTTTTCGGCAGAACAACTTAGCTTTCACTCGAGCTTCACCATAGCAGAAGGCGCCACTTTTATCGGAAGAATGTGCAGCTTTTATTTAGTTCTGTCTTTTTTTGCGAATTTCAGGTGATTTATGATCAGTTTTCCTTCTCGAGAACATAAAAATAATTAAGCAGCCGTTGTACAGGCGGCTCGGTTTACAGTCACACCGACGAGGCAGTCGTCATTTGCAAACAGTGCATCAAATCATAAAAGGTTATATTCACCAACAATTATTTATTACTACTGTAAGAACAGACTATGCACCTCTGAATGCATGTCATGTTTGAAAATTAAAACATTTGTTTTTTGACTTTATTGTGATTTTTTTCAAACTATCCACTGCTTTATTATTTTTTTCTTCGTTTAAAATCATTCAATGATGTTTGTCGTACCAGGTTGGAGTTGCAACGTTCATTTGCTGTTTCTGTTTGTTGGTTTTTGTAACAGGTGATTTACAGTGTGTATCACTGCAGATTAGTTCTTTCCAAATTTAGTATTGTGTTTCATTTGTTTTAAGTCGTGAAATAATTTTCTTATCATGCATAGTGTGTCTCCCCCCACCCCCCATTTTTTTTTTTTTAAATGCCTTAAATATTTCTGAGTCACAATAAAAGCAACAAGAAATGACAAGTTTGACTCCTTATTTCTTAATTATCAATAAATATCACTTTGGGTATAGTTCTGATAAGTGGATTAAAAAAACCTGAGGTGTCCTCCACAACAAAAGTGTGATTTTCACAAAATTTACGGCCAATAATATTATACATTTGGAATTAAAAAAAAACATTCAGTAGACAAATCGTGTCATGTCTGCTGAATCAATAAAACATAAACAATTTGAATATCTCCATGTTGCCATATTATTTTCTATATATATTTTTTAATAATATCTGCAATGGTCTTGCTGATACGTCACATGAAATGCTCAAAATGGATTATGAGTATTTCAGCTGGCAACGCTGTCCTTTATCAGAAATCTGGGGAAGGAGCTCATGCTCCAAACATCCCTGACAAATGAATTTAGTGCTGTAGGTGTGTGGGTTTTCTCTTTGGATGTTTTGGGATACAGTTGTATTTATTTATTTAGAGTAACAACACACCGTGAAATCAAAGGGTTGCTATGCTCAACTGGTCTGGAAACTGCAGCACCCACATACCTGTATGTATGTGTGTATGTATATACCTGTATTTGTATAGCATGACTGTCAATGGGCTATACACAGAGGTGAGTAGGCCGGCTACCCAATGGCAGCTGAGGTGATAGATAATTTACATGTAGCTGCAAAAGATGGGGAAGGTTGTGGGAGGTGAGCGGCTGCTCCATGATCTCCTTCACAGAGAGGCAGGAGACAGACTTGATGACTAGTGAGTAACAGCCAGGAGGCGGAGAGAGAAACACAGTGCTCTGTAAGCTCCATTTGAGATTTTACACACAAAAACATGATTCTTTTAATGGCTAAATCCGACCGGTATATGAAGCAGTTCAAGTTATCCTCAACCTCTTATCTGCATCATGATCTGTAAGTGATACAGCTTTAACCATAGTAACACTGAAGACTATTATACGGGACTATTTCATATCATAGTATTCATCAGGTTTCCCTAAGTGAATATTTTGAGTTAGCCACCTGTTCCTTATCCTTTTAAATACCCTGACTCTAAGTATCTCCTTACACTTTACCAATGCTCTATAAAGTGGAAGATGATCATTTTAAAAGAACATGTATCGGGCTTTAACTAAAGACACACCATCCTTCTGATGGTGCCTAAACTGAATAACTGTAAAATGCAATTATTCCTCAAAAGGATGCAAAGTAATTGAAAATCAAAGCGTTAACTGTCTATAAAGAGTTTACACACACACACACACACACACACACACACACACACACACTCACACAGGCATAATGAAGTCACCACTTGAGGGTTTGAGAAGAAAATATGGAAGACAATCCTTTATTATAAATAAAATAAATAGCATATAATAAATAGAGATCTTTAAATTAAAAAAACAATAAATAAATAGACACATTTTTAGTTGCCTCTTTAACAGTGTTTTTTAAAATTCTTCACCCATCGCTCTGAAGAGTACAGGATACGGAGACCCGTTTTTTTCCTAGTGTAAAGATTTGAAGTCTCTATTTCTCTTCTTTCGCATCCTGTCACGTTTACGGTGCGTTCAACAGCGGCTTTGAAGTGGTGAAGAAACCAGTTGGTGTTAGCGATGATGGGATCGAACTGCTTAGTCAGACTTCTGGTGATGTTTGGCAGGTGGTTTCCCAGGTAGTCCATGATGGCACAGACGGAGGCCTGAATTTCTTCTGTTTTGTTTCCAAAAGTTATTCCTTCAGAGAGATTCCAAGTGCCTAACTTGTATCTCCTCGGTGGATCTCGTGAAAATATTAGTTCGACCTGCAGAGAAAGCGACAGTCAGCATGACAGAGTTGAGAGAGCAGAGCATCAGGGGCAGACAATCCTTAAATGGGGCCCCAGGCTGAATTTAAATTGGGGGCCCCTACTGCCTTGGTGCAGCTGATCTTTTCAGACATGAACTCAGGAGAATTGTGTCTGGACTCATGTCTTCCAAGTGTATGGCTCGATATTGTCATCCTGAGATATTTTTTTCCTCTTTTCATTTTCTTTTCAACACATCCCCTGCTGGGTTCTCACATGGAGATTATCTGGAATTCATTGCATGTCCGAAAGTAGCTTTAGTGATTGATCATTCACACATTTACTGTAAATGTAATACGCATTAAGCTTGTTAATATAATATTGCATTTTGTATAATACAATTGACATTATACTATATTAAATATTTTACCAATGAGTACACGTCAAAAATTGTGAAAACAAAATTAGGTTATTCAACGTCCGAGCCCGCAAATTTTATGAACCCAAGTATGATGTGTTTACTTACATAATCCTGTTTGGCCATGCGAAGATTTTCAAGAGCTAATACCAAGCTTTTACAAAGCGATTGCTTGTCAAGTGGTTGCATTACCACAAAGGAGACGTGCATCATGAAGACGCAGGACAACAGGAGCTCTGCAAGAAAAATATGACAGTGTCATCATCTGCATCGTGATTTAACAGGAACCTTCAACAAATAAGTGGAACAAGTATCATAGAGTCAAAACTCCAGGTTACTCTGAGAAAGGCAGCTTTCCTCTGGACATCTCAGTCCCACAGAGTTGCCACAGACAAACAAGCTTCAGAAACAGGTTCAGGTTTCAATCTTTTCCATAAACTCTTAATTGCAATGCCTCAAAAATGTCTTCCTCTCCAGAAAATGTAACTAATCTAAACAATTCAACATTCATGTTAAACCAGCTTACCTTTAGCAAAAGCCATGGTGTGATTTTCGTTGAGTCAGTGCCCCTTCTTTAATTCACTGTGCTTATATATCCAAACACGGGATTTTTTTGTTGCATGCCACATGCTGTTAGATGACGCTTGAGTGGCATTATCATCCAAAGGAATCATGGTGTAATATTTCTATTTAGCAATTGTAAGTCACTGTTCACCACAGAGGTTTGATGTGGGAAGGTGGCGCAAACTGTCACAGTCTTATCTGATGTGCGTTGTGTACGTAAAGCATCATTCGCCCCAGAACGTTCAACCCACACAACCTGAGACACAGAGGTATCCTGGAAATTATTATTGTTATGATGCAGTCAAACTTTTAAAGAGCACGTGTTCTCTCTCATGTTAAACCCTCAGGGTGGATGTCACTCAACTCTGTTCCTTTCAGAATCATTTTACTTTCCTCTTTTACACTTAGTGTTACCAAAGACTTCCTCGACTCACAAAGCAAGTCAAGTCACAGACAGTCAGCCTACGTCTACTAGAGTAAGATGTTGAAATGCTCAAATCCAACACTGTTGTGTTTAGATTTATACTATTATATTATATTGTCTATTTCCTGTATTTCTTCTGTTGGGATTTCTGTCTCCAAATACCCGGGAAGACACTGATGATGCCCGGATTGTCTCTGTCAAGTAGCACTACTGTGGTTTGTTGGTGAGTTTGTATGTTTGTTTGATTGTGAACCAGATTACACAAAAATTACTGAGGGGATTTCTATGAAACTGAGAGGAAGGATGTGGTATGGGTTAGAGAAGAACCCATCACATTTTGGTGTAGATCCAGGAATTATCTTTTGACTTCCTTAACATTGAAAATAAGGCATTTGTTCTATATCAAAAATGAATCTGGCATATTTACGGGCCTGATATCTATGAGTGTGTGAAGTGTGGTGCAGGTTGATTGGAGGACTGTGGGCCTTGGCAGAGGCATGAGCCTTTCTAGTATTTAAAATAATATTACATCAATGTGGCTTTTTGGGTCCAAACCCCTGAGCCAAGATCATCACTTCCATCCGAGCTGAAAGGTCTCGGTAGGAAAATATCTTGACAACTATTTGGTGGAGTGACATCCTGTTTGATTCCAACATGTCTCCTTCAGGAGTTTTCGTACTTTGGTGTCTCGCATGTGTTAACCTGCTAACATGAAAATACCGATATTGTAAAACAATAAGTAAACTCTATAACATATTTCTATCTATGAATCTACATAATTCCCTGCAGATAAAGCAGAGATGGGAGGCGGAAATGAAGATGGTCATACCACAGAATACCTGGGAGGGGATGTGCACAGAGGCACACCTAGCTACAAATTCGAACAACTGGAGGGAATTTAAATAGAAAATAATTACCAGATTCTTCAGAACACCAAAAATATTAGCCAAGATGCGCCCGACGCATTCCAACTTGTGCTCTGGCTCTGCCATAAGTTAAACACATACTGGAGAGAAGTCTTTGATGCCCTCAAAGAGATATTCCAACAGGACATCCGACAAGACCCCAGAGTAGCACTACTGGGAGCAATGCCTGAAGGCCTGGATGGGAGGGCCAAAGAATAACTGCTAAACATACTACTCACAGCAGCATTGTAATGTACAACGATCAAATGGTTAAAACCAGACCCACCCACATACAATATATGGACCCAAAAAGTATGGGACATCTACCAAATGGAGCAAATCACACACTCATTAAGGCTCCAAAAGTCTATCTTTACTAAACGATGGGGTCCTGTCTCTGCGTTATTAATACAATGAGGGTTACTAATTAATCTCGCTCTGGGCCTCTGGTTGGGCGGTTATCTGTCAACTCTCCCTACTCACATACATTATACACCATCCTCTCGGAAAAGCATATATAGCACCTATGATACTACATTCTGGAGTGGACAATTACTATTTCTTTATCTCTGGTCTTATTTTCATTTTACTTTTTTTTCTTTTTTCTTTCCTCGTTTAATTAAAAAAAAATGTATGTAATCAATCATCTAATCTTATCCCCCCTCTTTTTCTCTTGGAGTGTGCACTGTTTGATGTTTGTTGTTTTTTCTATGCATTGCACACTGTACTTGAATACCATGTATAACAATATTGTATACAGTTGAAAAATGGACAAAGAAAATAACTGTCTGGAAATGCATATTGTTTTGTTGAAAACTAAATAAAAAATAAGTAAAAAATAAATAAAAATACCGATATAGTAAACATGGTAAACACTATATCCACATGATGAGCATGCTGGCCTGGTGATGTAAGCACTTAGCTAAAAGCACAAATGTGGGCTTAAAGCCTCTTAAAGACTCTTGAACTTGTTTATTACATTGTCTGAAAAATAATTGATGTTATGGCATATAGCATAGCATAGCATAGCATAGCATAGCATAGCATAGCATAGCATAGCATAGCATAGCACAGCATTGGATAGGGGGCCACCTTCTTGAATGGGTTCAGTTGGACACCTTTAAATAACAAAGTGTATGTTTATTTTTCCCACAGCAGAAATGACGTTGCCATCGCAGAGCAAACGCGATTCAAAGATCATCACATTTCTAATGTTGATAGACAATACGCAGATATTTAATGTGTAACACAACCCTGGAGCTGAAACAAGTGTTTCACCTGCGCAGACTAACTGACTGGACGCAGTGGTGTGGGCCACAGCTGTTACCAGGCAACCAACAACCATCAGCACACAAACACTGGGGCCCGTTTCTTCCTGAAAGACAAACCGAACCCGTTACTGCAAACCCAGACACTGTCCTGCAGGTACTGGGACGAACGACTGGTGAGGATGAGTCCAGACACACTCTCTGCTGTGATAGAGAAGCACATCCGCCAGCTGTGTCTCACTGACTTTCCCTGTGGACGTGGCAGCTTGGTGAGTGTCTTCAGTTGGAACCTGGTTGCATGTCTCTTTATTTCAGATATCAATGTGATGTTTGAGGTGATGTGTTGTCAGAGGAAGACGGTGGACGGTGCAGTGGAGACAGAGACAGAGGAGGCAGACTCTCTCCTGGATCTGCTGATCTGTCCTCACTCTCCGTGGTGGCACGATGCATCATGGAGCCCTCAAGCTGTGACCCTGAGGAAACTGGCCGTGCTGTCACCTGAACGCCTCCACACCGACTTCATTCACAAGTACTTTACTGTGCTACGCATCGTGGACGAGGACGTGAGTAACTGTTGATTATTTTATTGTTAAAACCCGTTCATTCATCT
Source organism: Pleuronectes platessa (assembly GCF_947347685.1). Taxonomy (NCBI): domain Eukaryota; kingdom Metazoa; phylum Chordata; class Actinopteri; order Pleuronectiformes; family Pleuronectidae; genus Pleuronectes; species Pleuronectes platessa. The sequence goes on along the minus strand of NC_070629.1, from coordinate 18,755,016 downwards.
GACCAGGCCCCAAGCACCATCACAGGATCTGAGAAAAACAGTTCAAACATGAGGAACACTTTTTTACATTCAGTCATTCTCGAAAATCCTATTGACTCCTTAAAAGGTTAATAAAAAGCATTTTATTACTTTAATATACACTGACATTCTTGCCTCATCCCCAAACCCATGATTAGATACACCCCCTCCAAAATCTCATGGCAAACTAAAGTTTCTGCTTTGAAGGGGTTCCTATAAAAGTAGAGCGTCTACTCAGTAACTATCACTTTGGTACTACAATCTGTTCAATTTGCTCCTAATACTGAGAGAAATATGCACAGATGAATAGTGGAAACTTGTGGAACATGAACAAAATGTCACTGTAGTAATATCACAGAAACATATATAAACAGACAGTTCCTATTCACACCTGGAGGCTTTTCTTTGCTCTTCCAGGACGCCAATGGTGTTTATAACAAAGTCCAACGGCTCCTAAACCCAAACATCTGGCAAAGATGAGCCCACATTGTCAGTTAATGCATCCCCTAAAATACCAAAATGTACATTTAGGTGCAAACATTTGCATGAGGTGCTAAATCTCTCCATACATTTACACAGAGTAAGGTCGAGAGCTTAAAATATTATCAGGAGATCACATTTTCATCTTGTGTGTGGGTCCCCTGGTGGCTGAGGGGCTCTGTGCAACTCCCTGATTCCATCCATCTACTTCAAAGGTATTCATTCTTAATGCTTTGACACAACGAACAAACAGGTGTCAGTCGTCGATGGCGGCCTGTTGAAGTTCTCAAAGCTGGAGGAGCTGGTGCTGAGTGCCAACAGAATCTCAGAAATCCCTGCAGACAACCTCCCCTGCACTTTGAAGGTGAGTCGCAGTCCTGCAGCAGTGTGAAGGCTCTCTGCAGCTTCTCAGATGACATGAAGTCGCTGCTGCAGAAGTCAATCGATGGGGATTAGAAACAGAATCATGGCTGTGGTTGAGGTCTGAAATCGTTGTGACGTAGTGATGATGAAATGTTTGATTGTTTTCTCTCTCAGGTTTTGGAGCTACGTGGCAACCGGCTGTCCGCTCTGAGCAGTCTCACCAGACGTCCCCCCCCCCAGCTGTGGTACCTCGGCCTCGGCTCAAACGGTCTCGGTTCCTGTCAAGACGCTGCTGATCTTTCTGGAAGACACTGGTTAGCACCCCCACATACAGGAACTAAGATGGTTTTTGAGAGATAAACCAAAAGTAGGTCAAATGAAAATCCTGCCGAGTGTGTTCATTAGTGCTGACTCTAACCGAGGCACTTAACTAATTTTATATTGTTTGTTTATTTAATCTTTTTTTAATCAGGCAGTCACATTGAGATCAAGATCTTTTTTCCAAGAGAGGCCTGAGAAACAGAAACCCTCACAATCAGCAACAAACATTTAAACACACGCAACAACAAAAAAACATTATACAAATAAATTAATAAAAACACTCACGAGATTCATAAATAACATCACATAGTTAATGTGAGCGATGAATGAATGAATGAACTAAATTCATGCAACTCATTATTTATATCATATTTATTTAGACAGTCAGTTGTAGTCAGTTTATATTTCAAAATACATAATTATATAAAGAACTAAGAATATTAAGTTTACTATGACAGGTATGTGGAGAAGCTTCAATTAATGAAATGTCAACCTACTAGTCGTCAACGACACTGTGGTGTTTACACACACCCCCACATACACACACACACACACACACTCACACACACACACACACACACTCACAAACCCACGCAGACACACACACACCCAGAATCAGAATCAGAAGGTATTTATTGCCAAGTAGGTTTACACCTACCTGGAATTTCCTCTGGTTGTTGGTGCATTCAATGAAGATAGAAACATAAAAACACAATAAATACAACACACATAAGAGAAAAAAGTTTTAAAAAAAAACAATATATAAAATAAAAATATATAAAAGATAAAAGATATAAAAAGTAATGTAAAAAGTGAAATGAAAAAAGCAAAACAGAGCAATGTCAATTTGCAATATGCAATGTAATGCAATATAATATAATATGTGTTCATGTAAAACACGCACACACACATACACACACACACACACACACACTGTAAAGACGGTGCCTGTCTCTGACCCCAGGCCGCAGCTGCTGTGTCTGGACCTCGGGGACTGTGAGTTTGAGGACCAGAGGGCCCTGCTGAGCGCTCTGACCACTCTCCCCTGCCTCAAGACGCTGGTGCTGGAGGGAAACCCCTTCACCCTGGCGCACTCGTACCCGGGCCTCACTGTGGACACTCTGCCTCAGCTCTCTTGCCTGGACCACTCATGGATCACCCCTGAGGAAAGACATCGCTTTCAGGGCCTGGCCAAGCTGAGCGGTGAGTCGCTGTTCACACAGGCTCCTGTTTCTGTTTAGCTTCCCAGCTCAACAGCTACTTACAGTTGATCTCTGGATCATTTCCTTGTGAACAGATGTGACTGTGGACCAGGCCTCGGTCACAGTGAGAGTGGGCCGAGTGAAGGGAATCCCAGACCCACTGATGAGTGTGGATGAAACGGCTCCCGACTTCCCTGTTGTCACCTACAGCTATTTCATCACATACGAGTTCCTCACTGATCAAACCCCTGCTGAACAGGTGACGTGTGCTGCCTTCACGGTCTCTTAGTCTCTCTCAGTATTCACAGGCTGCATGATATAGATTCACTTTTGCATGTCTTGATGTTCACATGCCATGTACGTTTTATTAGTAATGTATTACTTGTTGTAACTGATCCATTTGTTTATACGGGGTTTGCACACATCCCTCCCTTAAGCAATAAGAAGCATCAGAGTAAGAACTTCCAGGGATACAGTTTAGTTAAGTGTGAATTTCACTCTTTGCTAAAGAATCCTTCAGCAAGTAATGGGTAAAAAAAAACAACAACTCATTCCTCAGTGAATAAATGGGAACGAGAGTTGATGTTTCCAGATAAATTGGAAAAATAATTACCACCCTGCAGTTCTATGCCTCCATAATTTGGTCAAAGGTCCTAACCAAACACGGTTTGGACCACTTGAACGTATCTAAGTCTGCCTTCAGGGACTTTCTTCATATTTTTGACTTTTCCTTACATTACATTGCATTACATTTATGTAGAATATGACAAATGTGGAGTTTGGATTTGGCCAGAAATAAACATCTGTACTTTTTATGTGGTTTAATTTACAGAAAGTTGCCGGTGAGTCTAAATGTGCCACAGAGCCTGTGACAGAGGACGGCTCCAGTGACGCTGACCCACAATCAGATAAGAACTGTGAAAGAGAGAAGTCTGCACCAGACACTGGCGAGTTGAATCCTGAGGAGGCCTGCTGCGATGTTGCACCTGGTAATGACACCCGCCTTATTTGACCTGCGCAGCTTTCAGACCCACATATCCTGTGTAACTGGGATGAACTTCTTATCAGTTTTCACAGAATAGACACATTCAAACACAGTCAGAACATCCGGTGGAGAATCGTACCCACCCTGAACCTGATGACTACACTGATCACTTATCAGCTTTTTCATTCGTCACTTTCCGTTTTGTATACGTGCAGTATTGCATGCCATCGTCATTTAATCGTACATTTTAAAGTTTTTCCTCTGCCACAGTGTGGAGACACAGCACGTCAAAGCTGACCTGGTCAGAGCACATGGACTTCAGCGACACGCACGTTCACACTGGCAGTGACCTGGGAGGCTTGAAGAAATTCCTCAGCCGAGGACTTTCCCTCAGGGTTGAGGAAGAAAAGGTTCAGAAACCGTGGGGTTAAACATTAAGATTCAGAAAATGTGTCAGGACTGTTATTCTGACAGGTGATGTTGTAGGTGCTGTCCTGGCCCGCGGCCTCTGAAGATGTCGCAGGGGCCAAACCGGGCCGACCTGTCAAAGAGAAGAAAGGCGGCCATGAGAGAGAAGTGAGATCAAGGTTTCTGCAGAATCACAATTAAAAGATTCATGAGCTGATGGACCTGATGAGAAGTCTCAAACAGACACTGTGAACAGACACATAGAAATATATGCCTGATACTATCAAACCAATATGTTTATTTTTCTTTAGAGTTTTTTATCTTCCTGTGAAGCACTATTGTTATTATTAGTTATTAGTTATTATGATTATGATTTTCATTATTATATGTACAGTTCCTAAGTATGTGCTCAAAAACATACAGTAAGACCACAGTCATTACATCTAATGATTTGATATTAGTGCTATTGATTGATTTGACTGTTTTACATGTGGTGTGTGTGTGTGTGTGTGTGTGTGTGTGAGTGATAAATTCAGACTATATCCAAACACATATCTTTTGTATCTGCATTAGTCCCCCATCAAATCTGGTCCCACCAAAGACAAGTCTAAAGACAAGAAGAAGAAGTCGGTATCGGAGCTGGTCCAGGACGCCCGCTTCAGGAGAAGCCTCGTCTCCGTCCACGTCCCCCTGCAAAGTCTGGTCAGAGGACATGGAAAAGTCGACGTCCTCTGTGACCTCGGTACCCTGCACGCAGAGTCTGTGGTTGAAGCTACACCAACATGTGAAAAGGCAAGTTTACATTTATCATGTAACACACCTCTGCCAAGGCCAAACCATCCTACACTTTATTATCTCCTTCTAGAAAAATATATAAAAGAAAAAAAAGAATTGGTCTGATGAGCTTACCTAATGTTTTCATCATAAAACACAGTTAAGGAAAGTAGGGGGAAGAATCTTGTCCTGCCCTTTAATCCACATCTAAACCGAACAGGCCCTTTCCAGGCCCGGGCCTCATCCCTTTCACTGAGTTCAGTGGGAATTGGTTTGGTAGTTTTTGTGTAATCTTGCCAACGACAACAACAACAAACTGCCAACAGGATTCTAAACCGACACAGAGACTAACATCTTGTGTGCTGTGTTTGTCACTCATCTGTAGGATCTGGAAAAGAAAATGAAAGAGGAAAAGAAGAAGGAGGACAAGGACTCAAAGAGGAGAGGAGGCAGTGGGACAGCACAGAAGAACACAGCATCTTCAAAAGGTTCAGTACCTGATCCTCTAGATAAGATTTTTAAATAGAAACAATAAAAGATGTATGAAAAAGCACCAGATCTCACCACTAAAAGAATCAGAGCTGACGTTATTCTATTGTCAGTCTTGTTGAATAACACAAGGTTTATATCTTCTTATTAATAAGAAGAAGGTACAAGTGCGAGACAAATCAAAAGTAATTATTTCCTGTGTCATGTAACTGTTTTTATTCCAGTCTGCTTCCCCTCCTGAGTCCTGTCGCGTGTGTTGCTGTGTAGGTAAAGGAAAGACCGGGAGGGAGCGTGAGGCGGACGTGGTCCCCGCCTGCAGCTCCGTGTGCGACCGCCTGCAGCCAGCGACAGTGGAGCTGAGTGTGGAGCTGGAGAGATGGAAGTCTGAGTCTGAAGCTCGTGGACTCCTGCACACAAAGCAAAACCCCAAAAGCACAGAGACCAGAGGGTTGAATTGAATTCCATATTGAATCTGTTCTATTGGATTTGGGCTTGAGTCGTTGTCCTCCTAAGACCTTTGTGTACGGGTCAGTCTTCTTCAGCTCTGCGTTGAAAGCAAATAAATATGATTTAGCCTAAAACTGAGAGGTAAAGGAGAATCCACAAAATTTGATTTCACTGTGTTTGGAATATAAATAAATTAAAATGAAAACTGGAATGCCTCTACTTGCATATCTCACAACATTCCCCTTCAATTTTACCAAGGGGCACACTCCCCAAATATGTGTGCCCCTATTAATGTCAGATCCATTAATAATTCTCTGGGAAAATGTTAAAAAGTGTTAGAGTAAGTGATAAACAGGTGTTCTAGTTGCATCTACACGTATCAGCTCACAATTGCTTTGTATCCTAACTACTAAATGTTAATATTCTGATGAAAAACAGGGACTTTTAATTGTTACTCAATACAGTACTACTGGTTGACATCATTCATCAGTGAGTACTCTTTTACCTCAGTGTTTATGGCATCATGCTTTGTTTGATGTGTTGCTCTGTGGCTGTTCTCTTCACGTTATGTGGTTTCATGTGATCGTTGCTTTTGGAGCTGGATTATTGAAATATATATACACACATTTATTTCAATAAGTACATTTCTCTACAAACAATATCTCCTCTGTAGCAAAAAGGTACATTATGTTCTTATTTTCTACATTTATTCGATTTTTTCATTACTAATTCTATTGCCTTTTTATTTGTCTGCCTCATTTCACTAGTGAATTTCCCTGGCGTTGGATCCATAAAGTTTTATCTTATCTTTATTAGTCTGTAGGTCCTCGACACTGTAATATTGTGCTTAAGTGGTGTAAATGTTTCACAATGTTAAATCAAATAACCACAAACTGATTTGCACACTACACTGGGTTTACTACAGAAAGGTGTAAAACATTATTAAATGTAGTGCATTGGGATCAATCAGTACGTGACAGGACTTCTAGGCAACAGGGTAACAACCATAAAGCACAGACCGCGCACAGAGCACAATTAAAAGAGGTTTGATTTTTAATTTATACATAAATTTCATTTATTTTACACAGATATTCAAAACATTTTTAAAGAAAGTATTTAATCATTTCGTACAGAAGTGATCTTTTAATAGCAAAGAAACGCTTTGGAAAAGGCCATTTCACTGGAGCCGAGGGCCGACAGTAAGTGTGAAGTGCTTCTTTCTTACCCCTCATCCAACAGTCTCTTCATGACGAACATAAAAAAGTTCCTCTTACAGTCAAACAGAATTGGTTCCACTTCTACACTTCAGGCAAGACCGAGCAATATGACACATACTATCAAACCAGTAAAGAGTACGTAGTATTTCCAGGCATAAAAAAATAAACTATAGCTCACCCTTTTTTGCACACATTGATACTTCTTTTTAATCAAGAAATGTACAGTTTCAAATAGAGACCTTTAATGATTGTATATTATCTTTGTAACCTCCCCGACAAGCTGTGCAAACAATGTTAGGATATTGATAAATTAAATGATCCGTAGACCATCGATTCTCCCACAATAATATATCCACCCACAAGATCCCCTCACTCACACAAACCCAGGACATCCAACCTCTCTCCTCAAAACTCACAAACACGGTTTCTGGATGTCTGAAGGACAAACTGAGGCGGCCGTTCACCTATAAGAGCGCTTGAGGGCTGGTGTGGACAACAAAGACGCTTTGCAGAAACAAGCCCACTGAGATGCACACACGCACAAATTAAAACCCCAAAAGGACTGCGTCATCTAACACCATGTGCAAATAGAGTGATTGTGCAAACGAGGGTTAAAAAGGCTTTAAAAGGTCTGATCGTCAGTACAGGAGTCGGTCCAGTGACCAAAGACCTCACAGATGTCACAGTAGGCCCGATCCTCGCCCTTACTGCCGTGGTAGGTGGTGTGTTGGGGCGAGTCGGGCATCTGCATTTGTGTGGGACAGTCCTCGGTGTCGTGGAGGTCGAAGCAGTCGCAGATGTCACAGAACAGCCGGGGGGGCAGCTTCTTCTTCGCGGGTTCCTGTCCGTCGCTGAAAGAAAAGAACGCATCGATGTTTGGGAAACCTGTATCCAGTCAATGCAAGCTTTCACACCAGCGATATTGCTGCTTTTATTTTTTCGGAACAAGGTTTCTCTTTTGACAGGCACACATCTGACCAATCAGAGTTCGCGTTATTGTCAATGGCACATTTTGGAGCAGCAGTAAAAGAAGGACTTCCTCCATTATCGAGTCAGATATGAAGTTCATTTTGTTGATTTATTGAACACTAGTTATGTTTATTCACGTCATCATTGATGTGCATGGGCCTTATGTGTGGGAAGGGCTGCAGTCAGTGGACTTACCCGTCGTAGTTATCCAGCTCACTCGGATTATTCCCATTGAGAGCAGCCTCTGCCATTTTCTCCAGCTTGTCCTTGAGTTCCTTGTTCTTCTTCTGGAGGTCGACGATGACTGAATTCAGGAACTCAATCTGCAAAGGGGAAGTGGAACAGTAATAACGATGTTGCTTCTGCCGCTTCATAATCCATTAAACAGCATTTACACATTTATTTCAGAAATTGTGTTATGTGCCAAGGACTAAAGATAATAACTTCACTATATCACCCGAATAATTAAACCAATCTTAACTACGATCGTGAATTATAATTGTGAGTTGTCAACCAAAGAAAAATGGAAGCTTGGAATCAGTTACTAGTAGAGTCTGTAAAATTCATGATGAGGGAAAGTGATTCTTAACAGATGAGATGTCTGCTGAGCATCTACTGTATGATCGCTGACAGTTTCAATGAGGATTGTATAAAGAAACCAAGCTTGATCTATCTTCGGAAGACATAACACAAGAGCTACAGTGACAGTGACAGACAAACATGCACAAGTGAAGCTGATGGAAAACATCCACAAACCGCTGCCTGATGGTTGTGTATCATTGCCAACATCAGAGACAGGGCAGAGGAGAGGAGTTGGGATTTAAGAAAGAGAAGAAAACAAACGAGATTCAAATTAGGACCCACACACTGCTGCAAACTCAAGTCATCACTGACACAGATAATACAGTATAACATATGATTCTCAGCAGTCCAGAGGTGAATGAAGGTGGTGAGACTGATGGTTGAAATGTTTCACTACAACTGTGACACCACCTCATGGGTCGTTTCGATGGACCCTGTGAGAGCCGAGACGAGCTTGATGTGCTTTTAATGAAATTCCAATTTGGACAACATGTCACCTCTGTGAAACCATTATACTGTAACGACTACCTAAGTCAAAAGTGATCTGTAAAATCCAGCCTACTGCTACATCGAAAGCAGGATTTGTTAGTAAAAATTTCTGAGTAAGCAGCACAGTCATTTCACAAACAGCAGTCAGGAAGACTGTTTCCGTGCCTCGCCGCCAAATATGGTAGAGATGAAAAGGATATTGTCTAAGCAGAGAGACAGCGACGGGCAGGGCAGGAAAGCATCTTTACACTGAGCGCACAAATAAAATGAAGAACACACACAGCCTATCATGCCCTATGGTCGGTTCTATTGTTATTCAGGTTTAGTGCAGCAGTAAACGCACCTGACTGTCTGAAATCTCCTTATCCTCCCTGGACTGGTCCGAAGCAGCATCCCCTGGAAAAAACATCAAGAACAAGAATATGTGAAAACAGGAGAAGGCTCGATAATTCAATATTCACCCTTCAGCGAAATGACCTTAGTGCAAACAGACAGTTTTTCATCTCGTCACCCCCCGATAGCCATTTAGCTATTTTGATGAGTCTCCACTTTGATTTGAATTCCATAGTGCAAGTCAACAAGTGAATGTGCTCCTCTGATCTTCTCTAATCACTGATCTTCATAATAACCTGCTGAATTAATATGCATGTTCCTGGATCAGTGGGGTGATGCTTCTTCTGCTACAATGAAGTTAAAAAAAAAAAAATCATGGGAAATGCCTGCCTCATAAATTCTACAGCGAATCAAACAAACACAAAGTAAATTTAAAGTACTGTACATGTCCTTATAACTTCTAGTTAGAGTTTCTGTTTATTTCTTATGTGTAGAGTGAGTGCAGACCAGCGGGGAAGTGGGGGGGGGACTCTGGCTCGGTACAAGATAACTGGGCTGAATGTACGTCAGTCCTAATGCTGAAGCAGTGGTGGTGATGGGAAACCCTGAGGGATATGTGCAGTCGGCTTGAGTTAGGCCCCGTGTCACCTGACGAGTTGTTGATGTTCTCAGGCCCTGCAGCCAGGTCCTTCTCCAGTCTCTGAACACGCTCCTGTAGATTGGCCTTGTCCCGCTCCAGGGACTGAATAGTTCCCTGCAGCGTCTTAGCCGAGACACTTTCCCCGCGCAGAGCAGTCAGCTGTGAAGACAACGACACAGGCTGCTCACTACAATGGTTACGTTTCTGAGACAGAAAAGGGAAATCCCTCACTGAAGGACAATCACAGACAATATTTACATAAACATTTCTGATTCATGTATGAAGTTCATGTGTAAGGGGATGTGTCCCTTTCTAACAACCTTCAAAGTTCCTCTGATGTCAGACAGGCTGTAGCATCCCTCATAAGCAACCTCAAAATGAAACGGGGCACAGTGTTTTTGACCTAGAAGTGACGTTGCAGTTGCTATGTGGTAAATGTCTTTGCAGGATCAATAGTCCTTTCATTTCTTTTGCAACTGTGGAAAGGAAATGACGCTAAATGCTACATGTGGGTTTAAACAGTTATATCCTCTCACTGACTGTGGGAAAGCAGCTAAGAAATCAGAGAGGAGGGTTCATACAAACTATTTCACGGTTAGGGATCAATAAAGTACATATATCTATGTGAGGTAAAGCTCGACCCTCTAAACCAGGGGTGTCCAAACTACGGCCCGCCATCCATTTTAACTTGGCCCGCCTCAAAAAAAGCAGAACAAATTTAAATTAAAAAAAAAATTAGTAGCACTTAAATGGCACTTACTTATAGCACTTTGTAGTTTTGCTCTATTTTTGAAGAAATTTTACTTTCTTGATTCTTGTTTTTCTGGGTTTGCACCCTCGGGTACCCTTGAATGCACTGATTGTAAATCGCTTTGGATAAAAGCGTCAGCTAAATGAATTGTAATGTAATGGACTATGGCCCACTGTATTGTACTTCTCAGTTTAGACACTAGGTGGCGCCCAACTCACCCCTGACCTGCCAGCTGTCCCTCAGAACACCGCCATGCCTGCTCCAGGGCAGGGGGGCATGGCGGCGTGAGTGGCCCAGACCTTACAATTTTTTTTTCTGTATGTGGCCCTCTGGATAAAAAGTTTAGACACCCCTGCTCTAAACGTTTCAGTGCAACTCTTCGACAGAAAAGGGTGGATTGATCTTTCCGGGGTTGGGGCTTGAAAAACTGGGTACACCCAGAACTGGCTGGAGGAACAACACATCCTGACCTGGCAAAGCTTCAGATCCCCCAGGAAGAGCTGGAAAGTGTGGCTGGGTTTGAGGGACATGAGAGATACCCTACTTAGCGGGAGACAAGGAAGGTGGTACGGTTCGTCGATTTGCTTGAATTCATGTGGTGTCTGCTCCACAGTCTTGCCAATAACCTGACAAACCAACGGACAATAAGAGTGTCCCATCATGCATTCCATTCTCACCTCGCTCCTCAGGTTTTCCATCTGCTGGTCCTTTTCTGAGATTAAGGCACTGTTTTTATGGATTGACTGTTGGAGGGCGGCCTTCTCCTTGTCCAACTGCTCCTTCAAGGTGCTCTCACTGTCAAATACACAACCACAACTAAATCTTAGAGATACAGACACACAACAACTCTAGTGCCCATCTGAAACTATCATTATTGGGACATTGTGATATGAAAACGACGACACATTCAGAAAATTGCACGGAAGAGACATTTTTGGTACAATTGCTAAAATAGTCAGACAGAATTTTCATATAGTCATTGTATTTAGTTTGGACATTCAGCGCATGATGACAAAAACGTAAGTACGTATGTATATTCTTCGAAATATTAAAGGCATTGAGTACCTGAAGGCATTAAGTGGCAGGCTTTGAAGGGAAAGAATAGCATGACATACCAATAGCTTGATTACTGATGCATTCTATATTAAGTGTCACACAGATAGAACAGGCTTTTAAAAAACCCTCATACATCTGTGAATATGCAGACGTCAGAGAACCTGATGACAGGGCATCATCTCACCTTTGCTTCAACTGTCCCAGCTGCTGTTTGAGCTTTGTCTGCCCGTCTTTGAGCTAGAAAGAGAAAAATAAAAATATTGTTCACTTTCTGTCACAGCCAGAAGATGAACGACCGAAACACAAAACGATCTGATGCTTGTAGTTTCGTGTATGATTGTTTAAAATAAAGACGTAAAGTGGTATACCTTTGAGACATCACTCTGGTCTCTGTGATTGTTATCCAGCTCCTGGGTCAGCTTGTTGTTTTCATCCTGCAGAGTCTGCAGGGACTGCGACTTCATAGAAACCGCCTCTTTAAGCCCCTCGCTGAAGAAATACAAATATTAGAAACACCTTCACCCATGTGTCTTGATTTCCTGTATGTCACTAAATATATCATACTATTCAAAATTGTATCCGACAGGCTTTTGTCTCAACCGCCAATGTTGTGGATACACTCACATTTCCTGGCACAGACTCTTGAGCTTTTGACTTTCTGTGTGCAGCTGATCTTTGGAAACTTTCAGATCCTCTAGGTGCTTGGCATTCTCCTTTTTCAGTGTTTCCAGCTGAACAACACAAACGTATTAATACGGCATGGCAAAGACTCCCCCTCACTCTATTCATCCTACATGTACAGCATTAACATTTTCTCTTACCCGAGTGTCCGTCTCCTTTTGGGAGCTGCGCAGCTCGACCAGCAAAGACGTGGCCTCGTTCTTCTCCTGAATCAAACTGGCCTTCTCTTTTGCCAGCTGTTCGAGAGCCTCAGCAGTCTTGCCAGAGGACTCTGTAGCCTGCACAGTGCACGAGCAACATGTTTAATAAGAACAACAGTTCCACAGTAAGAGCAGCAAATGCACCTACGATCCTCAACCAATCAGGACCAGGACATTGCTGCTCAATTGATGAAGCTACTCATTCATCATTTGATTTCAACCAATGATGTCATTTTAATAGCATTTAATAAATTAACTTCATTCTTAAATAAATTTGCTCTTAATTACGGATTTACAATCACTTATCCAAATCTCAGTTCATTGTAATTATTAAGAACCACCAGAAGCAGAAGGTTAACACTAGAAATTTTACTATGAAGACGATGATTAGTAGAAGCTCTATTATACTCTACAACCTGTGGCCTCAGAACGGATCCAAGCAACCCAGTAACCCGTGTAAGAGCCAGTCTAAAAACAACTGGCAGTCTTTGTAGGATACACTCAAATTTAAAATGGTGGCAGGAAAAAATGTTTTAGAGACTTTTTAAGTCCAAAAACATAATGAATGTTTGTCGCTGTAGATCAATTCCTGCAACTTTAATTTCTGCGAACGAATACTAATGAAATCAGTGATATCTTGAGATCTACCTTTATACGTGGGTGTATGAACCTCAATTATAGAATTTGATTATATACGAAATGCTAAATGTTGAGTGTGTTCACATTAGATCTACATAATCAAGAAGCCAAGAAGAATTTCACCTAATGTTAGATCACGTTATAAGCCCACAGGCAAAGGCTGGGAGCTAGGGGGTAACAGACTGGTTAGTAGATGGAAGATGAAAGTTAGACACGAAAACCAAAAGGAAAGAGGAGAGGGAGACCAACTAGCAGGCGTGCAGTGAGAAGGTGACATAGCCCCAGCCACTCTAAACTGTGTGTGTCAGTGATTACTACTGGAGGAGGAATACCTCAAGCTGCTTAGAAATTACATTTTTTAGTTGGGACTCGAGCTGCCTGACTTCCTGGAGGGCTTCATCTCTCTCCACCTGCAGGGAATTCTTCTGGGCTGTTAACCCTGAGACGCTGGAGGAAATCTCTTCTTTCACTGCAGCAGAAGCTGATACCTCTGCGACGGCATTCCTGTACTGCTTTTCCAAAACGTCTTTATCGGTTTGTAGGGCCTTGACGTCAACCTCCAATTGTTTCTGGCTAACCTGCATCTTCTCCATCTCTTCGAGCAGCCTTGATCGTTCTGTGAGCCAATTTTCTTTGTTGGCACGGAGAGAAGAAACATCCTGCTCTACTTTACACTGTGCAGCTAAAAGGTCCTCCTTCTCTGTGGTCAAGAGGGTCATCTGTTTGCCCATCTCCTCAAGCTTAGATAATAACTGCTCTTTATCTTCCGTCAAGTGACTGGTTTCTTTCTCTCGCTGCTTCAACTGTGTTTCCAAAGCCTCCTTATCCACAATGAAAGACTTGTTTTGCTCATCAGCATTCTTAAGGTTTGAAGAGAGCTCTGTATTTTCTTGGGTAGCTTTGGACAATGTTTTCTGCAGTTCATCGATTTGTTTAGAAAGACCATCCTTATGGGACCCCTCTTTCGTCCGTTCACTGGCTTCAGCTTGTAGCTGGGTCTCAAGAAGCTGTTTTGCATCTGTCATCGATTCAGTCTGAGCTTTAGACTCTTGGATCTCCTGAAGCAGCCCCTGGTTCTTCTTCTGCAGAGACTGCACCTCCTTGTCAGCTTCAGTTTGCAGCGACCGCAGACGATCTCCATTTTGCTTCAGGTTATCCAGCTGCTGCACTAGTTCTAAATTGGTTTTCTCAAAATCCATTTTTAATTTACCATGTTCTTGAACAAGTTCACGTTTGCCCTTTTCAAGATTTTCAATATCAGAGTTTTGTTTCTGCAGTTCATTTTGTAGTTCAGCCTTTTCTCGTTTCAAAGAGGTCACCTCAGCTTCAACTTCATCTTTTTGCCGTTTGTTTTCCTCTAGCAATGTTGATAAATGAGATTTCTCTTGAATGAGGTCAGCATTAGATCTGGAACAACTGTCCATCTCGTCCTTAGTTAAACGAACATCACTAGCCAGCTTATCACGCTCAAGAGAAAGAAGACTTTTCTCAGATACGGCCTTGGTGTGTTTCTCCTCCAGCTCTCCCTTCTCCCCTGCCAATCGCTCATAATCCATTTTCTGCTGCTCTAGTGCTGAATCCAGGCTCATCTTTTCCTTTCGAATAGCATGAAGAGCCATCTCAGTTTCAGAATTCTGAAGACGAAACACTTGCTTCTCTTGCTCAAAGGACGATGATGCTTCTTTGAATTTCTCGTTGGCCTGACACAGTTGTTCTGCTGAAGTTTGAAGCTTTTCCTTTATTTCTTCCATCTCCCGGAGGAGCTCTTCCTTCTCGTTACAGACCTTTCTTTGGATTGCAAGCAGGTTTTCTTTCTCCTGCAGTAGGTGAACTCGCTCAGAATCGGTCACCTGACTGCTTGTCTTGAACTCTTCCAGCATCTGACTCAGGCTCCTTTGTGAGGCCTTCAGTTCTTCACATTCACGGATAGAAGTCTCCAGGTCTTTCTTTGTAACAGCAAGCTTATTCTGGAGCTCTTCCTTCACTGTCTCCAGGTTCTTTTTATCGCACACAGTGGCACTGATCTCAGAGGACATCTCCACCTTCTCTTTTGTCAGTGTTTCTGTGAGTGCCTGCAGCTGGGTATTCTTCATTGTAAGATCTTCTTTTTCCAAGTTCAAAGATTTGAGTTTTTTCTGCAGTTCAGCATTCTTAGCATCGAGAGACTTTTTGGCATTTCTAGCAGCATCTCTCTCTAAAATGAGATCGTCCTTCTCACACGTGAGCTTTGACCTGCTTTCGTTGGCGTCCTCTTCAAGCCGGCTCCTCTCTTTACAGACCTTTTCATAATCGTCAAGCAGTTGCTTCTTTCTAGCCTGTAGTTGCTCAATGTCCTGCTGATGCTTTAGGAGCAAGTCATTCTTTTCTGCATTTTGCTTTTGAAGCTCCTCGATTTGGGCTATTTGTTCACCTTTAGTACGCGTCAGGCTCTTGTTTTCAGTCTGCACTTGCTGAAGAAGATCTCTGAGCTTCTCCAACTCTTTGTTCAATACAACCCGTTCCTCATCCGAGCGCTTGTTGTTGGTGAGTAACTCTTCTTGATGTTTTGAGAGCTCATCTCTGGTTTTTAGCAGTTCTTCATTCCGGAGGGAAAGCTCCTCGTGAGTAACCTCAAGGGCAGAGAGCTTAGTCTGCAAATCTGAAAGCTGTGTCTCCAGTTTTCCTCTCTCAGTCTTAACATCCTCACTTTCCTTACACACCTTTTCCAGATCTAGGCTCTGCTTTTCCAGTTTTTTCGACAATTGTTCAACATCATGCTTGCAGGAGTCAAGCTCAGCAGAAAGGCACTGGAGATTAGGATGAAGGGGGGGAAAAGGTGGGGAATATATGTACAGGGAAAAGTAAGATGAATGTAATAAATAAACCAAGCAGATATCAACATGAGTGATATGCATTTGAAAAGGTTAAGCTGCAGAAGCATCAAAAACTCAAAGACCACACCACAGCTTACACCAAAATGATTTAGAAACAAATAAAGTATAACATTTTCACTTCAGACCGTATTTTTACATACATTAATGCCAAATATGGCTGGCATGGAATCATGGAGTGTATGATTTCTATGTAACTTTCACTAGTTTATACAGCACTTCTTTAGCTGCCACAGATCCACACCAATTTACCATGTGAATTATTGTATCCTGGATTTTTTTTTTTTATATAAATGAACGGAAACAAACTCTAATCTTAGTTTGTTAAAAAGTGAAAATGTTCTACTTCAGGGTAAATGCAATGCCAGCAGGGGTACATACAGTCGAAGTGATTTCCACCAGAACATTTAAATCAATAGCTGAACAGTTTGTAAATGTTAACTCAGGCTACATCAATAATAATACCTTTGAGTTTTCAAACTAAAACGTTCTTCATAGACACAAGTGTTCTAGCCTCGCATTAGTAATAACCCTGTCCATACCAAAACAGCTGACACTGCATATCACATGACCCTTCATGTACATGCACAGCTATGTACATGTTTGCCAATGTGAAGAGGAAAGCAGATGTCTACTCTGCTGTTGGTTGCTTAGTTAAAGAAAATTTAAAACAACAATGGTGACAAATAAGATGAGGTCACTATTTTCTTGGACTGATGACAATTGGACAAAGTGGAACGGTCACCGGTGCCTAAGTGTCTGTAACGTTTTGCCTTCACCTCTGGTAGTCGAGCTCTGAAGTCTGCGTCATCATCTGTTTGTGTTTGTCCAGACTACAATGCAGCCAAGGTACTTTTCAAACTAAAACAGGCCAGAGGTGTTTTCCAAACTTCTTGGTTTTAGCTACTCACAAACTCTGGAGTATTTAAAACTAAAACGAAGTCCTGTGTAGCCACAGTTTGAAACTGAACAGGAATCATACTTAGTGCAAAATGTCTATTTGGCAACCACAACCAAAATGATGTTCTTCCTACTGTGAAGGGTTAATTTGGCTTGCCATTAATCAGAAATTGTATTTAAATACAGCAAACACATTATAGACGTACCCCTGCAAGCATATAGACCTTTCAAAACAGAGCTAATATGAATGTGAAAAAAAACTTATGACTTAACTGTTTGGGGAAATGAGCAACTTATCACAAATGTGTTTGATGGTAATTTAAAATGAAAATGATGTTGAAAATATACATTCATCACTGATGTTAAATGAAGACAGTAATGGTAACACAGTTTCAAATACTCCCCCATAACTTTGCTGTTGAGCTTTCTGTGTAAGTATAATATTTGGGCTGTGTTTGAAAATTTAAACTGTAAAATGTACTGGTGACATTCTTCCTGATCATTTAAATAAGTGATATAGAAGACATCCATTTTTACATTAAATTAGAGCTGGCAAAATATCAGATTGTTATTACATGATTATGGCAGCCAAAATAATTCCTGATAACAATAGTATCACAATATTTACAGAAAATATGATAAATATATAAGCAACTAAACAAAGAAATAATGCTATTAGTCTATTTCAAATGATCTTGTGCTCCAAATACAATGATTTCCATAATGGAAGGTGGTCAGAGCAACAAATAGCCCAATGACAATATTTGCCTCATTTCCTACTAATGTATGAATTTAGTATTTGAATTATAATAATAACCATAAATAATAACTCATACCTATGATGTTGGAGTATTTACCATTTGATTACTACTTCACTGCAGAAAGAAATGAAAGTAATTTTTTCTATAATATTATGAGTATTATAAACATTTTATGAATATTTGATATTGAAAAAAAAAAAAAAAATCACAGTTATCACCAATACCGGTATATTCGTCCCTACATTAAACTAGTGCTTTGCAGATAGGTAAAATCATTCTTCAACTAATGTGTGTGTGTGAGCGTGTGTTTACCTGAGCCTGTTCCTTGTATGGCTGCAGCTCAGACACCAGCTTTTTCAGCTCCTGGGTTTTGTCTTTGGAGGACGAGAGCTCCTGCTTTAACGTTTCCACCTGACTCTGCAGCACATCAAGTTCCTTCACGTGGAGCTCTGAGGCCTCAGAGAGGGATTTCTCTTGAGAGGCCTTCAGCTCCTCAACCAGGGTCTCACCCTGTTTAGCAGTCTTCTCCTTGAAAGCAGGAAACGAAAAGGCAATAACTAATCAAATTACAACATTTCTTTACGTGTTTTGAAGCAAATAGTGAATAAAGTACACATCTGGCATTTTAAATACTCAAGGATTTCAAATTTGAAATATTCTTAACGTTACTGAGAATTCTAAAACACCTTTTTTGTTAGTCCACAACAATACTAACCAAGCTATCATTTTTTTCCTGAAGGTCTTTCATCTGAGAGTTATGTGCATCGTTGCTCTCTTTCAGCTCCTGCTCTTTGCGGGAGAGTTCCTGCTGGAGTTTTTCATCCAAGTGTGCCACCTTCTCCTTCTCCTCTGCAAGTTGACTCTGTAACTCCTCAAGCCTCCTGAATGACAAGAAAAAAACAGTGATTGAAAAATGGTTGGTGATGATTAATAATTGGTTAGATTACTGAAAAATAAAAGGACTACAGCATGGAATAGAACAAAACAAGACATTTTAGTAACTGTCCAATTGTGACATGACATTATGATATGACGAAATTAGTTTTTTGTGCAACTCCAGATTTCTTACGTCCAAGAGTTCAAGCTAGTGTTCTTTTGGGCTTCAGCAGTGCAGCCTCCTTGGATTCATATGATAGTTTGTTAATTTAAAAAAGCAAATTGGTTTCTAGCAAAGAATCTTTGAGTTCTTTCTTGTAAATTGACCACTTACTCATAATTTCAAAATTCAGTTTATTCTCAATAAGCTCCAAATGTCATTTAAAACTACACTGACACCAATAAACCATGTGGTCTGAAATGTAGCACAACATCAGGGAAAAATAAAGTGTGGTACCTTTCTTTGTGTATGAGGTCTTCATTCATTTTGGTCAGTTGTACTGAGCTGTCCCCAGATGCCGTCATCATTCCTGAAATGTCCTTTTCCAGCTTGCTTTTGTCTTTTGAAAGCTGCTCCAGCTTTTCATCTGCAGCCTTCAGCTTCCTCTCCAGCCCTGAAAAAAGACAAAATGTTAGTTTGTTGGGTTTGAAGGTTTAAAAAACAAGTTGACATTAAAGTCTGAATAATCTCACCGGCGAGGTTACTTCTCAGGGACTCTGACTCTGTGGTCAGGGATGTGCACTGCTCTTCCTTCTTATTAAGCTTCTCAAGTGTTTCTGGAAGAAGAAAAACGTTTGAAAAAATAAGCAAAAGAAGGGGATGATGTAAAATGAAGGAAGAAAACAATGGATATTGGAATAATAAATAAAAATTGCTTTTATCATTTACCTTGCATAGATTTTGTCTGCTCCTCTGTGCTTTCAGCCAACTTTTGTTTCTGTGGGGAATTTTTTTAGATATGGTGTTTCAGTCATTAAATATTTACAAATCAAAATGTCAGGAGTGTGGTTCAATGGTTGGTACAGCATTTGAGATATGCTAAGTCATAAGTCCAACTGTTACCTCAAACAAGCTGTTTATAGTTCAATGATACCTCAGCCGACAAGCAAACCAAGAAACTGAACTACAGAAATGCCAAAGACATTATTCTGGTAGTTTAGAAACACCGACAGTGACTTGGTTTGAACACTGAACATAAAAAAAAACCAATCGCTAAAGCAAATGGCACTTTATCCACATCCATATTTAAGCCACCAGCCTCACCAAGCCTCCAAGCTCTTGTTCAAGGGTGTCGTTGTCCTGCTTCACAGTGGTCAGAGTCTGCTGTAAAGAGAGGACTTCCTTCTGTTGATGCTCCAACTGAGAGCTCAGCTCACTCACCTATAGCACATGATATGTCAAAAGAAAATACTGATACATTGAAGAAATATGTACATTAAAACATGGAAGTCGAAAGGAAACCACGGGCCTAATGACATGCATGACAACGGAGAATCAAAATGGTAGGGAGGATGATGTAAAACCCACCTTGGAACCCTGGTGGTTTTCTTGGCTCTGAACCTTCTCTAACTGACTCTTCAGGGTCACCACCTCCTGGCTACCTTGTGCAATTTTGCTGCGCAGAGCCACCACTTCTGCCATCTGGTCTTTGGTCTCTCTGTCCTTGTCTTGGGCCTGTTGTGCCAACACTAATTCATTCTCCTCAAGCTCCTTAACCCTAACTTCAGCAGTATGAAGCTTTCCAAGGACATCCTCCATCTCCACAAGGTGCTGCTCCTCTGTTTTTTCAATGCTGGACCGTACCAACTCCTCCAGTCGCTCCTTATCTTCTGTCAAAGACAGCAGCTCTGCTTTCAGTGCCTGTGTCTCCTGAGTCCAGGCTGCGGTGTTAGCATCATGTTTGGCTCCCGCCTCCTCCAGAGCCAGCTTGTGCTCTAACTTCAGTGTCTCCAGTGCACTTTTGGTTTCTACAAGCTCTTCTGTCTGGGCACCTGCACCTTTGCTGAAGGACACCTTCAACTCCTCTAGGGTTTGCTGGTGAGAGGCAACAGAAGACTCCAACTTGGAACGCCACAGTTCAGTGATGTCGGCGATCTCCTTCTCAGCTTGGCTTAAGCGCATTTGCACCTGTTCCTTTTCACCAGAGAGGGTCACATATGTGGCCTGAAGCTGAGCAACTTCCTTACTGTGGATCTTCTCCTGAGCGTCTTGCTTCTCCTTGTATGTAGCCAGCTCTTCTTGCTGTTTGGCTTCTTGGGCAGCCAATTGATCCCTCAGAGAGTTGATCTCTTCCAGGAGAGGAGAAAGAGGAGAGTCCTCAGAGCCCTGCTCGGTTCCCAGGCGCAGCTGCAGGTCAGCTACCTCTCTTGTACGCAGTGTAAGGTCCCTCTCAAGATATATTACACGGGATCGTTCCGACACAGAAGCAACCTTTAAAAGCAGAAATCTTGCATTTAAATATGTGTATCAATGACAAACTGGACCTGTGCGCACAAAAGCTAATTATTAAACTTAGACATACTTAACGTTTACTAAACAAATGAAAAAATGTACACTAGGAGTATGTAATAAAGTGCTTGGTTACAGTAGAACTAATCATTCTTGGGCATAATTGATCAATTTATTTACTCACTGATGACAGTATAAATTATTGATACAAAAAACATCTTATACTGACCCCTTGTGGCGATTAAATGTACAAATAATGGATGTGAACACTGACAAGCATGTATGGGCTACAGCACTGTGCAAGATATTTGTTTTAACTCTTCATCATTGAAATAATGGTATTATTGGCCTGATTGAGGAGAACTAAGAAGCCTCTCAGGGAGCAATGGCATGTCGTTTTTTCAATCTTGTTTAATAATGTTCTCACAGATCTCCTTAAGCTGCTTCAACGGAATACTTTTCAGCTTGGTTATGATTGGTCAGAACAGATCCCGTAAAAACCATGGCCCTTATCTCCAGGAAACTATAGAGAACGTATATACTGATTATTCATGAAAATATAATTCACTAGGGGAACACATGGCTGCATTGCCTGGCAGGTAGAGTAAGTTTAAGACTACCATAATGCAGGCACACAATATAAGCAGGGCAAATGGATGCTGGGTAGGATTGGGAAACATAGGATTAACAAACTAATCAATGGCAACTGAATAGATGGGAATATGGGGGACGTTTGTCTGTCAGGTTAAGCAGTGATCCCAGTAAAGCAAGTGCGAGCTCTGGTTGACTAACTTACTGGAGAAAGTAAAAGACTAAAAAGGAGAGCTGAAAAATACATGTGGTTACTTGTTTGACAGTTATGATGGAAATGTATGTCTTTCAACATAACATAATTTTAAGAGAATCCATATAAATCTGCTTTCTGCATTAATTGCGATGCAGAATTTGCTATTATAACTTGATCGGTGCTTTAAACAAACTTAACGTATGTATGTTATTATTTGGATTGTTTGATTTCAAAGCAGGACTATGATTTCTGGTTTAATGCATTTGACGGGTTCATCACCACCAGCCCATACAAAGCATAGCTCAAGTTACTGCTCGGCCCCTCTCTGTAGCCACTGAAAATTTTGTTGGCCACTATCCCAAGGCCTTTTCAAACGCAGCACGCTGTAGAGCGGAAGTCATTACCCTAGTGTCTTCTAACTCTCTTTGGAGTTTCTCAGCTTTGGTCTTTTCAAAGAGCAGGCTCTGTTCAAGCTCCTTAATGTGGGCATGCTCCAGTCTGGTCTGCGTCTGTTAGTAAACAAGGAGGAGAGGAAGAGAACACACCAGTGCCACCATCACATGCCAGCCCAACACAGACAGAGAGGGAGGGAGGAAGGGAGGGAGGGAGGGACACAGGGAGAGAGGATAGAAGGGTTTGGACGATGACAGTGGTGATGGTGTGTGTTTATGTGTGTGTCTGTCTTTGCGTATGAGTATTTGGGACTGTTGGGGAAAGGGTAGTGGGTGGAGGTGGGCAGGGGTGGAGGACGAATGGAAAAGGGAAGATACCCCATGCAGAGCTCTCAGGCCGAGCCATCAACAGCTGCATATAAGGAGCTTTGTGACAGGAATGGTGGGGAAAACAAGACAGGCAGCAAAAGAGGGAGGCATGTGTGTTATGGATGAGTATGTTGATGGAGGCATTTTATAAGTAAACCATGCAAAATTGACACTTGGTGAACGAAGCAGGTTGACTGTTATCATACATAGAAAATTTGATATTGTGGTTCAAGCCAGCAAGTGCAGGATAATGACTTCACCATGTCTTTGAGAGAAAGCAGTGATGGTAGTTTCTTGAGGCATTTACTTCATATTTTAACATAAGGTTAATGGATTTTATCATAGAGGAGTGATCTAATGTTGTGGATTTGTTAAATCATTTTACCTCATTCATGGTTTAGTTTTTTGCTGCACTAAGCAAAATATTGTAAATAATACTTATGATTATATATTATATAGGATTTATTATCACGATGTGAGTATTATAACTGTTTTCTCTCTTTGGTGATAAGGTCATTGTCCACACTGTATAATGTAAGTACCTTATAGGAAACCACCAGTTATCAGACCGCCACGTGCAGGATTTAGAAAAAACTCAAGAAATAGAAAGGATTCCCATTTGACCTCTTGATATTGTGTGCTATAAATAACGGTCTCGTGATAACTCAAAGTAGGATTTCCTGCCCCAATTCTGTACTTCTCGTCTTACATGTTTCCCAGTGTATGTCAACTTAAAGTTTCAAATTGAAAGGGGAATAACACCTATTTAAATGTTTGTTATGTCGGTTTTCTTGTATGGGGTCTTCAGTGGACATAGTCCAACAAAACTGATTTACTGCATTCAAGAGGTTAATGAATGAAGCACGGAAGGGTTGGATTGTGAAACAAATTTTGGTTTAATTGTATATTATATTTTTGGGGAACTCTGAATGTAAAAATGACTTTAACTGGGCTCAGACTACAGATTAACTGGTAGTTGGAGGGGTTAAAGAACCATTCTTAAACCGAACTGTCCGCAGAATCATTGCCCGCCCAAAAAAACATCATATTTTATATATTGGATTTAAACATGGGATGTTTACATCAGTACTTTGAGAGAGAAACTGCAAAATCCAATGAGAGAGACAGAGAACAGAGCAGCCGACGGTGCTGCCAAACAAAGATTTACATTCTGAGGCTAACGCCAACTTGTCTACTGCTGTTGACAGACATTATAACTTAGACCTAAAAATCATATTGAACTCATTTAGCTGTCTGCTGTTGTTTATTAACAATAGAGCAAATTGTCGCTCCGCTCCACTCTCAGGTTTTCAAAACTACCGCAGTCTGAGCCCAGCTTTAGCCCTGTATGCACCAACTGTGAAACTACATCATAAACCATAATGCAGTCTGGGAAATGTATCGTTGTACAAAATTTACTTTAAAATTCATAGGCTGAGTATTATTCCCCTTTAGTTGTGGTGGGCAGACTGAAATCATGTCTGTGACTGGGCAGTGGAATGACAAGGGAGCATTTCCAGTGGTTCCATTCTGAGCACTGGACCAACATGAAAAGACGAGGACGAGAAGGAAGAAGAAGCAATGACATCACATCACTGAACAGAGAGGCACTCAGGGTCATAGCACAACATTAGTACACCTTCATCAGCTTGAATTCAACAAAGCATTTTTGAGTTTGGCCTGTTTGGAGTGTTTTGGGTTGTTTGGGGATGTATTTCAAGCTACATGCAAGTTTTGAATGTATCCACAGCTGTGAGTAAGTAATAAACTGTTAGTATACGTGTTTGACAAGAAGATAAAGGGGTACTCTAACCCTGTAGCCCTCATTTTGACCATCTATTTTGAGCTCAGATGCCTTTGTGGTAATTGAGGTGGTCCCTTGTGTAGCACTGTGGAATAAATAAGAAATTCTATGATCAAATATGAACAGAGATAACACTGAGCCCCAATAAACTGCACAGCATAACTTTTATGAGATTATGACTCACTTGAGAAAGAGCCAATGAGTAATCAGTGTCTCCTGGATTAAATTACTGTAAAATACTATGCGAGGAAAAAGCAATACGCAGGCCCCTTCATAACAACTGGACAATAAAAGAATCTCCCTTTCCAGAAAAGAACATACAGTTTTATTGTAAAGTTCCCTGTACATATATCCGCATTATTCCTTCCCTGGGAAACAAACAAACAAAAAAAAGATAATAATAATTCCCTATTAACAAGATAGGTTAAGTGACCACATGAAGCCTCATAATCCCTCCCACAATACACTTGACCGCACATGCAATCTAATGCAAGATGAAGTCAGTGTCAAAATGTCACTGCAGAGACGCTGCAGCGTGGGACGTTCTCTAGAACTAACACGAAGGAGAGATAGTGCAAATCATGCTCTGTCTGGACTTGACTGTCCCACTGCGACTAGATATACCCAAACAAATATTGTGCTGTCTTTAATTCTATTAGACCTGCAGCCAAGAGGAAACACTAGATGTAAACCCCAAAAAAACACTTTGTTGTCAGGGATAAAGAATAAAGGTTATGTGATCTGTAATCCTGAGATTGAACCAGGATGCAAGGCGACTTGAAGACCTGCTGCATCTGACTTAATATTAAAATGTGGATTTTAAATGAATGGAACAAATGTCAAGTTAAGCACAAAAATACTTATTTTCATTCAATAAAAATAGTCGTGTTTTTTTTTAAAGTATGATTCAATAATACTGCATTTGCTTTGAAAACACAAATCCGTCACAATATGCAAGTTGAAATGGTGTGAATCTGTGCTGTGCATTTACCTCTAGATCTCCTTTGGTAATACAAGCTTCTTCTACACGGAACTGAAGGTCCTCCACTTTCCTATTTAGCAGGGAAAAAAATCCTTCATCAAGCTTCTTCCCTAGAAGTTATAGTCATAATATTTCGTTTTTGTTTCAGGTTGATTGGTTGAGAGAAAGATTAAGACGAGGTAGAAGCAACTAGCAAAATGATCTTAGCTGTCATTTTCTTTCTCAGCAAACTGACTATAAAATGTGGGCTAATTGACTGGATGTCATGGGTGATCTGATGAATCTTGACTTGTTATACCAAAGGGAATCCTTACCTCCGCTCCTCCTCCAGCTGATTCAGTAGCTCCACTTTGTCTTTGTCTGCAGCTTCTACCAAGGTACGCAACTGATCCATCTTAGTCTCCATCTTTAACGACAAGGTTGGACATTGGATAAAAAATGTATACAAATGACATGGCAATAAAGAGATACTCTAAATCTAAACAAGGGACTAATAGAAAACTGATTTTAATCAACCACTGTGTTGCTGACCTGCTCGTGGTCGTCCCTGAGCAGGTTAATTTCCTGCTCCATCTCTCCAACATGGCTTGTGGCCTTGGCGACCTCAGCTCTCTCCATGTCCCTCTCAGCCATGAGCTGCTCAATATGTTGCTGCTTCTCCTTCAATGCCTCCTGCAGGGCTGTAGTGCCGGAAATCTTTCGATTATACCGTGATGATGTCTCTGTCAGCTGTGGGGAGACAGAAGAGAAGCACAGCCAGACAGGTGAGAAAGCAAAGATCAAAGCAAGTGCATGAATATTACATTTTTCAATATTGTTGTTTTTGAGTGGGGCTGTGTCTCACCAGGCCTGTGCGGCTAGGTTTGGCGCTGACAGAGGATGCCACGGAGCTCATGGTACTGATGGAGGAGGCACTGGGGCTTCTCTTCAGCCCTGATGGTGTGGCCACTACTTTCCGAACTGTAGTTTTTGCTTTGGCTGGCGTGGTGGAGGGGAAGCCGATGCGCGTGACTTTGTGCACCGGAGCAAATAAGCCATACTTGGGTTGGCACTGAAAATATCTGTGGATAACACAATTGAACACAATATTGATACTGGAAGTGATAGTGCACAAGTGGATGACAACTTCTCTCCTGGTCATTTAAAAGAGCTGTGGCTTTTGTACCTTGTGCCTGCCACTGCCCCGTCATTCTTTCCTAAAGGCTCGTCCAACTCCACACCGCACCATTCGCCTTTGGCAAAATCTGTTTCTCCAAGGAAACGTACCACCCCTGCCTTTGTACCACCAACCTGAGAGGGACATGGTAAACATTAGCCATCATTGAATCCCTTCAATAGATAAGTGACGCTTAAGGAGTAATCAGCTTTGCCTAGTAATTAAGTGAGATAATTCCATCAAAGCAAGTGAAACAAATATGTGCAAGCTTTAAAAAAAGTCAACACGTGAGACACAGCTACAAAGGTTAACATTATTCTACATTTGCAAGTGGAGAGCACATTTCCTCTGCAGTCCAATAGTCATGAGTAACGCTTCCTCTTTAAAATGTGTTACACACCCTACTGGCTAAAGAAAGTGGGAAATAGGAAATCTGTAAGGAGGAAGAGGGATGCTAATCAAGATATAATCAGGAGTGCATCCGGATGGTGACTGCACTCAACATTTTTAGCAACAGTACTACCATTGACTCAGAAGAGAGAGTTTCTCTGAGTTTACTACACGGAAGGAGAGGAAGGTTTACTGAGTCATGTGATGCTATACAAGCATTGTTCTAACTAATACTGGTGCTAATACACAACGCAAGAGATTTGAGTTCTGTCACTTAGCTTAAATATGCACATATATGTTGTTTCTTATTTTCTTTTAAATAATGCAGCAATATTTACCAGTACACGGTCGCCCATCTTCAGTTCCCTTTCCCCCTTCTTGACTGATCCCGTCTCTGAGAGGTTGGAGACAGATTCGCTGTTTGTGCGCACAAGGTTTGAAGATGGTGTAGCTGGCGTAGTTGGTGTCGCTGGTGTAGTGGTGGAGGGCTTCTTGGCTGCTGGGGTAGTAGAGGGCATCGTGGATTTTGCGGCAGGTGTATGCGAGGCTACGCTATCAACGGAAGGCGTGGGTGATGTGGCGCGGGAAGGCGGTTCCGTCAGAGTTCCATTAGACTCCCCCTCTGTGCCAGACAGCTTGGACGGGCGGGTGAATATACCTCGCAGGGCATCGCACTGGAAGTAGCGCACCCCTGCCACTGACCCGTCATTCTTTCCAATTGGCTCATCCAGAACAATCCCAGCCCACTGCCCTGGAGCAAACTGGGTCTCTCCCAAAAACTGAATGCAGCCTGGCTTATTCCCGTTCACCCATACCCGCTCCCCAACCTGGAAGCTCTCCTCAGCGTTTTGGGCATCTTCTCCACTGGCAATTGCAGCTGATTTGTCGGCTGCAACTTTAGCTCCTGGTGGCATAGAAAGAAAGAGAAAGAAGCTTTTTTTAGTTATTTTTAAGCCATTAAGCAAATGACCAATGTTGTAGTTTAAAACGTCATGTTTTAATGTCCTTATATAGCTAGATAGTATCTGTGAACTTTGAGTGCCTACAATTATCTTGTAATAGTTATGTGTTTGCAAAATCCACAATCAATCACCATGCTTACAATGTCGCTATGTTTTACAACTGATAAAATTCTACAGAGAGATAAATCTAGACTCAATTTTTGGCAGGATACTGATGTACAAGCTGCAATGCCTAGATCTCCTTGATGCCCTCCCTAATGCCAGCACAAAACAGTCACTTGCCTATTAGACTGTGAGCCTGCAAAGCAATGCTGATACAAATCAATTTTATTTAAAACAATTATTTGTAATGACCTGGTCTAGGGACATTTTCAATCTAATATATTCTATAAAAGCATGTTGTGAGAGAATATTGTGACATATTTAATTCTAGAGATGACAGATTATAAAAAATATAGGATTTTTCCCTTCCTGATACCATTACTGATGTTTGGAGTGCAGTTGCATCGGGATTACATAGATGCCTGCAACTGCATTGGAACGATTCTAGGGCAAACGCTTTACTGCCACACCATTAGATGAAGAAGCTGGGATACCGGAAAACATACCTGCACTGGGGTTGGTTTTGGGGGCTCCTGTCCCAGGTGGCCTGGCTATCTTGCTGGGCCCTTTGATTCCACTGGCCTTATTTGTGCTCATGGTTCCTCCTGTGATCTGTTCAACCCACAAGGCTTGTGTCCGTCAGTGGGTACAGACTGATCCCAGACCATCAAAACGCAGTTCTGTGATGGCGAAGTGTTTCTCTCCGCACAAAATCAATCTACTTATTTATCTAAATAAAGGCAACAAAAAAAAGAAAAACCAGGAAAAGGGAGGAGGGGAAGAAGTGGTGCTCACAAAAAGGACCCTGTGTGGAGAGGGAAAAAAGAAACATTACTTGACCATGTTTAGACCAACTCATATATATTTGAACCCAGCACCCTAAGAAGCAGTCAAGTTGACAATGAGTTAATCAAGTTAATTAATTGTTATAATAAATGTACCATTGGATGACTTTTGCATGAATAACTTTTAACATCAATATAAAGTACAGATATGCCTTTAAGGCTAGCTCACTGACTTTGTATGTGTTGCTCTGTTAATGGAGGCATTTTGTTTCTGTTATGACAACAAGCTCCTCAGTCCACAACACGTCACACTCACAGACCTAAAAATACCGTCAGAGGCCATCCAATATGTTGTCAATGTTAAAGCCTTCATGATCTTCTGAATAGCTTATCATCTGTGACCTTTTCCACAATATAGACAGTACCACACACACACTTTCTCTCACTCAGACCATCATTCTGCCATATTAAACCATGTTAGTCTGGCTGGCAGCTTTCTCTAAAATGAGATTACAGTAGAATCACTACCAGGACTACCAGCGGATTATCCTGTCAGATCTCCTCACCGCAGAAACCGATTGGCCGAAGTGTTGCTAGTTGAACAGTCTCCCTGTTGTTAGGTGCTGATATGGCTGAGTGGGGCATCGTGTTTGGGTTTTATTGCCTTCACTGAATAAACCAAATGAGCAAATATACTATCAGTTCTGTTGCCTCATCCAACATCATCTCCTCAGCAGAAAAGGTTCACAGGAAACTTTGTGTGACCAGACTCAAAGCAGTCAAATGTGACTACACACATGTAGCCTAAAGCAAGGAAGTACTACTTTGTCAACCACATGACCCAATGGTTACTCCACAGTTATTAGGGGAACTGAATTCTTGTTGTCGTTATCAATTTCTAGAGGCTCACAAAACACACTTTTATGCAAGCTGTATTATATCAAAATATACATGATAGTCATTAGTATGTGAGGTACAGAAGACAGACAGGTTTTCAAATGTGTCAATATGAATTTATTGCGGTATTTGCAAATGCTTTGAGAGATAACAAAAATGTCCTGCATGCTTTTCTAAACAAACGGAGCATGGTCGAGATTTAAGGGGATTTACCAGCCCTTTAAATTCCTCTTACTGTGAAGTGAATCTATAAAGCAAACCCATGACGATATGTCATTGACCTGCAAAGTCAAGCCATTTTGAGTCAGCTGAGACACTTGACCTCACACAGGGTTGAAATTCAATATAGAACTTGTTCCACAGCTTCACACAAACATACCTTTCATTCCTGAAAAGCCCTGAGAGCTACAGTACGGAGCTCCACCAAAACAACCAAGAACCGACACTCTCTTAACACCATCCAAGATATTTCTCAGCAGAGAATGAAGAGTGGTCATCAGCAGCCACGACCTAGTTTGGATATAGTGCTCCAGTTTTCCCCTGCTGTGCCTTTGAATGATACTGATTGGTACCCTCGGGTCAAGAGGAGGCCTGAGAAGAAAAGCACTTGAGTAGTTGGAGACTGTGTGGTGAAAAACAAAAGGATATCAAGAATCATATGCGTTACTTGGCACATTGTTTCCACCCAACGTTAAAGAGCAGAAAGATGTGGCATGAGAAAACCACCGAGCTTTGGCGTTACTGTCTTGAAAGCATGAACTGTGGAGGTTTCAGCTCTGATTGTTGAGCTGGTGCAGTCAGCCGAAAATGATCCACTTATTCTGGAGACTTTCCCACTGCAGTAATGTTAATCTTTTACCACTGACTCTCACTCTAATCTGGATCCAGGAAAAAAGCCAAATGCTAATGTTTTGCATACGTTTAGGATAATTAATCTGCTGTTAAATCTTAAAGTAAGATTCTTAACTTGATTAAACTTTAGTATGGGGTCTTATGCAAATCCCATGTTGTCTGGTTTTCTGATATAAATGGATAAACGGGAAAAAACATAGCAGCCCGTAAAATAGAACTGAGAACTTGTCAAATTACAGATATAATACACTTCCATTGTCTAAATGTAAAAACTTGACATGCTCAAACTGTCTGGGCAATTGACAAAAATAAAACTGCACTGAAGATTTGACTCCCCTCTATCATAAAAGTATGCTGGAAAAGACTAAATCTATCGACAGATGAAAATCGACTCCCTTATATGTAACTAACTGACTGTCCATTGTGTCAAGTGTACGACACCACCACCCCACATATTTCACTGAGGCATAACTTGCTGACGACACAAGTGTGAAACCACATATGATACAGACGTAAACAAAATGTATTCATGTTTTGCAAATACAGTAAAAACTATTTTTTCACAGAGGGGAAGGTCTCATTGGCTTCCATTCCACGATGACTACAAGAATACTGAAGCAATAAAAACATTGTTTCCTTGAAATGTTTTCCAGCTTTGACCAAGCCTAGCTATTGAGGGGTCCCTGTGAAATTCTCCTTCACACGCAGAGCAAGCAGGACAAAATTTATCTGAACAGTGACCTTGAAACAGTACACTCAAAAATAGTTTTCAACAAAATGGGGAAGAAAATACACCTCCTTGTCTTCAGAAGTGTGGATTCACTGACGCAACCTCTACTCCTACACTCGTGCTTTTGTCATCATAAGGCCAAGGTTGTATAGTAGCACGCTGTGGTAATTCCTCTTAGAGGAAACATCTGTTAGATTGATTATGTAGGCCCCTGCTAGCACTGACAGAGGAAGGTGTAGAAAAGCACCAACAGGACACAAACACAGAATGAGAGTCGGACGCATCCTGTGTCCACAGTGTTCAATGTATTGAAGTTAACAATATTCATTGACTATATCAGGTATTGAACCTACTTTGCAGCAAGTGGGCCCATATATCAACACATCCCTGTTCGACACACTGGCTGGCTCTTATTATTGCACTCAGACACAGCAGAGAGACCTGAACTAGTAAATACATGTTGTCAAAGTTTCCTCTGCAGCCCCAATCGAAAATCCAGACCTTACAAAAAGTAATAAAGCCTCCTCAACTATATCAGAGAATTGTTATTCCACAGATGTATTTTAACATTATACAAAGTTGTTTCTTGTTCCGTGGGTATATGGACAATTTAAAGAAGTCTGCAGGATTCTCTTACTTGCCCAACAATGAAAGCCATTCTTTCACATACAGGTATTCTTCAACTGCCTCTTTAAGAAGTAAGAAGGAATGTGACACTTTCAAGTAATATTGCATGTCTATTTAATAAGACTTGTAGCCTATCAAGCTAATGTCAGTCAGTCCAAACAAGCTAAACTGCTGGTTGACTAAAAACAGAAAGGCTACAGCCCGGGCTGGACGATATGGCCAAATATCACAGCAAGATCAAAAATGTCATACAAGCCTATATCGATAATTATCATGACAAAAGTCCCATTATACATTATTTAACCTTTAAAGAGAAGACAAGAGAATGACAAACATTTGACAGACAGCTAAATATTCTACAAATCTGAGGGTCGATCAATCACTGTGCTCGCACCTTGTATAAGCTACTAACATAGAAGTGGACATCCAGCTACAACAAGGAGGTGAACACAATAGAAAATAAAGAAACAAGTTAAAGAATGGTACAGAAATAAACTGTAAATTCTTGGAAACACTGATGACGTGAGAGTAGCTTTGGTTCAATGTGTTGCAAAGTAGTGCGGAAAAAGGAACAAAGTAGTGCAATGACATACACACTAAGCAGGGGGCTGCAATCCACTCATTTAAAGCAAGTATGTAGACAATTTACTTATCCCTGTGAAGTTTATAGGATTATGTGACCTACCCACAACTGGGAGTCGTTCTTTATATATAATTAGGAAGTTTGTAGACTGGTAGAGATACAACCGTGGGGACGTCAGACTTCTGACTATCAAGCTCGTGTCAAACAGTCCAAACCAACCGAACAGGCTGAATCATAACACGCACTAATAGTCACAACCCTCAACAGCCAGTGCCTCACGTTCACTGACATCTTACACTGTGTATTAGTAAAGCAAGTTGACCAGAGGACTGGTTCTCCAGGGGACCGGCCGATCGACGTTACCCCGCCATGTCACCTTCCCCCCCACTAACGGACTGAGAGCTGTCGATGAGGTGGCACTTCAGCTCACAGTGGAGTCTGCATTTTTAAGGAAAACATCACCGAGACAGCTCACTCACCTCATCAGCAGGATTCTGCGCCGATAACCACGAATTCAAACTCCACATCCACGTGTTCAGAACAAGCCGCAGACTGTTTAATGCCGCGGAGATTAGCGACTCAAACTAATTCCCCATGTCCAAAAGTCTCCGCAATGTCACCGGAGCTCCAGCAGAGCACACTGCTGCTACAAGTTGTGAGGCTGCGGCACAACACGTTGATATTTCGGATCAGATCACCTGTCAGTGTGGCCTGTCGGTTTGAGGACGTTGCGATGCAAAGCCACAGTTCAATGTGAGCTTTAAATGTTACCGCGATAGAAAAACAGACGTGATTAGTCCGCTGACGTTAGCAGCGAGGCCCGGGCGATACCGGTGGTCAGGATCCAGGAGAAGGGCTCGTTCGTTAGCTAGCTAGCCGAAGTAACGACTGTTCTACGGGAGCAACTTCTGGCCAAAGGGCGGCGTTTTCCTGGTTGTATCGGCAGCAAAATGACGAGGAAGTTTGCGGGAATGCGGTTGCGGCTGATACCGACCTGATATGTGTCTGCGTAGCTTTCGTCTCCCGACCGCCGCTCGAATCCACACGAGCAGGCACAGCCCAGTGCACCGCCCAGCGTCAACGGAAGGTGCTGCCAAAGATGAAATGCTCGGTGAGATGGAGCACCCCCCTCGGAACAATCCAGAGACAAGGGGACTTCGCTGCTACTAAACGATGAAAAACACGTAAAGTTCTGCAGGAGGAGTTTATACTGAGTAGTTTGGTTCCACAGTGTTGATCAAACGTCGGATGGACCAAGTTTTAAGAGAGGATTCAAACATTATGATCACAAAACTAATCAATAGAAATCAGAACTATACCTCCAGAGGGAAACATGAAAATAGTTTTTTGAGCTAGATTTTCCTGTTGTTGAATATTAGGACAGTAACCAGTAGTTTAGACGCAGTTTAGTTCAAACAATGAAATATAGAGAAATTAAGTGTGAGGTGTGTGAGAAGCCAGCTGGGGTTGAACATCCCACCCAAAAATAAAATATAATAAATGTCATCAGTGAACTCAAAATATTATCATAGGAGCCTTCTTCTTTTAATAGAGCTGGATTCCAAGACACACCCACAAAATTAAGCCTGATCCTGTAGAACAACGTCTAGGTCCTCAGCATCAGAGATTACAGTTTTGACCCATGTTCTGTATCAAAGGGTTAACTGAACTTATCTTAATAGCTAATGTTAGCTCAAGTTAGCTCAACAAGATCGGGTTTCCGGCTGTAACCGGGTTTCCGGCTGTTGCTCAAGTAGTTGTATAAATTACCGTTTAATCAGTTGAATTAAATCTCACAGTGCAACAGGGACAGTTTTATTACTACACTAAACAACAAAGATATGTAATCATAATGAAAACTAAAACTACACTTTCTAGGACTGCAAAGCAGCACTGAACAGGCCCGAGCACAGCGTTTCGTGCGTTTTGCGCACTGCGGCAAGGATAAACGCTTTACTTCCTGCGTCGGTCACGTGATGTTGTTTCTTGCCTGCTTATTGCTCATTACGGTCAAAGCTATCAATTGCACATCACACTGAAAATTTAATGTAAATTGAATGATAGTTGTAAAACAAAGTTATTTCCTGTTGCCAGTAGGTGGCGCCATCAGTATTATTACACTAGACTAATAGAGCTGTAGGGGCTCCGATGTAGTGTGAGCAATTTTTATGTTAATTGGAACATTTTACAACAACTTAATTTCCACACTTATCACTAGGTGGCACTATGTCCCTTAGGAAATATTGACACATAGAGCTGTTCAGGCTTGGACTCTGATTATGAGACAGAAGTTTGGTGGTGATAGGACAATGCACAGTGGAGTTATGACAACATCATCTCCTTTGGCGTAGAATAGATGAACCTTCGCGTACCTCAATGTTAACATGGTTTTAGGAAATGTCCCAATTCTGAGAGAGAGAGAGAGAGAGAGAGTAAGAGAGAGAGAGAGAGACGTCACCTTTGCATTGATCGGTCAATGTGAACGCGTTCCAGGGGTCTTGGGGGCACCGTTCAGCCATTTTGCAACGCCCATTGAAAATTCCTTTAGAATACGTACATTTTCCCCACTTTCAAATTTTCTGTAAATTTTGGTAAGAATTTGAACAAAATAAAGACTTTTGAACCAAAGGCCCGGGAGTATTGATAATCATTTCACATGACTTTGTAACAGGTTAAATAACTGATATATAGCAGTCTCTGCGATTGTCACAGTTCAGCACACCCTGACATACAGTGCATTATATCTACTTGCAGGCGTCTATATTTGCATAAATATGTATGTAGGTGTGTGTAGGGGGCGGCTGTGATTCAGTGTGCATCATGTGTGTATAAGTCATTTACAAATCTAGAGTGCACATATTCTACAATGCCTAGGAGTGTCAGCATCCACTGTATAAACCAGTAATTTGACTGGTCTAACAGATTCACATTCACTATGTAGGGGAGATCTCATCTTTAAACACTAAACATTGCACTTTTCATGAGTTTATTTGAATCTATAATTGAACAATTCATGGCGTTGATAGTGTCAAGAAGGTAACTTCCGCAATGTGATGAATTTTATAATAAAGACACAGATAAGATGAAACTTTTTAACCTCATGGGGAACTAAATTAAAATTGTTTTAGGGCAGATTTTCAGTTACATGATGTTTCATGTGTATGCTGTGCAATGCTAAAAAAACAAGGGAGAGAACTGCTTATAGCAACAGGGTCGACTTGTTCACTGACACCAAAATACAGCAAAATAAAAAGGCACTGACACAAGCAGGTTTACTTGAAGATTTTAAAGCAATTCAAGTAGGACGAAAATAGAAAAAGCCTTTTAAACAATATATGAAAATTAATACAGATCATGATATTTCCATTTTACAAATTTTACAATAACAGCTTCAGTTACACTTTCACTACTTTAAAAAATCAGGGACTAATAAGTCAAAATCTACAAATATCTGCTGTTGCATCATCTGCCACTGCCCTTCCCACATTTATGTTTACAGATGAATTTTTAAATCAACTTGGTACAAAACAATAAACTGCTAAAAAAAGACATGCTTGATAGGCTTTTGGGTTAAAAATAGTCATATATCCATGTGTACAAATCAACAGTGCATTTTTAGTTTTTCTTTGCCAAACTTCGAGGGGAACCTTTAAGCAAGTCCCTGATTTTAAGGTATGTCCCTGTGGCTTCAGCAACTTCAGTGAATTCTGGTGTATCTTCAAATGGAACAATGCCAGCAGCAAACTTGCTGCGGTGAGGAACAGCTGTTATCTTCTCAGAATGCTTAAGAGAAGAGTCATCGTCAGCACCCCTGTTAGAGAAATCTGGATCGGGGCTTTGCGGGTTGTTATCCTGGGATTTTACAGGACCAGGACTCTGATGGCTTTCATCTTGGACTTTGAGTGGTTCGGGGCTCTGAGGATCGTCGTCTTGGGATTTGACTGGACCAGGACTCTGAGGGCTGTCGTCCTGGGATTTGACTGGACCAGGACTCTGAGGGCTGTCGTCCTGGGATTTGACTGGACCAGGACTCTGAGGGCTGTCGTCCTGGGATTTGACTGGACCAGGACTCTGAGGGCTGTCGTCCTGGGATTTGACTGGACGAGGGCTCTGAGGGCTGTCTTCTTCAGCTTTGACTGGATGAGGGCTCTGAGGGCAAAGTTCTTGATTTTCTGGTTCCCTTGGATTTGTACTACTTTGCCCAGTTTCTACAGGTCTCCCCGTGTCCATTGCTTCTTCAGCTTCCTCTGTTTCTGTGTCTACATGCACAGGCGTGGACACGCTCGGTGAACTGGGAATAGGTGTTCCCATAGTAGGTGTGTCACAGTCACTATTTGTGGCAGTGTCAGCATTTTCTAGAGCTGCCCAAATCAGCCTCTGTTGTTCCTCCAGTTCCTCCAGTGTCAACTCATCATCTGTCCCGTCCACAGTATCATCAACTACGACCCAATTCTGCCCTCGCAGAGCTGGAGAACCGTTGTTGGGAGTAGGAGGAGGCGTACCTCTTGGGAGGGGAGGGGGAGTGGGTGTAGCTGGAGGAGTGTTCATGGGTAAAGGAGGTGGTGAACTGAAACAAGGAGATCCAGGGGGCAGCGGTGGTTGGAACTGGAAGTCACCTCTGC
Source organism: Pleuronectes platessa (assembly GCF_947347685.1). NCBI lineage: Eukaryota > Metazoa > Chordata > Actinopteri > Pleuronectiformes > Pleuronectidae > Pleuronectes > Pleuronectes platessa. Next base: position 18,718,076 of record NC_070629.1, on the reverse strand, counting down.
GACTGTTATAAGGTGTTCCTGGATCTGAAAGAAGAGATTTATTAAGTCACTACAAGTTTAAAATATCTACAGACAAAGATGCCGCGGAATTGAAGTATTTCTGTGTATATCTGTATTTAAGATATAACTTAAAACATAATATTTGCTTGTTGCAACAGTTATGTGAAGGAACAACTAAATGGAAACCAATACAGTATTTTGTGGAGCAAACTATAAAAAGTGAAGGTCACTGGATTTTGGAATAAAGCTCAAGAAAATGAGATATTACTGTTAATTTCTTTATTTTGTTTTCTGGACATTTTAGACACTAATATGCCGTTACCTGATTCAATATCCATATCTGAGCTTCTGCTGGAGTTCTGATCAGGACTTGGCCGGTTCCTCTTCCTCTGCAGTGGAGATGAATCGGATTCATGGCGCCTCTTGTTGCAGGTGGCACCAGGCTGCAAGAAACGAAGAACGACACTTGGAATGAGATTATTTATCGACTCTGCCCAAAATACAGTCATCACACACTAATCTGATAATGGGCCAATGCAAGAAAGATTGAGGCTACAATGACAGACAAGACTGAGCATTCACATTAGTATGATTGGGTGCCTGAGTGGGATTATTGTGAATGGACCTTCACTGAGTGCGGAAAGACCTTTATGTAAAACAGAGTGGCACACTGAGTCCACCCATCACACACATATAAAGTGTCATTTCATTTTTACCCTCCAAGCTGATACAATAATATTGTATTCTTTAATTTACTATACAGTATGTTATTTTGAGTAATATCAATATAGTGAGCAAAATTGTTGACTTTGTATGGATTATTTCAATGTTTTCTAACAATGCACCAAGAGCAGAATTCATGTCTGAAAGAGACAGAAATGACTGAAATATATATTATGTACATATAATAGGCCTACAGTCCTTATAAAACATGAGTTTCTATAGTCTGTCATTGTAACTACAGGGGTGAATAAGTGTAGGTCTGACTAACAAGATCCGAGGTGTTTGTCAAGTGTTGACATGCAAGTTCCAGAAAGTTCGGTTAAATTGGCCAAATTTTCAAATAGGAAGTTGTTGATACAGGAAGCCAGGAGGAAACACCCAACCACGGAGAGATTTAGATACTTACCATAGGAAAGTTGTTGGACAGGTACGCTGCATAGTTTGGCTTCAAATGGTGGCTCTGCAGTGGAATTGAACCATACTGCATGAATTCCTAGAGGTCAGAAAAAAAGAGGAAGAAATACATAACTAAAAGGAAGTATTATTGAAACTTAAAATATACTGTAAATATATTTGATATATTTATATGATTAATGATAATAACAATAATCTGCATTTGTATTGCACTCTTAAAAGTGAACAAAAAAGAGATGAGACATAAAAACAGTATACATTCCCCAAAGCTTTGAGAAATGAAACGTGGTGTCGGACTTACGTCTTTAATGTTGTCTGGTGCAGGGACATTGAAGCCGGGGAAATCTTTCAGTTTGGAAACATCATAAGAGTTGTTTTCTGGCTTACTATTCTCTGTTGTATTGCCATTATTTGAAGCTACAAAAGAGGAAAACATCATAGATGAGACTATATTTCTGATACGTTAACACCACCCAAATGATTTGCAGGAGTTTAATGATATGACACACAGTTGTCAGATTGATTTACAGCGCCCCATTACCATCGTAAAGCGCCAAGCCAGAGTTTTCCATCTCTGCCTCTTTGAGCCAGCCTGGAGGGTAGCCGAGCTGCCTCATGCGATAAATCAGAGGAGGAAGGGTGTTGCCATCAATTCCCAGTGCTGCCAACAGCTCCTCGCTGTAAGTGAACAACACGGTGAAAAACATTAAATAATCTAGATTTACTTTTACTTGTTCCAACAGAAACTACATCTGATTCAATTAAACTCATTTCTGTTCAGTGCAAAGTGAAAGTCCTGCCTCATGACACCAGGCTTGTATTTCGCAAAGCGCTCCTCCACTTCATCAGCGTGGTAGCGCTGGTTACTCTGCATGGACTGGTTGCTGTTTTGATTGAACTCTTTTCTTCTCTCATTGATTGCAGCCATGTCTTTAGGCTGTGGGGGTGACAATATTTAAATGTGGTTTATCAAGTTATGACTCTTGAGTTTAACTTGGGTTAATGCCAAACTAATGACCTGTCACTCTCACCTTGGGACAATCTCTCAGCTGATGAGCGCTGCAACCACAGTTGAAACACATGGATTTGTTTCTAGAATGAAAAGATCAGTGAATGGCTCATTATACACTGACAAAGCAAGTCATAAACACCAGATCTAAATTAAGCTTTTATTATTAATCCCAGTCATACCTTTTGTCTTTCATTTCGATGTCCTGTCCATCTGTTCCGACAACTTGGTTGAAAACCTGGTGATAGCTATGCAATAATTCAGGAAATTATATTACATTTTCCCCTACTTATGAAATATCAAATTATATTGTCAACTTATACTCAGCAGCACTACATTTTAAAATAACATTTAAATTAATAATAATAATAATGAGGAGGATGATGACACCTTTCCCAAACTACAATATTCCTCTCCCTTGTTGAAATCACCTGAGAACAAATACAGGGAGTGATTGTTTGACACGGCACCATCTTAAAGATACGTAGGAATGTCCCATCCATCTGTCATCTGGGGGCTTTCATTGACCAGAGGCTGCCCAAGTTTATCAACGCTGAAAGAAGCGAAATATAACACACTTCCAACCACCTACGACAGAAACAAAAAATCTGTTTATATATATGTTGCATTACTCAAAACACTGAGATACCCTTTAGAAAAATACCAATACATACTCACTTTAAAAGCTTCCGTTGTTGTTTTTACATTGCTGGAGGATGACGTTGGTGGATCTTCATCCATAGCAATAGCTGAACTCTTTACAACGGAAATAACAATTATTTCCCATTTCCTCTACATATATATAACCTTGTGGATAATAAGAACAGTAAAAAACTGTATATCAGATTCTGGGTAAATACCTGAGGTTTGACATAAACAGGGGATTGTTTCTTTTCATGTCCTGGTCTCTGGTGCTTCAGTATCACATTACAGACGCAATCTTCAATCTCTTGACGACACAGCCTAAATGACAGATAATAAATTGTTGTGGTTTTAGATTTATCATGATAACTGTGATTTATTGTTTCAGTAATGGATAAGCAGCGAGGGACACAAACACAGTTCAGGAAGGGACTA